>NW_011495022.1:1392868-1421697 GCF_000754665.1 Bison bison bison | reverse complement strand
ATATTAATTGAAGCTTGTTGATTTACAAGGTTGTGTTAGTTTCAGGTGTATAGCAAAGTGATTTAGTTATACTTACATATATATCTATTCTTTTTCAGATTCTTTTCCCTTATAGGATATTACAAAATATTGAGCATAGTTCCCTGTGTTAGACAGTAGGTCCTTGTTGGTTGTCTATTTTACATGTAGTAGTGTGTATATGTTAATCTCAAACTCCTCATTTATTCCCCCCACCTTTCTTAACACTTTGGTAGCCATTAGTTTGTTTCCTATGTCTGTATATGTAACTAATACTGTTAAGTTGGTTGGAGCAGTGTTCTTAGAAGCTGAATTCAGAGGCTCAATCCTTATTTCAAGAAGTTTACTTTTATGTAAAACAAACAACAAGTGATCTAGTAGATGTTCCTGGCAGTTATAGCTTAGAGTGATAGCAAAAGCAGCCATAATAATCACAAATTAATAGCCAATACTAGTTGAATACTCTCTATAGACCAAGCAGTATGGTAAGAACTTATGTTCATTATCTCGTTTATTTTTCATATCCTCTAATGCAGTACTGGTAATTATCTGTACCTATTTATTTCTTTTTTATTGAGATATAACTTATATACTGTAAAGTACACAAAGTTTAATGAATTTATACCTATGTATACATTTGTGTCCCCTTCATGGATCACAGCCTTGTCGTGGTGAAGGGGCTTGCATAACTCAATGAAGCTATGAGCCATGCTGTGCAGGGCCACCTAAGACGCATGGGTCATGGTGGAGAGTTCTGACAAAACACGGTCCACTGGGGAAGGGAATGGAAAACCACTCTGGTTTTCTTGCCGTGAGAACCCCATCAACTGTATAAAAAAGCAAAAAGATATGACACAGAAAGATGAGCTCTCGGGTTGGCAGGTGTCCAATATACTATGGCAGAAGAGCAGAGGAGAGTTACTAATAGCTCCAGAAAGAGTAAAAGAAGAGGGTGGCAGAGGATGAGATGGTTGGATAGCACCACCGACTCAATGGACATGAATCTGGGCAAACTTGGGGAGTTAGTACAGGGAGGCCTGGTGTGCTGCAGTCCATGGGGTCACACTGTTGGATATGACTTAGTGACTGAACAACAAGAACAAATACATTTATGTTAACCTAAGATATACATAAGATATAAGATATTAATATATAAGATATAGAGATATAGAATGTTTCCACCACCCTGGAAAGGTCCACTGAATCCCCAATTAGTTGATACTCCCCTTCCCTTCAAAGATAACCACCATTCTCATCTCTATCAACTTAGATCTGTTTTGCCTGTTTTCGAACTTCATATAAATGGATTTGCCCAATATATATTATTTTATACTTGTCTTCTTTCATACAACATTATGTCTGAGATTCATCCATATTGTTGCACATATTATAGAAGTTTGTACTCTTCCTGATAGTTGGATAGTATTCATTGTATGACTATGCCATAGTTTATTTATCTACGTTAGTATTAATGAGCATTTGAAATGTTTCAATTTTTGGCTATTTTGAGTAATGCTACAATAAACATTCTTAGACATGTTTTCGATAGCCATAAATACTCATTTATGTTTTCTGTCTATCTCTCTACATATATATTTATCTTTAGTAGATTCTTAAGAGTTTTCCAAAATGGCAGTACTGATTTATATTTCTACCAGCAATGTATGAGAATTCCAATAGTTCTACATTCTAACAATAGTATCACTGTTTTCAGTCCTTTTGACTTTAGCTGTACTGGTGGGTGACTAATGATGTGGAACATCTTTGCATATTATAGGCTAACTGTATATCTTCTTTTGTGAATTGCTTGGTCAAATATTTCCCTCATTAAAAAAAATAGATTGTAAGCTTTTTTCTTAATGATTTATAGGAACAGGAGTCCTTTTTCAGATACATATATTATAGATTATCTCCCCAGAGAGTGGTATGCTTCCCTCTCTCTAATGTTGTGTTATAATTACAATTGTTCATAAATAAAAAATAACCAAGTCTTAGACAGACTAAATAACTTCCCACATTCATCCAGTTACTAAAATGGTAGAGCATGGATTCAACTACAGGCTTCTGAATCCTAAGCCAGTGCTTCTTATTGCTCTTCTGTTTTGAGGGAGTAGAGAATAAGAATGTTCAGTCTCAGTAATACTTTTGTGAAGGCCTGACATTGTTGAATAAAGGTAAGTGAGTGGATGGAAATATCTTTGTATATCTTAGTTACATGGTGCCATATAAACATAGCACATTATAGGCAAAATTTGCTGAGAACCAGACAAATAAGTCTGTTTTAATAAAGTTTCTTTAAGGTTGCAAATTTGCATGAAACCTAGGAAACCTTCTTAAAGGCATATCTTTTGCTTCTGTGTTTTCTTCTCTGAGTTCTCACTTCTTGACTAATTTCCCAGAAGGGTTAATGAAGGTTATGATACTCTATGGGAAGTAAAAATGTCCTTGCATTTTTGTTTTTGATAACACATGTGTTGGTTTATCAAGTTGTACAAATAACAACTAAAAATATTTTCTGCCACTGAGAAATGGCAAAGATTTAAAGCTTATCAGAGATGGAAAGATAAGATATAGTACCTGCTTGACTGACATGTGGAGCAGCAGAACCATTCTGAGACATACGTGAAGTTCACACCACTCTACAAGTAAGTCCCACCTAAGAATACATCATAAGGAAATAACCATCTACCCATCCAACTAATTTAATAATTATTGACTACCTGTGACATTATCCTAGGCACTAAAGTTAGAGGTGAAAAGACCAGATCTTTCAATCAATACAATTAATTATCTAGTGGTGGAGCCAGAAAAGTATATATATATATATATATTTATACAAATACACATATACTTTTATTACATGTGTATATATTTATAAAATGTATGTTAAATACATATAAGCAGGTATATAGCGTGTTTATATTATATATATAAGCATATATAAAAATGTATATAATATATACATATATATACATGCATATATATGTATAATGTGTGTGTGTATATATATATATAGTCTCATAGTATGACGTGTACTAAGAAAAATAAAGCATGGCATGGTAATAGAGTCATTTCAAGGCTGTCTAAAGAGGTAATATTGACAGACCCTTGAATAAAATAGCAGGAATTCTGGGAAGAAGAGCATTCCAGGAAGAAAGAATAGCAAGTACAAAAACCTTGAAATGAGCAAGATCAAGGTGAATGAGAAGAGTGAATGCAGGCTGTGAGGTGAAGGAGCTGGTCAGAGGCCATATAGTCTGATAGAGCATGAGAGAAATTTGGATGTGATCTAAGTGTGATTTCTGAGTCTCCTGAGGGGTGATCCGAGCCATGTTTTCCTAGGATCGTTCTCACTGGTATGTGGAGAAGAATTTATGAAATGATAACACAGGGAGGTGAGTTAGGAGACTACTGTAGTTGTCCAAAAGGGAGCCGATGGTTGCTTGGACCAGGGTGGTAGTAGAGAATTGAGCAGTATGTTTAGGATATATTTATGGGTAGAAACAACCAGACTTACTGGCTGATTAGATGTAGGGTACCAGAGAAAGGAATCAAGGATTACTACCAAGATTTCAGCGTGAACACTTGGTGAATGGTGGGTAGTATCATTCACTGAGATTAGAGATAACGGTATTTAGGAGGGTGACCAAACTTCCTGGTCTCTCAGCCAGGAAAACTTGGGTATTTTTAGTTCTGTTTACTGATGAATAAACCTAAAGCAAGTGACTTAAGTGATTGGTGCCTTAATCTGAACATGTGCAAAATACCATCATTTTCTCCTTGGGCTCTAAGAAACAATAAGATTGTAAAGGTAAGGCAAGGGCTTCAGGCAGAAGACACGATGAAAAGTTAATAGTTTTGGGGCCTATGCTCAAGTGATTCACAGTTAATGAGATCAAGGTCATGTTCTGTTTCACATTTAAAGGCTGTGGATATCTAAATCTGTGTCTTGTGTTGAGTACCGAAAAAAATGAGTACTGAAAAAAAATGTGAACCAGTTTTTAGAAGTAAATCACTGCAAGTGGACAATGCCAGCTCACACCCCAGGCCCCAAAGCAGTGAGTTTTTAGGAGCAATAATATTCATTCAGTTACATAGTATTTTTATCATTATGGCTTCAAAAGACTTAAATTTTGGATAGAATTTTAATATATGAATTTTGCTTTCAGTGAAAATGCAACAGGTTCTCTGTTTATTGTGCTGTCATTTACCATTTGTCAGAGCCTTGCTCACTCACACCTACCAATGTCTTTCCAAGCCAAGCTTTCCAGAATAGCAAAGGAGTTCCAAATTCAGAAAAGTGCTCATGAAAAGAAGACTACAATTTCAATAGAATCGTACTTTGTGCTTTCTGAGGTCACTGAAGGACACTGCTTGTCAGTTTTTACAATAATTTCCCTTTTTATACTTGATTCTGCACAAAAAAGATTAGGCACCAGAAGCATGCAGTGAAAGGATGGCTGGTCATACTGTTACCTGTTTTCACAAGTGCCTTGTCCAACATCTCATTTTTATTTCAAAAAAAAACCAAAAGAAATGCCCGGATTATAGCTTAACACTCATGAAAGCAAATTAGTTCACTTTGAAACAGAATTCTGAAATCATTCTCTTCATTTTATCCATTTCTCAATGATGAGAAATGAATGGGTGTCAGTCAGAGGACCTACTTTTTTCGTGTGGTCTTGTGAGGAATGAAACTGAAAAGCCCATGGGACTCTGTACCAGATAAAGAAACATGGTGGACCTGTATGTATGTCAACTCATGTGCTGCAGAAGACTTCTTAAGCCTCTGCCCCACTTGTCCACTTCTTATCTATGCTCTGACACAGTACAAATGATAGAAACCACCAACTGATGACACGTTTTAAAGTTTAAGATAGAATTCCATTAAGACAGTTAATGGATGTATGAGGGAGGGGAGGAAGCAGCAGCATATGAACTGCAAGATGAAGAAGCCAATTTGTTACCTTGGAGTTCTTTGCAAAACAAAATGTAATTAGAGATGTACAGATGCTGGAGCATCATCACTGTATCGGTAGATGCACAAAGAAATGAGGATTCATTTGTAGTCTAACAGGACTGCAGCTGTTAAAAGAGCAGGAAGAGAAGACCTACATTGTAGATAATGTTTGGATATAACAGTTTGCCTCTCTTTATTTATTAGATGTTTTCTTTTTTTTTTTAATTAGCATAATCTTTATTTTTTTTATATTTATTAAGTATTCTTGTCCATGGATACTAACTATAGATATAGTTGTAAATATAGATATAAATATAGATGTTTTCTTAGAAGGTGACGTGCAAAAAGATCTTGGAAAATCTAGTAATAATTTGAATGCACTATTTAAAAGATTTTTTTTTTTTGAAAGTAGAGCTCTTTTGGTAATGGAATAACCACACACACATTTTTAATTTCTGTAAACTTACATATTGCTGCTGCTGCTAAGTTGCTTCAGTCGTGTCTGACTCTGTGCAACACCATAGACGGCAGCCCACCAGGCTCCGCCATCCCTGGGATTCTCCAGGCAAGAACACTGGAGTGGGTTGCCATTTCCTTTTCCAATGCATGAAAGTGAAAAGTGAAAATGAAGTCGCTCAGTCGTGTCCGACTAGTAGTGACCCCATGGACTGCAGCCTACCGTCCATGAGATTTTCTAGGCTAGAGTACTGGAGTGACTTGCCATTGCCTTCTCCAAACTTACAGATTAGATTTGCTTAATTAGAAACATATATAGTAGAAAAGTTATAAACCTGGAGAACATGTCAATAAATCAGACAAGTGGGAAAACAAGTGATTCTACAAAGGAAATATACACAACCAGTCAGCTTGCCCAAGGCAGCTTTAGCCTTTTTCTTAAGTCCTCTATTGATACTGCAAATCTCTCATAAGCAAATGTCTGGCTTTCCATTCCTGAGAAAAATGGCCCAGCTGGATGAATTTACCACTGATGTTACAGTTTCTTCCTTCTGCACCTATTTTGTTTGCATCTCTGAGGAAAGGTGAGTGCTTTCCACCTGGACTATCTATCTTTTAAATCTCTTCTCTCTTTCCTATAGCTCTATTTTGTTTCTATTAGGTTCTTTCTGTTTACAAAATGCTAACATTTTCATGTTCCAAAGCCATTCTCTGACTTGGTTCACTCATGGAGCTTTCCATTTATCTTTTCTTTGGCACTGAACTTGAAGTGGTCCTGTGCAGTGGCTCTTTCCCGTTCCTCTCTCCCTGTCCATCCTTCAGATCAGATCAGATCAGTCGCTCAGTCGTGTCCAACTCTTTGAGACCCCATGAATTGCAGCACGCCAGGCCTCCCTGTCCGTCACCAACCCCCGGAGTTCACCGAGACTCATGTCCATCGAGTCAGCGATGCCATCCAGCCATCTCATCCTCTGTCGTCCCCTTCTCCTCCTGCCCCCAATCCCTCCCAGCATCAGAGTCTTTTCCAATGAGTCAACTCTTCACATGAGGTGGCCAAAGTACTGGAGTTTCAGCTTTAGCATCAGTCCTTCCAAAGAAATCCCATCCTTACCCACCTGCAAAAGCCAATGGTCTCTCTGTAGCATTCTCTTGCAATGGGTATACAACTTCCTTCCTGAAAAGCTCTACCCACTTGATGTCAACTACCCTGCCCTTGCCTGGTTCTCCTTCAGCCTCAATAAAAGCTCATTCCAGGACTTGTTCATCAGTTCCTCTTCTTCTGCCTGCCTCTAAGTGTTGGCATCCCTCAAGGTCATTTATTGTCCTCTTTGTGCATTATGTAATCTAATTCACTCCAATGACTTCCTCTACCACACTGACAGAGATTCCTAAGGTGAAAGTTCTACAGGTTCATGAACTGCCCCCCTTCTCTTTCCCTAATAGTCTGTGGACATATATTTCTGGGTATTTCCAACTCAACATGCCAGATACTGAATGAATGAGCTGCTCCACAAAGGGACCCTTCCAAGATGTGCCCACGTCCACTGATGACCTTACGGTTGTATATTAGAATTGTCAGCAAAGACTCCTGAATTCTTCCCTCTTTTATCCTCTACATTTAATGAATGACCAAAATTTATTGATACTACCTCCTAAATACCTCTTCTGTCAGCCTTATTCACCTTTTCATCCCATAGACATTTATTCAGCATCTACCATCTGCCACTGCCTCATTTCAGGCCCCCATTTATCCTCCTTGGATCATCATAAAACTTCTTTAGAGATATTGTTCAGATCAGATCAGATCAGTCGCTCAGTTGTGTCCGACTCTTTGCGACCCCATGAATTGCAGCACGCCAGGCCTCCCTATCCATCACCAACTCCCGAAGTTAACTCAGACTCACGTCCATCGAGTTGGTGATGCCATCTAGCCATCTCATCCTCTGTCGTCCCCTTCTCCTCCTGCCCCCAATCCCTCCTAGCATCAGGGTCTTTTCCAATGAATCAACTCTTCACATGAGGTGGCCAAAGTACTGGAGTTTCAGCTTTAGCATCATTCCCTCCAAAGAAATTTCAGGTCTGATCTCCTTCAGAATGGACTGGTTGGATCTCCTTGCAGTCCAAGGGACTCTTAAGAGTCTTCTCCAACACCACAGTTCAAAAGCATCAATTCTTCGGCGCTCAGCCTTCTTCACAATCCAACTCTCACATCCATGCATGACCACAGGAAAAACCATAGCCTTGACTAGCCGGACCTTTGCTGGCAAAGTAATGTCTCTGCTTTTGAATATGCTATCTAGGTTGGTCAAGGAGTAAGCGTATTTTAATTTCATGGCTGCAGTCACCATCTGTAGTGATTTTGGAGCCCAGAAAAATAAAGTCTGACACTGTTTCCACTGTTTCCCCATCTATTTCCCATGAAGTGGTGGGACCGGATGCCATGATATTGTTACTTCCAGTCTACTCTCCAAGTTTTTCCCTCTCAACCACTGCTCTATGTTCTCATAATCCTCTTCATATAATTATATTTTGATCTCACACTAACTGCAATTTTCACACTTAAATTTATTACCGGGATAGAGATATTCTTATGCTCTAGAACAATGTTTTAATTAATCTTTGTTTCCGATATTCAGAAAACCATAGGTGGACAATAAGTTTGTTGAGGTAAGGAATATTTAACTCATTGCAGTGTTTTCTAATCTCACAAGTAAAAATACTAGAAAAATCCACTGTTAACAGCCAAATCATAACTAGTGAAATGAATATAGATAGAATGGATAAATACATTTTAGCCATTGATTATGTAAAGTACTTGAATAATTATTTCCAAAGGTTTTATATATATATATATATATATGTTTATATATGCATATCAAATATCAATGCATATATATTTTTAGGAATCCTACACAAACTTACATATAAATAATAAGCATGTACCTTTGCCAGAAAATCTAAAGTACATGTGAAAACACAAATATCACAAAAATATAGCCAGACCTCTTTGCAACTTAACTGGTGTCTGGGTCTCAGGAAGGTTTCTCATGGGCTCTTTGTGTTTGGAAACTCATCAGAGGTTTGTAGCCCAACAACCCACCTGACCAATCAGTAACCGTAAGGAGTCGGTAACAAATTACATCATACTATACTCATCTAACTCAATAGAGGAACTAAAAAGCTTCTTGATGAAAGTAAAAGTGGAGAGTGAAAAAGTTGGCTTAAAGCTCAACATTCAGAAAACGAAGATCATGGCATCTGGTCCCACCACTTCATGGGAAATAGATGGGGAAACAGTGGAAACAGTGTCAGACTTTATTTTTGGGGGCTCCAAAATCACTGCAGATTTTGATTGCAGCCATGAAATTAAAAAACACTTACTCCTTGGAAGGAAAGTTATGACCAACCTAGATAGCATATTCAAAAGCAGAGACATTACTTTGCCAACAAAGGTCCGTCTAGTCAAGGCTATGGTTTTTCCTGTGGTCATGTATGGATGTGAGAGCTGGACTGTGAAGAGAGTTGAGCACCAAAGAATTGATGCTTTTGAGCTGTGGTGTTGGAGAAGACTCTTGAGAGTTCCTGGACTGCAAGGAGATCCAACCAGTCCATTCTAAAGGAATCAGTCCTGGGTGTTCATTGGAAAGACTGATGTTGAAGCTGAAACTCCAATACTTTGGCCACCTTATGCGAACCCATTTGAAAAGATCCTGGTGCTGGGAAAGATTGAGGGCAGGATGAGAAGGGGACGACAGAGGATGAGATGGCATCACTGACTCAATGGACATGAGTTTGGGTGGACTCCGGGAGTTGGTGATGGACAGGGAGGCCTGGCGTGCTGCGATTCATGGGTTCACAGAGTCTGACATGACTGAGTGACTGAACTGAACTGATACTCATCTGAGTTATCAACAATTACATGATTGATAAACTTATGCAACAATGCTCTTTAAGAAATTCCAAGTACTATGTCTTGTGGTATTATTTAACTTTCCTCACCCTTTTAGATATCAAATGCAGGTTTTGTATCCTAGTGAGGATACCACTCATGACCAACCCAAACCCCTAAGACACATCATCTTTAGCAGGTGGCCTGAGACTGACCCAGTATATTCTGAGTCCTATAGTCGCCCATTTAGGCCTCCTCCACCTAGGAGCCTCATTTGGACTTGATCTAATTCTAAATGTCCAGAAGGGTCACAATACCTGCCAGTTAGCTCACCTGCTTTGACAGTCACAAGACTTCTCGTTGGAAAATGTTGATCTCAGTGCCCCACTTGAGAGTGAATCGCTGGACTGCTTTGAAAGTGGAAAGAATAAGCCATATAGAATTCTCCATATGGCTTATGATATGTAAAACGAAGTAAAGGACTTGCATGACAAGCTCAGAAACACCAAAAAGCTAAGTACCAACGTGGAAATGAAAGCTAGTTTATGAAATTCTCATAGCACTAAAGTATTATACAGTGGGTCAATATGATGCTTGTGGGCCCTTTCCACCTGATGCCATGTTACCACGGCTCTAGCTAAATTCCAGAAATCCTGTCTCTTCAAGCATGGTTTATCACTGTGACGCTTGCTAATTCCTAATTAACTGTGTTTATGTCTAATTTTCATATCTTGGCCTTTAGACTAATCCTGGAAGCACGGGAAATTATCTATAAATAAAAGTGACTCTACTGAATTGGAATGTGCATGCACTTACGATTAAAAAACAAAAAAGCGTATTTAAGTAACTTAGGACTCATCAGTCAGGTGGCTAATTTTATAAATTCAAAACAGGTCCTGTGATGTAATTTTCTGCCAGGCTCAATAGTGACTGAGGACATCCCTGCCCTTTCCATTTGAAAGCCTGTGCCAATCAGGTTCTGGCCAGTGGGCTACACCCCCCTCAGTGATTTTGTGACCCAGTGAAATGATAGTCACTGCCCTCCTTGTCTGAGCACCACATGACACCTGCTCCATCGTCCCTTGTGCCACTTTGTTTGAGAGCAGAAGCTGCCAGTCTCGCACTCAGATAAAACAGTGGCATCTCCAAATACCTCCATGTTGGAAGCTGGCAGCTTACACTCTGTATCAGTGAGCTGGCACTGATGTAGTGAACTTGTCACTTCTAAGTGAGCACAAAACAGGGCTTATTTGCTAGACCTTGAATCTAATGAACAGCTTTCTCCTATTTTGTACAGTTTTCCAGTCATTTGACTTATACAATAGAGAAATCATATTTCGACTTCTTCAGGTTGAAAAATTGCCCCTTTTCTGATTTGTCACCAAGAGATGTGACACAGTTATTTCTGAGGCAGCTTTATTATGGAAAACAGAATAAGTAACTCATGTCACTCAAATCAAATCCCTCGGGGAGTAGGTCCAGTAGCGATTCAAAAGCCAGGAGTAAGATTAAAAACTAATTTTCTAGGTGGAATGAGGAACAGGTTCTTTTTCTTCTAAACTAATGGCCCTTCACAGAGGGAACATTCACAAGGTACAAGGGGGACATTTGAATTCTCCTCCCCCCACCTTCTTCCTTTCTAGATGCAGACTTTAGGCTTGGCTTTGAGGCTCCAGGCAGGGTGAGGAGCACGCCAATGATGGAAAGGTCAGCCTGAGAGGTACTGAGGAAACTGAGTCCTCACCTAAAATGTATATCTTTACCTAATAGAGAATGTATAAAACATTGTCAGCCAACAAATTTATTGCCTTAGGCTGTTCCAAGAGATAGGTACAGGCTTTTACTCTTCATGGACTTAACTGGGTACTGCCTGCCCTAAGGAGACTGTGTAGACTTTTAGGGGCTGGACTGCCCAGGTATAACCACCAACCCCTTAAAAATACATCGCTAAAAGGCAATCATACTTCTCCATTTCAAATCTAGCATTTGTACCTAAATTCAATCTGCTGCTTTATTGCAAAGTTGTCAAAGCCAGCTTTATATTTAAGACATACAGGTTGTAGGAAAAAGTCTGTCGACCACAGAAAGTCTCCTTTAAAAAGGTGAGATTGATTTAAGAAGCCTGATCTCTAAAGGGGTTTGTCTAGGGTGTCTCATCATGTTTAGGGGTACTGCAACATAGGGGCTTATGACTGTGACCATGATGAAATTCAGCAAGAGATACGACATTGTACTACAGACTGTGAGCTTCCCAACTATAATACAAAACAAATGGCTAAGAGTTTCTTTCTTGCCCAGCTTTGCCCCAAGGTATACAAACCTCATTAAGTCATTGGTTGTGGTGGTGGTTTAGCTCTAAGTTGCATCCTACTCTTGTGACCCCATGGACTGTAGTCCGCCAGGCTCCTCTGTCCATGGGATTTCCCAAGAAAGAATAGTGGAATGGATTGCCATTTCCTTCTCCAGGGGCTCTTCCCCATCCAGGGTTTGAACCAGCATCTAAACCCGCGTCTCCTGCACTGCAGGCAGATTCTTTACTACTGAGCCACCAAGGACGCTCCATCAACTCATTAGAAGAAATTCTTTTGCAAGTAATATGGTATGTGGAGAATAGAGAGAGGAAAAAGAAAACCCACAATCCTCTTAAACACTAAACAGGAGTTTTTAACCTGGGGTCTGTGGACTTCCAAGGGGTCCATGAGTTCTCAGGATCCATGAAGTTGGATGATAAAAAGATACAGATATTTTCATTTATCTCTAACTGAAATTCACCGTATACTTCAATTATAAATGAAGGCAGTCTTGGTAATACATTTACCTTTGTCACCCATACACGTCAGATATTTTTAAATGAGATATTACAGTTGTCATAGAAAGGTTAAATACTGTTTAGCAACACTTCAAAATTATGGCAGATATGAGACCAGCTGTTAGATCTTTTTTAATGCATTTTTGGTATACTACTGTATCATAACAAACATTGACAATGGTATTTTAATACAATTGGTTTCCTTTGTAAAACTATCAATTTCATTTTATGGATTTATTTTTTTTTATTTTTTAACTTTACAATACTGTATTGGTTTTGCCATATATCAAAATGAATCTGCCACAGGTATACACGTGTTCCCCATCCTGAACCCTCCTCCCTCCTCCCTCCCCGTACCATCCCTCTGGGTCGTCCCAGTGCACCAGCTCCAAGCATCCAGTATCGTGCATCGAACCTGGACTGGCGACTCGTTTCATATATGATATTATACATGTTTCAATGCCGTTCTCCCAAATCATCCCACCCTCTCCCTCTCCCACAGAGTCCAAAAGACTGTTGTATACATCAGTGAAACATCATTCAGAGAACAGGCTTCACTAGTCAGCCACAGGAATACAGTGGCTAAGACTGCACTCCCAATGCAGGGAGCCTGGGTTCAGTCCCTGATAAGGGAACTAGATCCCACAAGCTACAACTAAGAGTTTGCATACTGCAACTAAAGATCCCGCATGCCACAACTAAGCCTGAAAGCAGCCAAATAAATAAGTTAATAATAAAATAAAAAATTAAAAGATTAGAAAAAGAACCATTGTGTCTAGGCCCATCACTTCATTATGCCCATACCACCTTCATTTCTGTCCCTAGCCATCATTGCAACTACTCTCTCACCAACATCCTGAGTCCCTTCTCTTGTCCCCAGGTGTTCTTTCATTGTCTCAGATGTTTAAATAGGGCAGTCTTTCACATCTTCCATTGTACGCAGTACTGGTCCTTTTTCTGAGAATCCTCTTCCCTCCACCTCTAACCAGAGCCTCTGTGTCTCTCCCAACAGACAGAGACAGCTTCAGCCTCCTGCTTAAGCTCTTCCTTCATTCCCAGACTAGGTCAGCATCCCTTTCTTTCTATCAACCTTGTCATCATCTGTTTAGTATTACCCTTCCAGCTGATATGCTCTAATGAGGGCAAAGCCCACATTGGCCTGGTTCACTATCATGTATCCAGTGTGTAGTGTCAGGCTGGGTACCTATGGGAGGTCAATAAATATGTGTAAATACATGCCCCCAAAAACCATTCTCTAACTTATGCTTTAATACATTTTATAACTTTTTGATTTAATGTATTGTACTCTTGTCTCATGTTGTTACTTTTATTTAAAGTGGCATAATATTCTATGGGGTATAAGTACTTTTTAAAAATAATTTCCCTAGCTGATCATCTTGTTTTCAGTTTTTACTAATGTTGTGATGAATGTCTTCATGTATATCATTTTATTTTTCTTGCTTTGTATGTAGGATTATTTCCTTAGTATAAATTACAGGAAGAGGAGTTAATTCATCTATTGGAATTAACATTTTTATGGTTCTTGATTTATTCTATGACATTGCTTTCCAAAAGGATTCTCTCAATTTAAAATCCCATAAATAACATAAATAGAACATCTGCTAATGATTTTTCAAAGTTCTTAAAATAACATTTGCTAGATTGTCATCATTGGATTGGTTAATAATGGGGTAAAATTTTTGTTGAAAAGGATAACATAAAAAACTTTAACTCAAAATGTAGTACACTAATTTCCACATTGAGGAAAATATTTTATTTGTTAACAGAGAACTAAGGACAAAGATATTGTGCTAGGGAAGACAAATTGTTTTACCTTAGACATGGCCATTTTGTTAGTTAAATGGGCAAAATTCATTGAAGACTCTATCTGAAGTTCAAATATTTGAAAGCAAGGAATAAAATAATCTCTATTATGACAAGAATTATGTTATTTCATATTGAAAAGAAAAAGAACATAATTTCTAGAGGCTTAGTAATTAATATATTAACAGCATACAAGAAACAAAAAATTAAATACTAAGAATTTTTTGCAAGCTGTTTGTTAGAAATAAAATGTATGGACTTACAAATTTCTCCTTATTTACGGACATACATGCCAGCAGGGACTTGTCAGGCAGGGCCGTGTTTCTCCTTCTGATTACACATTCCCTCCTACTTCTGTCGTCTCAGTAGCCAACCCGGGCTTCAGGCTGGGCTGCTTCTTCACGAGTAGTACCCAATTTCTCCCTCAATAAATGAAGTTGTTTTGGGTTGTCCCTTGTTTTAATACCCTAGCTACACACAGAACAAACTGTTGACTTAGGAGGTGGGGCATCCGTCTTATTGAATATGAAGAGAAAGAGCTAACCAGTGTCTTGCTGCCCTGTTCATATTCTAGGGAGGGTACCAGAGTTTACCCCATTAAATTCTTCTTAATGATAGTAGTCTAATATATGCTGACTATGTGACTGCTGTGTGCAGGATGCAATGCCAGCATCTGCAGGGAACATAATGGATGATACGTTAACCAGTGGGAGACAAGTAGAAAGACATTTCCTGCATTATACAAATATGCACAGGAGAGCAAGAAGGGTCCTTCCACATCTTTAAATGTCCCACTGGGAGAGTTCAGGTTCATCAGACCCTAATGTCCTGGAATGAAGACAAAAATGCAAATAATTGAACTGAGCTAATAAATCAAGTGCTTCGCTGAGGCTTAGTGGTAAAGAATCTGCCTGCAGTGAGACTTGGGTTTGATCCCTGGGTTGGGAAGATCCCCTGGAGAAGGAAATGGTAACCCACTCCAGTATTCTTGCTTGGGAAATCCCATGGACAGAGGAGCCTGGTGGGCTACAGTCCATGGGGCTGCAAAAGAGTCAGACTAAACAATAACAACAATAAAAGAAGCACATGAAGGGATGTAAGTGTAGGTCACTGTTGCATGGCGTGAAATGGTCATAAACTCAAAAGGACAGTGTCTTCAGTGAGCCAGGCACATTTATTGACTCAGTATTCCTGATGACAATCATGGGAGGTAGATATCAGCTCCCCCATTTTATAGATGGGGAAAGAGAAGGTCAATGAACATTACTTAGTCAGAGTTAAACATTCATTGAGAGGTGGAAATGATCAAGCTTATGCTCTTTCTACTACATGCTAGGTAGGTAAAGGTACTCAACAATCATACCTTGGTTAATATATCTTTATCCAAAGCTACTCAAAAATTGATTTTTAAAAAACAGTTGTAAAATAGAATGGGGAAAGAAAGAACACACATTTCTGAGATGTCAGACCCAGTGAAAAAGAATCTCAAACAGTCTTCAAAAAGCATGTACAGTAAAGTTCATGAATCTTCATCTAAAGGCAGTGTATCATGGTAGCGAATTTGAGGGATCACCTGGGTGAGACCTTGAAACTACTTTTCATCTGAATGACTCTGAGCCATTATTTTCCCTCTCTAGGTCTCATGTTCTAGTATCCCTCAAAGGATTTTTATAATTAAATAAGATAATCTGTATAAAATGTTTAGACATTGGTACTTTGTGCAGATCACAACAAACTGTGGAAAATTCTTAAAGAGATGAAAAAGTTGGCTTAAAACTCAACATTCAGAAAACTAAGATTATGGCATCTGGTCCCATCACTTCATGGCAAATAGATGGGGAAGCACTGTAGATGGTGACTGCAGCCATGAAATTAAAAGATGCTTGCTCCTTGGAATAAAAGCTATGACCAACCTAGACAGCATATTAAAAAGCAGAGACACTACTCTGCCGACCAAGGCCCATCTAGTCAAAGCTATGGTTTTTCCAGTAATCATGTATGGATGTGAGAGTTGGACTACAAAGAAAGCTGAGCGCCGAAGAATTGATGCTTTTGAACTGTGGTGTTGAAGATTCTTGAGAGTCCCTTGTACAGCAAGGAGATCCAATCAGTCAATCCTAAAGCAAGTTAGTCCTGAAGATTCATTGGAAGGACTGAAGCTAAAGCTGAAACACCAATATTTTGGCCACCTGATGTGAAGAACTGACTCATTGGAAAAGACCCTAATGCTGGGAAAGATTGAGGGCGGGAGAAGGGAACGACAGAGGATGAGATCGTTGGATGGCATCACCGAATCAATGGACATGAGTTTAGCAGGCTTTGGGAGTTGGTGATGGACGAGGAGCCTGGTGTGCTGTAGTCCATGGGGTTGCAAAGAGTCAGACACGACTGAGCGACTGAACTGAATTGAACCAGGAATATAATGATATACTTTAATTATCAGTTGTACTGCTGTTAAAGTTATTTTTTGCATATAAGTCTAATAAGCTTGGATCTGTTTTATCTGTTTTCTAGAATATACTATATTAGGTGCAGCATAATAAAAGATAATGATAGCTGACTACCACAAGGGGCAGCTGTCACCTCATTGAAAGTAGCTGAGATAAGACCCCACAGGAGGACCAAAAACAAACAACCCCTCCAAAACTGTAAGAACACCAATAACAGTTGTTTTAATTATGCTTTACACTTTGCAAAGTCTTTCTGCAATCATTTCATTTGATTCAGACAACGTTACTGATTGTAGGGAGGGCACTGCTCCCACTTTACCAACGAGAAAAGAGAGTCTCAGAGAATGGAATGCCTTCTCTAGAATCAGAGCTAGTCAAAAGAGCAAAGAGTACCACAGCCTATAGATGTGCTGTGCAATAGGGTAGCCATATGTGGCTACTTAAATAAAATTAAATATGCGGCTCCTCAGGAGCACAAACCACATTCCAAGAGCTGAATAGTTCATGGCACTCGTGTTGGACAACCCAGATTACAGACCATTTTCTTCACCATAGAAGGTTTTATTGAGTTATGCTGGTCTATAGAAACGAGAGCACCAAACCATTACTGCGTAATACTATGCCCAGCGTCCATGACAGTGACCCTGATTCTCAGAGAAAGATGTCAGGGAAGAGGAAAATACTTTAGAAATGTTTTTATGAAAAACACTAAACTTTTAACTCTAGAGTTAAATTTGTGTGGCACTAGGCTATAAGCAGGAGAAGGCAATGGCACCTCACTCCAGTACTTTTGCCTGGAAAATCCCGTGGATGGAGGAGCCTGGTAGGCTGTAGTCCATGGGGTCGAAGAGAGTCTGACACGACTGAGCGACTTCACTTCCCTTTTCATTTTCACGCACTGGAGAAGGAAATGGGAACCCACTCCAGTGTTCTTGCCTGGAGAATCCCAGGGATGGGGGAGCCTGGTGGGCTGCCATCTATGGGGTCGCACAGAGTCGGACACGACTGAAGCGACTTAGCAGCAGCAGCAGCAGCAGGCTATAAGCATCATCAGAACTGCCCAGAATCCCCCAAAGTACCTAGAGCCAGTGCTCTGCACACAGAATCTACAAATAGTTATTTAGTAGTTCTATTTCATGATTGACTCATTTCAGGAAAATATGTCAGTGTAAGAGAATTCTTCCCGGAGCAAATAAATTGAATGTCATAAAAATGTAATCTTTGTTAAAATCTCGAGGGAATTTATGTTTGTACATTTATAAAATTTAGTGTCCATACAAAGTCATTTTATATTTCAATATCTATTTGATGCAGAAAGTTGTAAATAAATGTAATCAAAAGAGATGAATGCCAGTTAAAATAAATGTCTGAAGATGAGAAAAATTTTTAATAATGATATAAGCCTTAAAATAATGGTTTATAACATATCCCCAGTAAGTCATAAGTTAACAGATCCTCAGTAAATCATAAGTTGGTCTTAACTTTTGGTTCATTTTCTTAGAGCAACACTAGGAAATAACTTTCAGAAGTGGAGAGCCTGACAATAAGTGCTCAGTATTACTTCAAAGCAATATAAAATGCTCAGAAGTTTCAGAAGTTAGTTTCCAGAGGATGACAAATACTTGACTACACAAGAGTCATCGGCCTTGCCTGGCAGGATGGTGCTGTCAAATTCAAGGTGCACGGACAAAGATGGAGGCAGTTTCATTTTTTAAATTGACTTTGAACGTCTTAATGATATATGTACGTTTCATGGAAATATGAGCTTTAGTATAATGGTCTGTTCTCTTTAGACAGATGGGACTCAATTTATGTTGTACATGATTGTATCCCAGAATTTCAGCCTTAAGATGTTTGTCATAATATAGTTAATCTATTATTTTATGAGGGCTACTAAATCTTGGCCTCCTGAATTTGGGTAGATGCATGCCAAATTTATGATGGCGCTTGTCTAAAAATGACAGATGCTGCCAAAGCAGAAAACTATCATTTTCTTCTACTCAACAGCACAAGGTCTTGGTGTGAGAGACAGAAATGGGGGAAAGAGGCATTTACAAAGACCTTGCTGGCTAATCAATGGAGTCCTGCAGCAGTCTGTGGAAATGAGAAGCTGTCAGTTGGGAAACTTAGCCCCATTTGTAACAACACATAAAAATTGTGAAACACACAGGGGAACCCATAAAAACGATGAGGCGAGGGTCTCCATTTGTATCTTTGGCAGCAAAACTCTTCAGCAAAATTGAAAAATGCAGTTTCATAAGGTAATGGGATGACCATAAAAAGCTGAACTGTAGCCTTTCCAGGCAAATCGTACTGATGTACTAGTTGATAACTGCTCTGGGTTCACACGTGAGGAATTCCCACCATGCAAAAGCACATTATACTGGAAACTAAAACAAGTTTTGAGATGTCCTCACTTCTTTCCTTCCTTCTTAGGTATTTTCTGGTACTGTCATCTCTATCTCCATGTTATGGTCATGGGTATGGTTAAACAGGGCTTCCTAGGTGCTGCTGGTGGTAAGGAATCTGCCTGCCAATGCAGGAGACACAAGAGACATGGGTTCAGTCCCTGGGTTGGGAAGATCCCATGGAGGAGGGCATGGCAACCCACTCCACTATTTTTGCCTGGAGAACCCCATGGACAGAGGAGGCTGGTGGGCTATGGTCCATAGGATTGCAAAGAGTCAGACAGGACTGAAGTGACTTGCACACACGCATACACATAGGGGATAAACAAAACAGTGTTTCTGTGCCCAGTAGAAATCTTTTAGAGGGGTGATCCAAATGCTACTGAAATTGTGGACAACATTCAGGAAAATCCCCTGGACCCCTGAGGAGGCAGCCAAGGCTCTGCCATATTGGTGATGCTCTTGCCCTCTGCTGACCTCTATCTAAAGGAGTGTGTCTGCCTCCAGTTACATAAAGTCAACATCTGTCAAGCAGGAGCTTTGAGAACACTTGTCATTTACGTGAAATGAGTGTTTGCATTCAAACTTGTCCTTGAAAAAAATCTCTAACTCCTAAAGCTTTGGTCTCTTGCAGTTAAATGAAACAGACAACATATTGCACAGAAACGAAAGATTATCAATAAAACAAAGCCTTAATGGCCCTTTCACTGCCACATCTCCTACTGAAAAATACCGAGAGATAGCAAACAATTTAAAAGTAATACATAATCCTACTCAATAGTCTTTTAAAAAGTGGGTTAGTGGTTTCTGACTTTGCCCATTGGGACACTTGTATTAATTTTTCCGAGTTAGGAAAGTTTAGAAATAATGGGAACAGTGGAATCTGCATGGGACCAGAAGCCCCAAGTTCCTGCTCTGACTCTACTGGGATATGAGTGGTGCAAGCTCACAAAGCATTTCATTTATCTAAGATCCAGGTACTTCAGTGTTGCCATATTTTTGGGAGCAGCTTGAAGGTGGCTACCGTATGTTATTTTTCTCTGTAGTCCTAAGAGACAATACAGGAAAACGAACAAAACCCCACTACTTTGGAAGCTCCTTGGGGGCAAGAAAGTGTCTTTCTGTTCATTGCTGTACCCTAGAAATGGCAAATGTTATAGATGTACTACACTACTTAGCACAGATAATAAATACTTGCTGAGTGAATAAATGGATATAGAGTTTATTGTGTGCATGTATGAAAGAGGGATACTAGTCTCAGCCTGACCAATCACAGGGTTGTTGCAGGGGTCATACGAAAATAGTTATGTGACTGGATTTTACAAACTGAACAAACCCAAGGTATTCCTATTGTTATATTTTAAGTAGAACATGTTGGTTCCATCATCTTTTGCTCTTAATTGCATTTATAAATATATCTATAGCATTTTGAATCATTCCATCTGCTATCATCTTTTTAGACAGCAACTGATTAAAAGCTGTTTAGCTTTAAATAGCTTTATATACTTTGAGCTAGACGTGTATTTTCCCCATCTTGATACCTAATTAATTAAAAAAATCTTGTTCTAAAGACTAGACATATGGACCATTAGGTTGAATTGTCACAATATTTATCTCTAGGTTGATTATCAAAATATTTCATTATTTTCTCGAAATAAGGTTTTCCAAAGGCTCTGCTATGAGTGGTTAAATGCTGTCACAAAGAGCATTCAACTTGATGTAAGGGGCATATTATCACAGGGAAGTGTACCATCATATGGCATTATGACACTTGAACTCCAGGGAGAAATTTGGGTAGAATGTCTGGCCAATATGTTCTAGCCATCTTCCTGAAGCTGCCTAATGCTTGCTGTGTCTTGACCCCAATTTTCCCAAAGCACATTTATCCTCCCTCCTGCAAAGTTTTGAACTCCCACTGATACATCATGAAAAGTGGGGATAGATCCTAGAAGACTAGAAAGCTATTTCTTTGGATTTTATGTTTAATTCTATTCTAACTTCTAAAAAGTGAATAGGACAGCTATCCTTGCCTGAAATAAAACATATTTAGTTTTTTTCAATCATGTGGTCAAAGCTTCTTATAACAAATGAAATTCCTGTTACTGTAGTTTAAACTCATTTTCTTTACAGATTTGAAAGAAAAAAAAAAAAAAGAGAGAGAGAGAGAGAAAGCTTCCAATAATACCCTGAACTTTTTATATCTGATAGTTTCATTATAACAAATCTCAGATCCAGACACAACATGATCAAATTATGTCTCCAAATGCATAATAAAAAATGGTTGCCCCAGTTGTTAAAATAGCAGGTAAAAAGGCTTTTCTAGCTCTTAGAAGATTGTTAGGTCACTTCTTAGAATAAATAATCTGTGTTCTCAGGGAGTAAAGTGAGATCATCTGTCAGTCCCGTACTTGTCAGATTCTTTGAAATGACATTTTTCTCTCAACTGATTTTCAGTGAATCCCCAGATGCTGTACTCCCAGAAGCTCCCTCCCTTAAAAGTTGGCTATTTCCTCTTCCTCAGGATTTGCCCTCATTGGACAATACTCTATTGCTAAGTTATTGCTGCTAAAATATGAGAAAGGAAATTGAATTACTAAATCTTTTGGATGCTCTGAATGCCTGGATTTTGAAATGATAGCTGAGACGCCATGTTACTAGCATATTCCCTTTTTACTCAAATATCTCAGAATCACATAGATACTGCTTAAACTCACTTGATAGGAACTCTTCATTCAAAACAAAAAGATCAGTGCTAGTGAATTTCAGTCTTGTAAGAATTATCAGTCAACCATGACTTCTCACTGTGACTGTTACTCTACTTTTTGGCTGACTCCTTAGAGGCAGCGTTGTCTGAAATAAAACACTTCAGTTAATTAAGTACCACACTCCTTCCTATTCCCTCCCCCTTCCCTCTGTGACCCACCTAGACTGTTTATGAAGGTGTGGTCCCTGGGTCTCCTATTCTCTTAAAGTGGGGTTTTAAACAAAATCAAAACCAGTTACCAAAATGTCATGACCGTCTCTCATAATAATGTTATGACAAAAGGAACTTTTTAAGGATTTAGAAATAGGTGGTCAACAATAGGTTTTGTATTACATTATTTAGACCAGATTTCCCATCTGGGCAAACTTTCTAATTTTCTAACTTGAAAATTGTACAAAACACACGTGTAAATTATTGCTTAGAAGCCAACATTTAGTTGAAGGTGGAAAAAAAAAAACCATATATCTATTTAGCAAATATAACCTTTATTTTTAAATAGTGCCATTTTCCAACAGCTTTGGTATTGCTTTTATAGATATAATAGGACAAATTAAATGTTTCACTAGTATCAATATTTAAAACACGGAGAAACAAAAAAGTAATTTGAATGACCTAACCAATGACTTGCCTACTAATTTATGAAGATTTTGAGTATGAAGAACATGGAAAAGTGAGGTAACCCTCAAATACATATAGCTTCCATGATTTCTAATCCAAGTCTGGACAATGACATGGTGCGTGAGGTCAATACTGCTGGACCACAGGTATTTTGGGGGGGTACATAGGGGAGTGGCAGAAGCAGCAGAGGATATAGGATTAAAGACAACCACATAGCTACTGGAGAAGAGACTCTGGGCTTGAGATTTGTTTTTCTCTCCCCACTGTCATCTCCTAGGGTTCTTCTAGATCTCAATTCTCTTTCCTTGTTTATACCACTACTGTGCTTGATCTTGGTGTGTTCCTATTACCCGCTAGGCAAACATGATTATTTGCAAAGTCTTAAATAAGCTGAAGGAATGGAGTGACAATAACCTCCACTGTTTTTTATCATTTGCTTATAAGGACTTCTGTGCATAAGTAGCACAAGTCAGGTAAGAAAACCTTTCTCAGAATATTATTTCATAGAGGCAACAATATCCTGTAGAAAATGAAATCAGGCAGGAAGTCAGAGATGATGGATCCTAGTCTTCCAAACACTGGGTAACATTGGGCAGATAGCGGATGCAATGTGGACCTCACCGTGGCTTGCTGATTTATAAACTGGAGATAATATTTGACTCTAATAACTGATAAGTCTGGGTTAAAGATTAACTTGCTAATATGCAGAAAAAGGTTTTGTTCTTTAGAAGGGGAGAAGTGTGATGTAATAATTTAGTATTTATTATCTGTTCATCAGGTATCACGATTTAGTGATCCTATCACACAGAGAACAAAAGTCTTTTATCACCAAGTTTGAATCAGCTTATTCATTCCAGGCTTCAGAGCTTTGGGCACCAGCATCTATGGGACCTCACCAATAATGGTCACATTTTACATAGTCTCTTTGTCCGACGAGGGTTTTCTGAATCCTCCTTTTACAAATGGATTTGTTTTTCTCCCAAGCCCCTGGGCAACCACAGGAAAGCATTCTTAAGTCTCGTCCTCAAATTCTATAATGATTTGGAGAGGAGAAGAAAATCAGAAGAGCAGTGTGTGTCTGTGTGCTTCCAACAACAGAGAGGTACCTAAAGAGAGAGTCGAACATAGGAGAAAAGGACCACTCTCTCAGTTTTCCTTCATAGACGGTCACTGCAACAGGGAGACTCCTCCATCTTGGGTGCTGACGGGTGGCTGTGAATGTGTGGAAGCCTATTAAACATCCAATTTCATGGCATACCCACTAGAAATACAATTTTTTTTTCTTCTTCCTGAGTCATTCAGTTTGAACCTACTCAGAAAAACTGCTGATTCACTGGGACTATGAAATAGAGACTCTTCTTAAGACGCCCTTCCATGAGTAGCCCATTTCCGATTATATAAAGTTCTTTTAGTCAGCTCCTAACTGTGAAAAGTTCCTTTAAAATCTTTGAGTTCATTTATAACTCTGAGGGGAAGTCTACAAAGACCTTAAAAAATCAATAGCTTTTATTATTGGACACATTTCTAGATTCACTTAATAGTGTTACTCTCTCAAAAAACTTTACTCTGTTGCCCTTCAACTCCTCTTCACTGGGGTAAGAAAATATAAAAATGTCTGTTAATAAACAGGTTTAAGAATTCCTTGACTGAAAGGTCCATTGCAAAAACCAAACATAAAAAGAATAGAGGGGAATAATAAACTCAGTATTTTAGACCCATTTCTTGATTTTTGTCTAAACACAATGTGACCAAGAAGCTTCCACTTATTTTCATGCATATATATTATATATATATATTTATACACACACATATATACTTAAAGGTATATATTTAACAACATGGAATGGTAACATATCAAATGCTTAGATTCCGTGCAAACACATAACCTTTCCTGTGAAGGAAATATACTCATATTATAAAAACGAATCATGGAGAGTAACATGCAACAGTGGAGGGGAAGAGAACGAGGTAGGGACAGGACCAGGAGGAACACAGAGAATGTAAAGAACAAAAAGTGTCATTGACCTGATTTGTCAGAGTTGTTGCCTGTGATTGGAGTGATGGAGCAGCTGGGATTAGCCTTTGCGCTGTCCTTGGAAGAAACCATTTTGGGTTTATTTTTCGTTGCCTCTAGTGCTTTGACCTTCTTGGCATGTTTACTTCCTTTGTAGTGGGCCTCGGCCTGGCTCTACAAAGGAGAACAAATCAGGCTCATTGTTTTGCTACTTACAAACACCACAATGGATGATCATGCAGGAAAAAATACATTCAGTCGTAGGCACCACAGACATTTATAGCTCAGCACTCAACTACGTTTTTGGCATTTAATGAGTAGCAGACCAGTATCTAAGAGATTTCTGCATACTGAGACCTTTTTTTATACAACACAGAGGACCTGTGTTTTTCAAAACCAGACATTATACAAGTGGACAGAAGGGTTAGGGCAAAACTGGGATGAAGGTGAACTTTGTCATTAATGTCTTCCCACCACTGCCCATCAGGGTTAATTGTCGAATGTTTGGCCGGCAACAAGCACCTTGAGTGTCCTACCTGGGTAAGACCTTACACGACCACTTCATTTAGTTTCCTTTTAGCTACAAATCTGTCTTCCCTGCACCTATATTTCTCTTGGCTCTGCTCTGAGAGCAAGTGATGTGACAAAGCAACCAGCTAGAGAGTGGAAATGGCACTGCATTGTGGAGTCATCTCTATGTGCTTAATGTGTCATTCTGATGACTCCAATTCTAAGAACAGACAATAGAAGCCACAAAGGAAATACGGACAATGCTTGCTTCTGATCTCAGATGTGATTCTGAAGTCAAAGCAGTTAGTACTACATTCACTTATACTCAAAGCATAGGTGAAACTGTGACTTCAATACTAGATCAAAAAAAAAAAAAGAAGAGTGATCAAGGCAAGTGATTTTTAAAAATTTTCAAAAGACAAAAAACAAGTTATGGAAAAACAAGAAAACATTTAGTCATTTTGCTGATTTTTGGAAAATTTTCCTCTACCTAAAGAACAAGGATTTTACCTTTTTGGCTTCTAGTATAATGCACATGTTAACTGAAGAATTAAGTATATTTGCTCCAATTTCAGAGAAGGCAATGGCACCCCACTCCAGTACTCTTCTTGCCTGGAAAATCCCATGGACAGAGGAGCCTGGTGGGCTGCAGTCCACAGGATTGCTAGGAGTTGGACATGACTGAGCGACTTCACTTTCCCTTTTCACTTTTATGCATTGGAGAAGGAAATGGCAACCCACTCCAATGTTCTTGCCTGGAGAATCCCAGGGACAGCGGAGCCTGGTGGGCTGCCGTCTATGGGGTCGCACAGAGTTGGATATGACTGACGCGACTTAGCAGCAGCGGCTCTAATTTCATTTAAAACAGACCCCCAAAATATAAACAAACTAAAACATATATTATATGGTGTATTAGCTTGGTTAGAAAGGTAAAGATGCTGATAAGCCTGTTATATAAAATAAGAAGCGAAAGCGAAAGTTTCTGTTCGAAGATTCCTAAAATAATAACTTTTTTAACTTCAGTTTTCCTTATATACACTTGTGTGTGTTTGAAGATGGTAATACTCATATTTTCATCCATTTTCCTCAGCAAGCAGAATATAGGTTGTGTGTGTGTGTGTGTGTGTGTGTGTGTGTGTGTAGGTAGATGTGGCAATGGACAGGAGTCAGATTTTACTTCTACATTTCAACTAAATATATGTGATTTTCCGAGCACATAACCTGGATCCCCCAAGGTCAACAGATTTGAATTGACTATACTTAGTCCCTAACTTTCTGAATATGTTTTCATAAATATTATTTTAGACTATCATTGACTTATCATTGTTCTTAGTTGGTTTGCTCAAGGACTTCTCATGCTGTTCTCTGTCAAGTTGAAAAAAATCCAATCCTAAGGGAGGAAAAAGTGTAATATTAAGTTTTATTAACATCTGAGAATGGTTAAATCCAGCAAATACTGTTGGGTAGGCATAAATTAAGAAAATACACAAATAAAACTAAAAATTGATAACATGAAGAAATAACAACAATGACCAATATTATTGAGCCTCTGCCAAGAACATTTCTAAATGAATTATGTGTGTTTGCTCATATAATTATCATAATACCCTGTAAGGTAGGTACAATTATTGGTCAACACTTTACAAATAGAACACTGGGCACGAGAAGTTAAATACTTTATCAGAAGTCACACAGGTTGGTGTAGAAGGCACTTTGTGGATCTGAAATGCGTCCACGTGTACCCCTATTTAACTATACATTATTGTTGTTGCTTCAGTCACTGAGTCTTGTTCAACTCTTTTGCCCACCAGGCTCCTCTGCCATGGGATTTGCCAGGCAAGAATACTGGAATGGGTTGCCATTTTCTTCTCCAGGGGATCTTCCTGACCCAGGGATCAAACCCACATCTCCTGGTTGGCAGGTAGATTCTTTAATGGTGAGCCACTAAAGGAGCCCAAATAACTATGTATCCTCATTTTAAACATACACATACACTAAATTAACAATATAATTTTATTAGAAGTAAAAAAATTACATACAAAGCCCACTGCTTTTAATGACTAAGTGAAGGATTATACTTTAGTAGAAGTTTCTATGAGTAGGAACTATCTTCTTAATTCATGGAAATAAATTTATTGGATTGAATAAGTTCCAATTGAAAATTGGACTTTTATGTATGATGCTATGGAAAAACTCAAACGAACTTTCTGGCCAAACCAACACTAACATAGTATGTTAGGCCTGAACCTTCTGTTGAGTAGCTAAGAAAGGCCCGCTTGTTTGGTATATAACAATTTCTACAAGACATCAGGAGACCGCCTAGTTAATTCATCTTTCCAAGTATACTAAATAGTGAGACGTTACTTTAGTGTCCTTTGGCTAAAGAAACATCAAGTTCTCTAAATAAAACCTCCTAGCACAAGATAAGTGGAGTGTCACTTCCTCATTATTATTTCCTGGCACCCTTGCAGAAAGCTAACAGCATCAATTAGCACTTGGGATTAAAGAGCCAGCTAAGTGACACCTCACTGGATGCCAAGATAGAAAGAGCTCTCTTGAGCCGTGATTCACCTTCCTTTTGAGTTCTGGGGCCTTGAGAAAAGTGAAACAAGCCTTCTTAGCCTCTGCTCGCTGCTGTTTGTGAAAGATCCCAAGTAGAGACAGTGGCAGACCCCACTCACTCATGCTTGGCATCTTTCCAATTCCCTGTGATATTCTTGGTTAGTAGCACTTTGCTGTCCTCAGTACTGTATCTGAGGTGTCAACAGCTTCTAAATCCTGGGCAAATCTTCAAGTGAAACTGAGACATTGTTAAATAGCAACACGATTAACCTGACTTCATTATCTGGGAATCTCCTTAATTGAGGAATGAAAGCAACAAGGACAAGAGCCAGAGAACCTATGAATGAGGCAAGACAATTAAACCTGATCAGCGATGGTTCTTGTATCCTTTCTGAGAGACTTGGCTAACCAAATGAACTTATTTTATACCTCAGCGAGTAATCAGCAACCTATTTGTCTAGCACTAATGGCTTGCTTTCTGATTCCCTTCCAAAAGTACTTCTATACACCCTAAACTGGCAGTAATCAAATAAACCCCTTGCCAAGAATTGTCAAAATCAGAGAGTTACCCAAAGCATCATACTGACTTTCACACAGGAATTCATTGATATCTAGGCTCTTACAGAGGTCACTCCAGTAGCTACCTGACCACCCAATGGTAGAGGAATAGCTTGGACAGGAGATGACATCCTGGGATGTTTTTTCCTTCCATTCATCTCTATCTTTATTACTAAGGCCCCTCACTTTCTGAAATCTCCACTTCTCTTAGGACCCTACTGGTCCAAAGAAAAAAGATAAATAATGAGATAATGCATTACTTTACAAATAAAAATGCTATAATGAGAAATTCGATAATTCGCTGAGCTCCCATATCTGTTTTTTACCTTATTTCCAGTTTGGACTTCAGAGAGGTAGATAGGATCTTGAAAGAAGACACTGAACTATGTTTTCTTTGGGCAGAACGAACAGCCCAAACACAAACTGGCAGGTGGCTGGAGCAGAGTAAAGTCACTGGAGGAAGTCCTCAACTATTTATTTACTAAGAGACCCAATTGTTTTGCATCTTAAAATGTAATTGGAACTGTTCCCTTAATTACAAAAAGTGTATCATTAAAACTGTTGGCATCTGATTTTTCTGAGACCTTAGATTTCAATGCTAGTTGGGAAGTAGCAGAGGCCAGTTACTTTTCAGAAAAAAAATGTATATACTCTATATACGAAAATGCCAAATAAAACAGATGTCAAACAAACTACCATAAACCAGCCTAAACTAACAAGGGGAAAAGAAACCCTGATTATTCCACAGGGAATTACACCTGCCATATGCTAGACATTGTGAAAGATTAAAAACAAAGGCCCCTTGCTCACAAGAATACCAATACAGTATACTAATGCATATATATGGAATTTAGAAAGATGGTAACAATAACCCTGTGTACGAGACAGCAAAAGAGACACTGATGTAGAACAGTCTTATGGACTCTGTGGGAGAGGGAGAGGGTGGGAAGATTTGGGAGAATGGCATTGAAACATGTAAAATATCATGT
>NW_011495022.1:1390053-1392768 GCF_000754665.1 Bison bison bison | reverse complement strand
TATGAAACGAGATGCCAGTCCAGGTTTGATGCACGATACTGGATGCTTGGGGCTAGTGCACTGGGACGACCCAGAGGGATGGTATGGGGAGGGAGGAGGGAGGAGGGTTCAGGATGGGGAACACATGTATACCTGTGGCGGATTCATTTTGATATTTGGCAAAACTAATACAATTATGTAAAGTTTAAAAATAAAATAAAATTAAAAAAAAAAAAAAAGAATGGTAGTTGGAAACAAGACGGACGTATAAAAAACTATAACCCAGAGAGTGAAACTATAAAATGGAAGATAAACTGGAACAAAGAAGTCTGAGAGTCAGAGGAGAGGTAAATCTCTTTGGATTGGAGGAGGACCGTGGGGGCTTCAAGGAAAAGGAATATCAGAGCTGTGCCCTACTTCTAGGGTGGAGTTCTGAAGAGGCAGTGTGGAGGCAGAGGCATTTCAGGTAGAGGGACCAGCATGTGCTGGGCAAGTGAAGTCCTGTGAATTGTGCAGTGTTTCCCGGGCATAGCTGCTTTTCAGTATCACTAGAACACAGACATATAAAAGGAACAACAGGGAAAGGCTGCCACATCCCACATTATTATCCAGTGTAAAACAGAAAATATAGCATAGTGTTCTACAAGTAAAAAACAATGTTGTACTTGTAGGCATCTTTTATATAGATGGCTATAAGAACGTTGTTGCTTTTAAATCACAGATTTTATCCTCTGCTGCAAACTATAATCCTATACTCAAAGCACAACTAAATTATTTATATAGAAGATTTAATAATTTGAGATAAAAGCATGACACTTAAAATACCATAGTTAGATATATTAGAGTTTACTGAACAGTAGCTACATAATTCGGAGAAGGCAATAGCACCCCACTCCAGTACTTTTGCCTGGAAAATCCCATGGACGGAGGAGCCTGGTAGGCTGCAGCCCATGTGGTCGCTAAAAGTAGGACACGACTGAGAGACTTCACTTTCACGCATTGGAGAAGGAAATGGCAACCCACTCCTGTTCTTGCCTGGAGAATCCCAGGGACAGGGGAGCCTTGTGGGCTTCCGTTGGTGGGGTTGCACAGAGTCAGACACGACTGAAGCGACTTAGCAGCAGGAGCAGCTAGATAATTACTTGAATCTTTGCTTTAACATAAGGCTACATTCAACTCTAAACATGCTTTATTTTTTTGCACATTTGTTGCATTGATAAGATCACATCCTCTCAGAGACAATGCTACAACATAAGAAACATAAAATACACCCAAGAGAAAGGCTTACTTAATCCAAAGATAAGTCTTTCTGCTGATATTTGCAATTTTAAGGCCTGCAATATCAGTAATGATGTACTACTGGCTTTGATATTCACTTTGTTTAGTCCTCATCTACTGGGATCTGTTGAAAACAAAGTCCAAACACAATTATAACCGTTAGGAGATTTTCAGCTTAAAAAGATGCAATGACTTTGCTAATTCATAAGCTACAGCTAAGTGAAACACTCCAGGGGGCTATAGCCTGTCCAGGGTGGCCACACTGTGCACTGTGTGTGCTGGGGGGGTAAGGGGGACTACCGTCACACAGACTTTAATGTGAATAGGGTCCTCTGGATTCCTTCAAGGCCAGAACTCTGGCTATGGTGTTTCATATTTACTGGCTTTGTAGTATATATGTATAAAGGCCATCAACTTCAAATATTTCTATATTATTAAAGAGAAAAGTGGTTACTCCAGGAAGAAAATAATGTATGCTCTAGATTGCTGATTCCCTTTGGGCCTAATTCAGATTCTATCAAAATATCACGAAACAGAAGTAGAGATGCTGGATTACAGCTGCTTTTAAAATGCCACTATGTGAATATATGAGCATTACACATGTATGTGTTTATGTTTTCCAAACTTTTCCATGTAGGTAAATTAAGCCATTTCTTAAAAATGCTAAGATTTTTGGTGGGCTTCAAGGTAGTTTTTCAAATGTACTCTCTTAGCTAAGAGTACTGATGTTCAGGCTTCTGGTGCATAATTCACTGGTAGAATTACTTTACACATTGAAATATGGAGAAGCTATAAATGGACCTAACAGCCACAACAGAATTTACATGATGAATTAAAAAAAAATTGCAGTTTGAGTTTAAAATTACCTAGAATATAGCGAAAAGTGGCTTTTTAAAGAAGGGGCTTTAATCTTTTAAATAAAATTGTTTATGTACAATTCCAAGTGAACAAAAATTGGCCTCATCTTTCCAGTGAGTTTTATATTTCAACTATGTGAAGGCAGATTATTACGTTTAGATGATTCCCACAATCCAAAGTTCTGCCCCTGATTATCCAACTATACTCTATATTTCCAGTTTAGAGTTGAGGAGAATGGGGCATAAAAGAGACAGTTATTGGAGACTGACTATATCAGTTGTGATCTAAGCTCCAAATCCTTTCATTTGCTGAATTCTGCTCTCCCTTCCTGTTATTTCCTTTCTTTCAAAGTAGGCCAAAATTAAAAATAATCTCCTTTTGAAAACAAATTAATCATATATATGGGTCAAGGTAAAGTTCATCCCAGAAAATTAATTTCTTAATTCTATCATGAATACTGTAAATTATAGAGACTATATTTTTTAAATGAGGCCACCATCACCCTAATACCAAAACCTGACAAAGATGCCACACAAAAAAGAAAACTACAGGCCAATATCACTGATGAACATAGATGCAAAATCCTTAACAAAATTCTAG
>NW_011495022.1:1389141-1389646 GCF_000754665.1 Bison bison bison | reverse complement strand
TTGACAAAATTCAACATCCATTTATGATTAAAACTCTCCAGAAAGCAGGAATAGAAGGAACATACCTCAACATAATAAAAGCTATATATGACAAACCCACAGCAAACATCCTCAATGGTGAAAAATTGAAAGCATTTCCTCTAAAGTCAGGAACAAGACAAGGGTGCCCACTTTCACCATTACTATTCAACATAGTTCTGGAAGTTTTGGCCACAGCAATTAGAGCAGAAAAAGAAATAAAAGGAATCCAAATTGGAAAAGAAGAAGTAAAACTCTCTCTGTTTGCAGATGACATGATCCTCTACATAGAAAACCCTAAAGACTCCACCAGAAAATTACTAGAACTAATCAATGATTATAGTAAAGTTGCAGAATATAAAATCAAGACACAGAAATCCCTTGTATTCCTATACACTAATAATGAGAAAATAGAAAGAGAAATTAAGGAAACAATTTCATTCACCGTTGCAATGAAAAGAATAAAATACTTAGGAATATATCTACC
>NW_011495022.1:1386445-1388158 GCF_000754665.1 Bison bison bison | reverse complement strand
ATGCAACCTAGTACAGCCACTATGGAGAAGAGTGTGGAGATTCCTTAAAAAACTGGAAATAGAACTGCCTTATGATCCAGCAATCCCACTGCTGGGCATACACACTGAGGAAACCAGAATTGAAAGAGACACGTGTACCCCAATGTTCATCGCAGCACTGTTTATAATAGCCAGGACATGGAAGCAACCTAGATGTCCATCAGCAGATGAATGGATAAGACAGCTGTGGTACATATACACAATGGAGTATTACTCAGCCATTAAAAAGAATACATTTGAATCAGTTCTGATGAGGTGGATGAAACTGGAGCCTATTATACAGAGTGAAGTAAGCCAGAAGGAAAAACATAAATACAGTATACTAACGCATATATATGGAATTTAGAAAGATGGTAACAATAACTCTGTATACGAGACAGCAAAAGAGACACTGATGTATAGAACAGTCTTATGGACTCTGTGGGAGAGGGAGAGGGTGGGAAGATTTGGGAGAATGGCATTGAAACATGTATAATATCATGTAGGAAACGAGTCACCAGTCCAGGTTCAATGCACGATACTGGATGCTTGGGGCTGGTGCGCTGGGATGACCCAGAGGGATGGTATGGGGAGGGAGGAGGGAGGAGGGTTCAGGATGGGGAACACATGTATACCTGTGGCAGATTCATTTTGATATTTGGCAAAACTAATACAATTATGTAAAGATTAAAAATAAAATAAAATTAGAAAAAAAATAAAAATAAAAAGATAATATAAAAAAAAAAAAAAAAAAAGAAAGATGGTAACAATACCCCTGTATACGAGACAGCCAAAGAGACACTGATGTATAGAACAGTCTTTTGGACTCTGTGGGAGAGGGAGAGGGTGGGATGATTTGGGAGAATGGCATTGAAATATGTATAATATCATGTAGGAAACGAGTTGCCAGTCCAGGTTCGATGCACCATGCTGGATGCTTGGGGCTGGTGCACTGGATGGCCCAGAGGGATGGTATGGGGAGGGAGGAGGGAGGAGGGTTCAGGATGGGGAACACATGTACACCTGTGGCAGATTCATTTTGATATATGGCAAGACCAATACAATATTGTAAAGTTAAATAAAATAAAATTAAAACAAACAAAAAAACAAAAAAAATTTATTTATTTAATTGGAGGCTAATTACTTTATAATATTGTGGTGGTTTTTGCCATACATTCACATGAATCAGTCATGGGTGTATATGTGTTCCCCATCCTGAACCCCCATCCTACCTCCCTCCCCATCCCATCCCTCTGGGTCATCCCAGTGCACCAGCCCTGAGCACCCTGTCTCATGCATCAAACCTGGACTGGCAATCTATTTCACATATGATAATATACATGTTTCAATGCTATTCTCTCAAATCATCCCACCCTCGCCTTCTCCCACAGAGTCCAAAAGTCTGTTCTTTATATCTGTGTCTCTTTCACTGTCTCACATATAGGGTCATCATTACCATCTTTCTAAATTCCATATATATGCGTTAGTATACTGTATTGGTATATTTCTTTTTGACTTACTTCGCTCTGTATAATAGGCTCCAGTTTCATCCACTTCATTAGAATTGATTCAAATGCATTCTTTTTAATAGCTGAGTAATATTTCTGCTTTATTGACTATGCCAAAGCCTTTGACTGTGTGGATCACAATAAACTGTGGAAAATTCTGAAAGAGATGGGAATACCAGACTACCTG
>NW_011495022.1:1380501-1385962 GCF_000754665.1 Bison bison bison | reverse complement strand
AGTGGTCATGTATGGATGTGAACTTGGACTATGAAGAAAGCTGAGTGCTGAAGAATTGATGCTTTTGAACTGTGGTGTTGGAGAAGACTCTTGAGAGTCCCTTGGACTGCAAGGAGATCCAACCAGTCCATCCTAAAGGAGATCAGTCCTGGGTGTTCTTTGGAAGGACTGATGCTAAAGCTGAAACTACAATACTTTGGCCACCTCATGCGAAGAGCTGACTCATTGGAAAAGACTCTGATGCTGGGAGGGATTGGGGGAAGGAGGAGAAGGGGACGACAGAGGATAAGATGTTTGGATGGCATTGCTGACTCGATGGACATGAGTTTGGATGAACTCCAGGAGCTGGTGATGGACAGGGAGGCCTGGCATGCTGCAGTTCATGGGGTCGCAAAGAATCGGACACGACTGTGCTACTGAAATGAACTGAACTGAACTGAATACTCCATTGTGTATATGCACCACAGCTTTCTTATCCATTCGTCTTATGATGGACGAATCAGGTTGCTTCCTGTCCTGGCTATTGTAAACAGTGCTGCAGTGAACACTGGGGTACACTTGTAGAGACTGTATTTTGAAAAAGATTTTTTTCCCTCCATCAACCTAATGGAAATAGGTTTTAAGTGAAAATGAAAGTGTTAGTTGCTCAGTTGTGTCTGACTCTTTGTGACCCCAATGGACTGTAGTCTGCCAGGCTCCTCTGTCCATGGGATTCTCCAGGCAATAATACTGGACTGGGTTGCCGTTTCCTTCTCATGGGATCTTCCCAACCTAGGGATTGAACCCAGGTCTCCTGCATTGCAGGTGGATTTTTTACTGTCTGAGATACCAGGAAGCCCTGGAAGTAGGTTTAGATAATTTTTTTCAATATAGATAATGGATAATAAAATGAGTCTTATTTAATGTCACGATTTCTTTAACATCATCACAATTTAGTTAAGAATCAAGCAAAAAGTATCTGAGATGCTTACCCTAAGAAAATAAGGCTGCTTACCCTCTCTGATTCATTTACAATTTTTGAAAGGTTTATTTACTTTGTATTTTGGGCTGGGGGTCAACATTTGAGTCAATTTAATGATAAGGTGTGTGCCAACTCCTAGTATGTGCACTAGGGTTTAACTAAGGCAAGATGGACGTAAATGAACACAGGGAAAATATGCCTTTAACCTCTCTTCTAAATCATAAGGGGAGTAAATCATGAACTTCACACAGAATACTGATGAAGCATATTCTATAAGTTATTATACTCAAATGAGAAAATTAGCTCTCTGTATATGAACATAATCTTGAATATGTAATAACGGGAACATTTATAATTTATGAAAATACCTAATTGTCTCAAAGACTTTTGCATAGAGGACCTCATCTGTTAGAACTTCTAAATCTTAGAATTTTTATGAAATACATGGATATCATCTTCTGTCTTTATAATATGATATAAAACATTAAGGATTTACTAATAATTACTTAATATTCTTGAGTATCTTATTTTATGATTTACCCCAAAGCTCTCAAAATTATCCACTTCTCTCAAACTAATTTCAAATTCTATATTAAACTGACACATTTTAGTTAATAATTTTCTACTACCTTGAAATATAAAGAAGAGTTTACAGTGATTTCAGAGTTACATCCCAAGTTCCTAAAGGGTTTGAGAGTGCTGCTATCTTTCAGTGGGGAAATGGATTGCCATTGTGTGCTTTCTAAGAGTGATTTTTGTTACTCAGTGATAAGTAATGCAATATAATTCAAGTCTCCACATTAAAGCTGTGACTCTACAGCTAACTAATTCAAGTCTTCTGATGGTCCTTTAAATTAGGCTCCCAGGCTTCCACACATTAATTTTTAATCAGTCTAGAAGGTATTACATTTACTTCCATTTACATATTAAAGAAATTTACATAAATGATACAAAATAAATCTAAAATTAGGATTTGCAATGTGTCTCCTTATATTTGGTATATAATATCCTTAATGTAGACAAAAGTGGGAAAATAAGTTTGAAAGTGCTATGCTTGGAAAATTGGCTGAAGAATGGCTTTAGTGATGTTTTATAATATGTTTCATATATTATTTATTTAGCAAGCATTAGTCATTGAAAACCTCTTTTACAAAATAGGTTTTTGTAAAACCCCTACCCCAAAGCATTAAGCCAATTTTTAAAGCCCAGTAGACATTTTATAATTTAAAATTAAGTAAAATATGTAAATATTAAGATTAATATCATACCATTTTCAAAACATACAAATACAAGTAAGAGAAAATAATAAAACTGTACATCTTTAGTAGTCACTTAGCTAACCTGAGTCATGTTAATGCTATTTTTACATTAAAGTATCAGATTGAGCTAGAAGTTGCTACTCCAGATTAAGCTGGTCAACCTTCCTCACATATAAAAAACTGGTTTGCCAGAGCAAAAACTAAAATTAAAATGCCCATACTTTTGATTCATTGATAAATACCAAAATATTTCAATATAATCAATGAATGCTAAGTGGCCTTTCATTTTTGATGTCATGCAATATTGTTTTAAAAGTTCTGCTCACCAATAAGAATCACAACAAAAGTCGTTCATATATGATAAGATCAACGTGAACCATGTCTTACTCATCTTTGAATCTTCTGAAGCACCTATTACATGATATCAGTTCAGTTCAGTTCAGTCGCTCAGTCGTGTCCAACTCTTTGCGACCCCATGAACCACAGCACACCAGGCCTCCCTATCTATCACCAACTCCAGGAGTCCACCCAAACCCATGTCCATTGAGTTGGTGATGCCATCCAACCATCTCATCCTCTGTCATCCCCTTCTCCTCCTGCCCTCAATCTTTCCCTGCATCAGGGTCTTTTCAAATGACTCAGCTCTTTGCATCAGGTGGCCAAAATATTGGAGTTTCAGCTTCAACATCAGTCCTTCCAATGAACACCAAGGACTGATTTCCCTTACGATGGACTGGTTGGATCTCCTTGCAGTCCAAGGGACTCTCAAGAGTCTTTTCCAACACCACAGTTCAAAAGTATCAATTCTTCTGCTCTCAGCCCTCTTTATAGTCCAACTCTCACATCCATACATAACCACTGGAAAAACCATAGCCTTGACTAGACGGACCTTTGTTGACAAAGTAATGTCTCTGCTTTTGAATATGCTGTCTACATAGTATAGACTCAATAAAAAGTTCTGAATTGAATATTATATATATATATATAGTATCAGAAAGGCTTTAAAAGGATGATTTTCTATTCTTTTCAATCAATAGTTACAATATTTTGGAATATCTGCATTCTTTGAACTTGAATCAGCCATGATTTCTACTGAATTTCATCTTTGTCCAATTAGCTATTACTTTATTTTTTTAAATTTAAATTGTATCTATTTTTTATCCAAGTAATATAATCACACAGTTGAAAAGTATAAAACAAAAGAACCTACACAGTGAAAAGTCTACCTTTCAGACTTAGCAATTAATTGCTGTCACTTTGTGTATCCTGCCAGAGATAACTGACATCCTATCAAGAAAATATATATGTATGTATTTTTCCTTTCTTCTATTTTTAGACAAATGCCTACACACCACATATGTTGTTTTGCATTTTGTTTTTTCTATTTAGCAATATATCTTAGAGATTTTTAAAAAAGTCATTAATTAGAAAGTTTTCTAATTTTTAAAATAAGTGTGTATATTTACCCCATTATATGAATGAACCATAATATATCTCAACTGATATTTGGCCTTCCCTTTCTTTGGGATTGGGAGGAAAACTGACCTTTTCCAGTCCTATGGCCACTGTTGAGTTTTCTAAATTTGCTGGTATATTGAGTGCAGCACTTTCACAGCATTGTCTTCTAGGATTTGACATAGCTCAGCTGGAATTCCATCACCTCCACTAGCTTTGTCTGTAGTGATGCTTCCTAAGCCCCACTTGACTCCTCATTCCAGGATGTCTGTCTCTAAGGGAGTTATCACACCATTGTGGTTATCTGGGTCATGAAGATCTTTTTTGTATAGTTCTTCTGTTTATTCTTGCCACCTCTTCTTAATAACCCTGCTTCTGGTAGGTCCATACCATTTCTGTCCTTCATTGTGCCCATCTTTGCATGAAATGTTCCCTTGGAATCATTAATTTTCTTGAAGAGATCTCTAGTCTATCCCATTCTATTGTTTTCCTCTATTTCTTTGCATTGATCACTGAGGAAGTCTTTCTTATCTCTCCTGGCTATTCTTTGGAACTCTGCATTCAGATGGGTATATCTTCCCTTTTTTCCTTTGCCTTTCACTTCTCTTCTTTCCACAGCTATTTGTAAGGCCTCCTCAGACAACCATTTTGCCTTTTTGCATTTCTTTATCTTGGGGATGGTCTTGATCACTTCCTCTTGAGCAAAGTCAAGAACCTCTGTCCATAATTCTTCAGTCATTCTATCAGATCTAATCCCTTGAATCTACTTGTCACTTCCACTGTATAATTGTAGGGGATTTGATTTAGGTCATACAAGAATGGTCTTGTGGTTTTCCCCACTTTCTTCAATTTAAGTCTGAATTTGGCAATAAGAAGTTCATGATCTGAGCCACAGTCAGCTCCTGGTCTTGTTTTTGCTGACTGTATAGAGCTTCTCCATCTTTGGCTGCAAAGAATATAATCAATCTGATTTCAGTGTTGACCATCTGGTGATGTCCATGTGTAGAGTCTTCGCTTGTGTTGTTGCAACAGGGTGTTTGCTACGACCAGTGCATTCTCTTGGCAAAACTCTGTTAGCCTTTGCCATGCTTCATTTTGTACTCCAAGGCAAAATTTGCCTGTTACTCCAGGTATCTCTTGATTTCCTACTTTTGAATTCTGGTCCCCTATAATGAAAAGGACATCTTTTTTGGGTATTAGTTCTAGAAGGTCTGTAGGTCTTCAAGAATTGTTCAGCTTCTTTGGCATTAGTCGTTGGGGAATAGACTTGGATTAGGGGATGACAAGAGGATGAGATGGCTGGATGGCATCACCGACTTGATGGACATGAGTTTGAGTAAACTCCGGGAGTTGGTGACAGACAGGGAGGCCTGGAATGCCGTGATTCATAGGGTCACAAAGAGTCGGACACGACTGAGTGACTGAACGGAACTGAACTGAACTGTGATACTGAATGGCTTGCTTTGGAAATGAACAAAGATCATTCTGTTGTTTTTGCGACTGCACGCAAGTATTGCATTTTGGACTCTTTTGTTGACTATGAGGGCTACTCCATTTCTTCTAAGGGATTCCTGCCACAGTAGTAGATATAATGGTCATCTGAGTTAAATTCACCCATGCCAGTTCATTTTAGTTTACAATTCCCAAAGAAAGGCAATGCCAAAGAATGTTCAAACTACCGCACAATTGCATTCATCTCACATGCTAGCAAAGTAATGCTCAAAATTCTCCAAGCCAGGCTTCAACAGTACATGAATCATGAACTTCCAGATGTTCAAGCTGGATT
>NW_011495022.1:1379321-1380401 GCF_000754665.1 Bison bison bison | reverse complement strand
TAGTTTACAATTCCCAAAGAAAGGCAATGCCAAAGAATGTTCAAACTACCGCACAATTGCATTCATCTCACATGCTAGCAAAGTAATGCTCAAAATTCTCCAAGCCAGGCTTCAACAGTACATGAATCATGAACTTCCAGATGTTCAAGCTGGATTTAGAAAAGGCAGAGGAACCAGAGAGCAAATTGCCAACATGGGTTGGATCATCAAAAAAGCAAGAGAGTTCCAAAAAAACATCTACTTCTGCTTTATTGACTACACCAAGGCCTTTGACTGTGTAGATCACAACAAACTGTGGGAAGTGATAGGAATACCAGACCACCTTACCTGCCTCCTGAGAAATCTGTATGTGGGTCAAGAAGCAACAGTTAGAACTGGACATAGAACAACAGACTGGTTCCAAATCAGGAAAGGAGTACGTCAAGCCTGTATATTGTCACCCTACTTATTTAACTTATATGCAGAGTATATCATGTGAAATGTTGGGCTGGATGAAGCACAAGCTGGAATCAAGACTGCCAGGAGAAATATCAGTAACCTCAGATATGCAGATGACCCCACCCTTTTGACAGAAAGTGAAGAGAGACTAAAGAGCCTCTTGATGAAAGTGAAAGAAGAGAGTGAAAAAGCTGGCTAAAGCTCAACATTCAGAAAACTAAAATCATGGCATCTGGTCCTGTCACTTTATGGCAAATATATGGGGACACAATGGAAACAGTGACAAACTTTATGTTTTGGGGTTCCAAAATCACTGCAGATGGTGACTGTAGCCATGAAATTAAAAGACACTTGCTCCTTGGAAGAAAAGTTATGACCAACCTAGACAGCATATTCAAAAGCAGAGACATTACTTTGCCAACAAAGGTCCATCTGGTCAAGCCTATGGTTTTTCCAGTGGTCATGTATGGATGTGAAACTTGGACTATGAAGAAAGCTGAGTGCTGAAGAATTGATGCTTTTGAACTGTGGTGTTGGAGAAGACTCTTGAGAGTCCCTTGGACTGCAAGGAGATCCAACCAGTCCATCCTAAAGGGATCAGTCCTGGGTTTCTTTGGAAGGACTGATGCTAAAGCTGAAACT
>NW_011495022.1:1320372-1379221 GCF_000754665.1 Bison bison bison | reverse complement strand
TTACTTTGCTGACAAAGGTCCATCTAGTCAAGGCTATGGTTTTTCCAGTAGTCATGTATGGATGTGACAGTTGGACTATAAAGAAAGCTGAGCACTGAAGAATTGATGCTTTTGAACTGTGGTGTTGGACAAGACTCTTGAGAGTACCTTGGACTGCAAGGAGATCCAGCCAGTCCATTCTAAAGGAAATCAGTCCTGAATATTCATTGGAAGGACTGATGCTGAAGCTGAAACTCCAATACTTTGGCCAGGTGCTGCAAAGAACTGACTCACTGGAAAAGACCCCAATGCTCAGAAAGATTGAGGGCAGGAGGGGAAGGGGACGATAGAGGATGAGATGGCTAGATGGCATCACTGACTTGATGGACGAGTTTGAGCAAGTTTCATGAGTTGGTGATGGACAGAGAAGCCTGGGTTGCTGCAGTCCACAGGTTTCAAAGAGTCGGACACCACTGAGTGAGTGAACTGAATTGATATCTCAACTGTACCTTATTTACAGATATATAGGTTGCTTTTCAAAGTTGTCCTGTCACTCATGATGCAAAAATAGGCATTAGATGCTTCAAAAGATTATTTTTCTTCTTTTTATAACTAGAAATGATTTTAAAATGCTTTAATTGAATCAAACCAGACATTTAAAAATTTCCTAATTATTTTCCATTTGTCACCTAATTTGTCATTATGGATATATTATAATTATCTGTTTTCCTAAACCTATTTCTGGGAATCAGGCAACAAAATGTGCACATACCTTTTCCTGGGGCTTAATAAAATGGTATGAAAATTTGCAAAAAGAAAGAGTTTTGAAATGGGCCTTCAATAATGGAAAGAATTCCCAAGACAAGAGATATATACTACTAATAATAAAGCTATAAGGAAAGAAATACATGGAAAAATCAATTTTTGTTTAGGGAAATGTGAATAATTCAGTTTGAGTGCAATGTGTGTGGAACAGGAATGGAAAATTATTAGAAGGACAAGTGCCTTATTATTTGGGTCTTAAATACTAGATAGTAGGAAGGTAGCTAACAAATACCATACTTAATTAGGTAGCTAATGAGAAGCCATTGAGGGCTTTTGTTCTAGCACAATCTGATCCAGCTAAGACCTAGGAAAAGGAAAAAAAAAAAAAAAGACAGTAGAGTAACTAGAAGGTTCTTATCACAGCAAGTCAAAGACAAATGGGGTTCCTAAACACACAGATTTCAAATCTCAGGAGGTTCTATAAACCAACAGTCAGAGCTTTAATAGAGAAGGAGCTATTCCTCCTATCAAGGCAAGTCTCTGTCTATATATTCTGTTTCCTTTTGCCTTCCTCAATGTCTATCACCCCTTATCCTTTTTAACATTTATACTGGACTCCCCCTTCCCAAACCAAATCTTTATTTTTAAACAAGGCCTGATCTCTCCAACCCAGAAGAGACTGTCCCTCAACCGACTTTCAACATGAGCTTTTCAAACTTTTGGCTTCCTTTTGCAGACAAATCTGTTCAATTAATTGTAGGTGCATCTCCAATTTCTCTTCTCTAATCTAGTCCACCTCAATCCACTGAAACAGACATCATGAAGACACCAGTGCCCTGAGTCCTAAACCAAGAACATTGTTTATTCCTCATCTGGCTTGATCAACCAGTGATCCATGACCCTCCTGATCTCTCACTTCTGGAAGGCACTTTTGACTTAGCTCTTTCTTTGTTTGGTGTTCCCTCATCTACATTTCAGAACGATTTGCAGGCTCATCTTCCCCTGTCCAGTCATTCAATTGTTATTATACCCCAAAGCTCAGTTTTAAGCCTTCTTGTCTTCTCATTCCAAACTTTACTGTCTAATTCCATTCAGTTTTACCCACACAACTTTCCCAGGCACCTAGATCTACACCAATAATTTCCTGGTTTCTACCTTTCTGGTCCAGATTGCTCTCCTGAGCTCTAGATTCATCATATCCACCTGGATATCTCAAAGCACCTTAGACATAAGTTCAAAATCAAACTCCTTGTATCATTTGTTTCTGCTTTATTGCCAAAATCACCTACTCCTTCTAGCATTCCTTTTCTGCTAATGGCACCACTCTACATGTTTTGTAGGAGCCAAACCTAGGGTTCATTCTCATTGTCACACTCTATCTCCACTCCATGTTTAATCACTAAGTCCTATAGATTTTACCTAATCAAGACAATTCTTAATATGTCAAATACAATCACGCCACAACTTGGTAGAAAAGCAATGACAAGCCTATAAAGTATATTAAAAACCAGAGACATTACTTTGCCTACAAAAGTCCATATAATCAAAGCTATGGTTTTTCCAGTAGTCATGTATGTATGTAAGAGTTGGACAATAACAAAGGCTGAGCACCGAAGAATTGATGCTTTTGAACTGTGGTGTTGGAGAAGACTCTTGAGAGTCCCTTGGACTGCAAGGAGATCAAACCAGTCCATTCTAAAGGAAATCAGTCCTGAATATTCATTGGAAGGACTGATGCTGAAGCTGAAGTTGCAATACTTTGGCTACCTGATGCAAAGAGCAAACTCATAGAAAAAGACCCTGAAGCTGGAAAAGGCTGAAGGCAAGAGGAGAAGGGGGCAACAGAGGATGAGATGGTTGGATGGCATCACCTACCCAATGGACATGAGATTGAGCAAATTCCGAGAGATGTGAAGGACAGGGAAGCCTGGCATGCTGCAGTCCATGGGGTCGCAAAGAGTTAGACATGACTGAGTGACTGAACAAGGACAACCACCTTGGTCCCAACTGCCATTATCTTTTACCTGGACTGCTGCAACAGCCTCTTTAGTGATCGCCCAAAGGCCCCTTCCTGCTCACTTATGATCTATTCTCCACATAGTGGCCAAAGTGATATTTTAAAAATGCAAATTAGGGTCGCCAGTCCAGGTTTGATGCATGATACTGGATGCTTGGGGCTGGTGCACTGGGACAACCCAGAGGGATGGTATGGGGAGGGAGGAGGGAGGAGGGAGGAGGGTTCAGGATGGGGAACACATGTATACCTGTGGCGGATTCATTTTGATATTTGACAAAACTAATACAATATTTTAAAGTTTAAAAATAAAATAAAATAATTACGAATAAAAAAATAAAAAGGGTATTATGCAAACATCAAAAAAATGCAAATCTTAACATATCATTCCTCTGTTTAAAATTCTTGACATCTTTTCACTGTTCTTGGTTTAAAATCTAAAATCATCACATTCAAGACCTCTATGTCTTACTCCCTACCTACCTCTAGTTTCATTTGGTAGCTGGCTCTTTGTTTTTCTCGGAGGGACTGAAAGAGAGTGTGGCTGGAGTAGAAGCATAGTGCTGTCTTTTTGCACATGCCTATAATCCTATCTCTTTTCCTAGTTAATCCCTATTTACCTTTAAGAACACAGCCCAAATACTATATTCTTAAGGAGCCTTCCATGATCCCCCAGATTAGGTCACATCTTAACTTTCTGGATGCTTTTCTCTATAGTACTGCTCACAACTTAAACATTATTAAATTTTATAATAATTGTTTTCCACAACTAGACAATAACTTTCATTAATGTTAGGCCAAAAGGAAGGGCGAAGAAGTAGCTTTGCAGCTTTATTAAAATGAAAGAAAGCCATTGTGGCTGAAGGCTGGCCAACAATGGGGTGAGTAATAAAAGCTGGACTAAAGAGGTGAATACTGGTTAGAAACCTGAATTCTGAGGATGTTAAGTGACTAAGAGAGTAAAGATTTTTGGTATCAGGAGTGGTCATAATCAAATAAGTATCTCCTACATACTTCAGTTAAAACTGAACATTCAGAAAATTAAGATCATGGCATCTGGTCCCACCACTTCATGGCAAATAGATGAGGAAACAATGGAACCAGTGACAGACTTTATTTTTTTGAACTCCAAAATCACTGCAAATGGTGACTGCAGCCATGAAATTAAAAGACGCTTGCTTCTTAGAAGAAAAGCTATGACCAACCTAGATAGCATATTAAAAAGCAGAGACATTACTTTGCCATAAAAGGTCCGTCTAGTCAAGGCTATGGTTTTTTCCAGTGGTCATGTATGGATGCGAGAGTTGGACTATAAAGAAAGCTGAACGCCGAAGAGTTGATGCTTTTGAACTGTGGTGTTGAAGAAGACTCTTGAGAGTCCCTTGGACTGCAAGGAGATCCAGTCAGTTCAAGCTAAAGGAAATCAGTCCTGAATATTCATTGGAAGGACTGATGCTGAAGCTGAAACTACAATCCTTTGGCCACCTGTTGTGAAGAACTGACTCATTGGTAAAGACCCTGATGCTGGGAAAGACTGAAGGCGGGAGGAGAAGGGGACAACAGAGGATGAGATGGTTGGATGGCATCACCGAATCAATGGACATGAGTTTAGCAGGCTCTGGGAGTTGGTGTTGGACAGGGAGGCCTGGTGTGCTGCCGTCTATGGGGTTGCAAAGAGTTGGACACGACTGAGTGGCTGAACTGAACTGAACTTATTTCAAATTCCTGACTGACTTCTGCCTATGGTGAGAAACCGTGGACTGAAGCAGGGGTTACCAGTTGGTATGATTTTGGGGATCTGGCTGCTTGATCCACCTCATTGTGGGATGAACAGATTCCAAACAGACTAATTCCACAATTATTGGAAAGACAATTCTTATATACAGTGGCTCACTCACTTGTCTATCCAGATTGCCCCAGGTCAGAACACAAAATCAGTGACTTATGGATCATTCATTCAATTTGATCAGTGCAGGTAACTAAATTGGATAAGTCATCCTTCAAAACAATGCTTGTTTGGTCTGAACTATAAAACCTAGATACCCTGTAAGTTCAAACACTTGACTCAAAAGAGTTCCTGGGAAAATACTAACCAAGTCATAGAAATATCATTTGCTTTTAAAGAAAGAGAATGGGATTAGGTATTACTAGATGATTATAATTTTGAAAAAACCTCAACAATGTGGAATAATCTGGGTAAAGGGCATAATGAATGGTAAAAAAAAAAATTGAAAAGTTGAACATTTTGGAAGAAATGCTGTTAGCTATCAGAGATTCTTAGGTGATGTGTTAAAGTATATAAGAATTATTTTAAATTATATCATTGTTTGCATTTTAATCAGTGCCCTTAAAGTGCTTACATAATCACAGAAGAATTGGTTCTATTGGTATTCTAAATCTCTATGCTTCATCCTTCTTTGTAATACTCATTTGCATCATCTTTGAAGAACAAATTTAGACCAAACAAAAGTACAATTTAGCCCGTACCTGAATTATCACAAATCCCTAATTAGTGTTGTCCAAATTAATAAGAATTTACCGCATTTATAAAAATGGAAATTTATGCAAAAAACAATTATTCAATGTCTAGATCTTCAGAAAACTAGCTTGAAAAGAATGCCTTTCAGATATTCAAATTTTGTATTTTTTAATCTATATCTGCACATTCAGTAATTCTTTTTGACATTGTACAAATAGAGACATCCATCATTTCCCAAACATTTACAGATGTTAGTGAATACCCCTTTCTATGACCATCTGTGTAAATGTATAAATTAGATCTTTAAAAGAGATTGTTGGTATTTTTAGTTTAAAAGTGCATATAGGGTATTTTTTTGGCATACATGATTTAATTTACAAAACTAATGAATAACCTAAGTCTCCTTTAATAAATCTATTCTTTCCCATTCCTCTCAAATGGTATAAAAAAAAGCCAAAAATTCATGATATGAACAAATAAATCATCACAAAAAAAGGATTCCATACGTGTCTCTCAAATAATATAGAATGTTATTTCTTTCCAGAGCAAAAACCAGGTCACCTCAAGTTCACAGGTCAGAGATAATGAAAGCTACATTTCAGAGAATATGCAATGGGCACTGTTAAAGATAAAAAAGGAAACTATTTGGAGATTACAAGTATAAATCAGCACAACTTTATCTCCAGGCTAAGTTTAACTAGAGTCTGTGCTTCCCAGGTGGCGCTAGCGGTAAAGAATCCGCCTGCCAATGCAGGAGACATAAAAGACACTGGTTTGATCCCTGGGTTGGGCATGGCAACCCACTCCATATTCTTGCCTGGAGAATCCCATGGACAGAGGAGCCTGGTGACTATGGTCCTAGGGTGCAAAAAGTCAGACATGACTGAAGCAACTTAGCACACATGCCATACATGGTATACTGGAGGGGAGAGGGGAGATGTCCACTTCAGCACAGGAAACAAGGAGTTGCACTGCGTGTAGATAATTTGAAAACAGTAATAAAACTAACTGAAAACAGGTCTGCTTTTTATTATCATTACAGGTGGTAATTCTAAACAGTAATAGAATACCCTGAAAAAAAAAAGTGTTGGTCTGTTTTAAACAATTGTTGTGATTATAGTTGAATTATAGTAATATGTATGTAAACTTAAAAGTAGCACTACATGGAGTTAATATACAGAACTTGTAGTTATATTATCAAACACCCAAGTCACAATGGCTCTGCTATACTTACTCATTTTGAAAGTAAATTCCTAATGCTTAAGAATTAAGTTTGCAAGCTCTGTGCCACTCATATTTTAGCATTTCAATAACTGATTTTGAAGTAAACAATGATAGCACAGTGATTACTAAAGAAAACATAACTTGAAATTCTTCAATTTTCTCATTTTCCATGACTGATTAGCATTTTTATTTGTGTTTAAACTTTAAGGATGAGACAGTGCTAACTATGACATGTACTACTGTTGTTTGGTAAGTAAAAATTTTTGCTTATATGTGATGGATTTTACTGACTTTTGTTAATATCTTTGAAATTAAAATTTATGCTTCTTTTTAGGTTCTTCTGTGCTTTAAAACTAAGGAATGAAGAAGAAAATATCAGTGGTACAAGTCAGTGGGTACATAAATTGTACTTTTTATATAATTTTTATTTTATTAAAATTTACTTGTTACTGTAATGTTATGATCATTTCTGTGATAGAATAATATATAGGCTTATGTTTCTCTCATTTAAAAACACATGAATATACTTAAAAAGGATCAATCCTTTACTTTTCTTCCCTTTTTATACTGTTATATTTGTGGTATAATAATATATTGAAACTTTAATAAAAAGTCTCTGAGTTTCTTTCCTGGTTTTTCTTACTATTCATGTAATTTCACAATTATTTCTGAAAATGACTTTGTCCTATAGAGGAGATGTTAAAAATGATCTGCTCTTGGTGTCAGAAATATTAGGTATGCCACTGATAAGAGCTGAAATACATTATACCTGAAGGAAATACACATAAATAAAAGCTGAATCATATTCTCAGTCCCCCCAAATCAGAACCTAAACAGAAAGAAGAATTATTGGGAGCTCTTGTTCATGAGATCTATTTTCTGAGTAGTGAATACCACATTTGTTTCCCATGCGCCCTAGAAGACAGAACGAAAGTGAGGGGGGAAAAAGACCATGGTTCTTTTTCTCTTTCTTTTTTTTTTTTTTTTAAATAAAGATTTAGGTAAGACGAAATACTAAAAATGATTAAATACTAGAACATGTTGCCAAAGGAAGCTGTGGAACATTTCTCTCAGGAAATGGAAGATTCAATCACTTCAACATCTTTCTAAGTGATTACGGTTTCAGATACACAGACAGACAAAATTGTGCATAATTTTACACAGTTCATGGACCCCCTGCAGCCTATCCATAGACCACATCCTCAAGAAGCCCTATTTGTTTCAGCTCTACTACTTAATAATTCTTCAATTCTCTCCTTGTCAAATGCTGACCATCTCTCAAGCCTTTCACAGTTTCATTTCCTCCTTGAACCTCACTCAGTACAAATACAGAAATAATATATGTGGAAAGAATCTAATATAGAGCCTGGTGGAAGAAGAGGCATCTGTCAAATGCTAGCTTTCTGCCCATGATACTTCTAGCCTATGTGCTGTCTGCTTCCCCAAATTTATATTAATATCACCTTACAGCAGTTAACACCACACAGTTCAACAAGGTTTCTATGTATATTTGTTTTGTTTCCCTAGCTAATCAGGTCTATGAGGGTAGGGAACCTGTCTTATATTTCTTGAATTTTCCTTTTTAGGCATGAACTATTTTGACCCTCTTCTTCTGTCTCTGGCTAATTTGACAGCTTCTTTACTCTCCTTGAAGAACTAAATTGAGCAGCAACACTATTTTTTCAACAAAAATTCCTAGCTTGAAATCTTAGACATTGGCTAGAGCAATATTTCTTCATATGCTATCTTCTCCCCAGCGACTAGCCATACCCCATAAAGCTCCTTATAGCTGGTCAGGCACTCCTGCCTACCCCACCCCCCACCCTCCAAAAAATTATCTTAATGCTGACCTATCATATCTAAAGGGCTTCCCTTGTGGCTCAGCTGGTAAAGAATCCACCTGTGATGCGGAACACCTGGGCTTGATCCTTGGTCGCGAAGATCCCCTGGAGAAGGGAAAGGCTACCCACTCCAGTATTCTGGCCTGGAGAATTCCATGGACTGTACATCTATGGGGTCGCAGAGTTGGACACGACTAAGCGACTTTCACTTTCACCATATCTAAAATTCTCTAGCCTCCAGGGCAAATGTTGTCACTTTATTTAAAAAGTTGCTTGAGAAGTAAAAGTGGTTAAAAGTTATCCCTTTCGTACAATGTTTTGAATTGTATTAATTCATCCGCTTGCTTGAAAGCAATAGAGTAGGCAAGATTATTTCTTGTTGCATCCAGCTTTTCTGCTTCTGTCTTACATAAGTAATGCTTTTTTTCCTTGTTGTAAAGACTGTGAAAATTATAGCCAATTGCCCACTCAAGCATACAAATGATAAGCTATGGGAAATCAAACACATACTAAATAACACCTGAATATAAACTTTAAACCAGGAACTAAATCATTCAGGAACCCTACAGGTATTCAGCCAAGAAATTCTATCTGATTTCCAATTGTATGCTGCATATATTTTTTAGCTTAAGAATCTAAACAACAGAGACTGCAGAACTTACTCATGGCTGAACCCCAACTGGATGTGAAGAAGCCCTCAGGTGAACATAAACAAGGAGACTCAAATCAACAGTTGCCAACTCACCCAGGTGATAACGCCAAACCTGCTGACACCTGCCCAGAGCTGGTACTTAAAGTCAGAATTCAGAGCCACAAAGAAAATGACTTCATTGAAGTTGAACTGGATAGACAAGAGTTGAGTTACCAAAATCTACTACAAGTAAGCTGCTATGAACTGGGGATTAACCCAGAGCAAGTGGAGAAGATCAGAAAGCTACCAAACACATTGCTCAGAAAGGACAAAGACATTCTAAGACTACAGGACTTTCAGGAAGTAGAACTCATTTTAATGAAAAATGGAAGCTCTGAACTGACAGAATATACACCATCTCTGTTAGAGAAGCCCTGCTACAACAGCAATGCGACAAAAATGACGTATTAGATCGCAGAAATGAAAAACTGGAATCAATATTTTGTAAATAATGAAGTCTGGATGCATCCAACAGTTTGCTAACTTCATATATGTACTTATTTCCTTGTTGTGCAACTTCTCTAGGCTTGGGAGTAGAGTACGTTTAAAGTACTTTAAAAATTTAAGTATACTTATGAACACAAGTTTAGTTTGTAAAGTTGTACCCCAATCCTGATCAGGCATGGGTATGTACTCCTGATACTCACGAAAAATGGCCAGGCTCTGTTCACAACAACTCCATTAAGGGCAGGGTGAGCTAACTGGAGCTGGGAAAGCCAGGACCCACTTGACACTCTGGTTTAAAGATCCTAGCTTCTAAAACCATCTCTTACCATTATTTCCGTTTTACAACTTTGAAATCTACAAAATGGTGACAGGGTAACAGGCAGGAAGGCTAGGGGTCCCCAAGCGTCAGACTTTTTTTCCTCTCTTAAACGACAGGAGGAAACAACTGTCAGATATAATTTTTTCCCTTCTCTATACAAAATTAAAAGGTTTCTTTAAAAATTCTATGTTGTCATGACACCTGGTTCCACCTGAACTTTTCTCAAACCTTGAGCTAACCAATGTGTTTTTCTTACGGAAATGCTTAAGCTATGTTAATGAACCATGTATTTACCTAAACTCTTTCTTCAGGTCAGTTCCACCTAAGACTCAGAAACAATAATGGCTCAACAAACCAGTTTTACTCATGGAAATGTTCTCTTAAGCTATGTAAATAAAACTATGTATTTGTTCAGAAAAAAAAAAAAAAAAGAATCTAAACAACAAAAATTGAGTGAAACATTATCTTATTGTTAAGGATTCCACACCCAATCTTAACTAAAGAAATCTGTACCAAAAAAAGAGAAAAATACACAAGCCTTCAAAGTTTTCCCCAACCCCAAAGTGGGAAGATGACAAAAACCAGCAATAAAATGCTTTGGAAATTGTTTCAGAAATCTTTTACTTTTGTCAAAATAGTTATTAACACAGGAATTTTACACAGGGAAGAAAGAAGACCCATAATATTTTTTAAAAGGTGTTATTAATGTTTGATCAGCTAAGCAACATTTAATGAATCCCTTAGAAGAAATGGAGTAGCCCTCAAACTCAACAAAAGAGTCCAAAATGGAGCACTGGGTACAATTTCTAAAATGGCAGAATGATCTCTGTTCGTTTCCAAGGCAAGCCATTCAGTATCACAGTAATACAAGTCTATGCCCTAACCACTAATGCCAAAGAAGGTAAAGTTGAACACTTCCAAGAAGACCTACAGGATCTTCTAGAACTAATGCCAAAAAAAGATGTCCTTTTCATCATAGGGGACTGGAATGCAAAAGTAGGAAATCAAGAGATACCTGGAGTCCAGGAAAGTCTGGCCTTGGAGTACAAAATGAAGCAGGGCCAAGACTCACAGAGTTTTGCCAAGAGAACGCACTGGTCATAGCAAACACCCTCTTCCAACAATGCAAGAGAAGACTCTACACATGGACATCACCAGATGGTCAATACCATCTGAAATCAGATTGATTATATTCTTTGCAGCCAAAGATGGAGAAACTCCACATAGTCAGCAAAAACAAGACCAGGAGCTGACTGTGGCTTAGATCATGAACTTATTGCAAAGTTCAGACTTAAATTGAAGAAAGTAGGGAAAATGACTAGGCCATTCAGGTATAACCTGAATTAAATCCCTTAAAATTATACAGTAGAAGTAATAAATAAATTCAAGGGATTAGATCTGATAGAGTGCTTGAAGAACTATAACAGAGGTTTGTAATATTGTACAGGAGGTGGTGATCAAAACCATCCCCAAGAAAAAAAATGCAAAAAGGCAAAATGGTTATCTGAGGAGGGCTAAGAACAGAAGTGAAAGGCAAAGGAGAAAAGGAAAGATATACACATCTGAATGCATATTTCCAAAGAATAGCAAAGAGCTAAGAAAGCCTTCCTAAATGATCAATGCAAAGAAATAGAGGAAAACAATAAAATGGGAAAGACAAGAGATCTCTTCAATAAAATCAGAGATACCAAGGGAACATTTCATGCAAAGACAGGCACAATAAAGGATAGAAATGGTATAGACCTAACAGAAGCAGGGTTATTAAGAAGAGGTGGCAAGAATACACAGAAGAACTATACAAAAAAGATCTTCATGACCCAGATAACCATGATGGTGTGATCACTCACCTAGAGACAGACATCCTGGAATGAGAAGTCAAGTGGGCCTCAGGAAGCATCACTATGAACAAAGCTAGTGGAGGTGTGGAGGTGATGGAATTCCAGCTGAGCTATGTCAAATCCTAAAAGATGATGCTGTGAAAGTGCTGCACTCAATATGCCAGAAAATTTGGAAAACTCAGCAATGGCCACAGGACTGGAAAACGTCAATTTTCATTCCAATCCCAAAGAAGGGAAACGCTAAAAAATGTGCAAACTACTGTACAATTGCACTCATTTCACATGCTAGCAAAGTAATGCTCAAAATTCTCTAAGCTAGGCTTCAGTAGTACGTGAACCGAGAATTTGCAGATGTTCAAACTGGATTTAGAAAAGGCAGAGGAACCAGAGATCAAATTGCCAACATCCATTGGATCATAGAAAAAGAAAGAGAATTCCAGAAAAACTTCTACTTCTGCTTCATTGACTACATTAAAGCCTTTGGCTGTGTGGATCACAACAAACTGTGGAAAATTCTTAAAGAGATGAGAATACCAGACCACTTTATCTGCCTCCTGAGAAACCCATATGCTGGTCAAGAAGCAACAGTTAGAACCAGACATGGAACAATGAACTGGTTCCAAATTGGGAAAGGAGTATGTCAAGGCTGTATATTGTCACTCTGCTCATTTAACTTATATGCAAAATACATCATGCAAAATGCCAGGCTGGATGAAGCACAAGCTGGAATCAAGATTGTCAGGAGAAATATTAATAACCTCAGATATGCAGATAATTAACTTATATGCAGAGTACATCATGAGAAACACTGGACTGGAAGAAACACAAACTGGAATCAAGATTGCCGGGAGAAATATCAATAACCTCAGATATGCAGATGACACCACCCTTATGGCAGAAAGTGAAGACGAACTAAAGAGCCTCTTGATGAAAGTGAAAGTGGATAGTGAAAAAGTTGGCTTAAAACTCAACATTCAGAAAACGAAGATCATGGCATCCGGTCCAGTCACTTCATGGGAAATAGATGGGGAAACAGTAGAAACAGTGGCAGACTTTATTTTGGGGGGCTCCATAATCACTGCAGATGGTGACTGCAGCCATGAAATTAAAAAGACGCTTACTCCTTGGAAGGAAAGTTAGGACCAACCTAGATAGCATATTCAAAAGCAGAGACATTACTTTGCCAACAAAGGTTCATCTAGTCAAGGCTTTTCCTGTGGTCATGTATGGATGTGAGAGTTGGACTGTGAAGAAGGCTGAGCACTGAAGAATTGATGCTTTTGAACTGTGGGGTTGGAGAAGACTCTTGAGAGTCCCTTGGACTGTGAGGAGATCCAACCAGTCCATTCTGAAGGAGATCAGCCCTGGGATTTCTTTGGAGGAAATGATGCTAAAGCTGAAATTCCAATACTTTGGCCACCTCATGCGAAGAGTTGACTCATTGGAAAAGACCCTGATGCTGGGAGGGATTGGGGGCAGGAGGAGAAGGGGATGATGGAGGATGAGATGGCTGGATGGCATCACTGACTCGATGGACGTGAGTCTGAGTGAAGTCCGGGAGTTGGTGATGGACAGGGAGGCCTGGTGTGCTGCAATTCATGGGGTCGCAAAGAGTCGGACATGACTGAGTGACTGATCTGATCTGATGGCAGAAAATGAAGAGGAACTAAAGAGCCTTTTGATGAAAGTGAAAGAGGAGAGTGAAAAAGCTGGCTTAAAATTCAGCATTCAGAAAACTAAGATCATGACATCTGGTCTCATCACTTCATGGCAAATAGACGGGGAAACAATGGAAACAGTGACAGATTTTACTTTCTTGTTTTCCAAAATCACTGCAGATGGTGACTGTAGCCATGAAATTAAAAGATGCTTGCTCCCTGGAAGAAAAGCTATGATAAACCTAGACAGTATTCAAAAAATAGAGACATACTTTTCCGGCAAAGGTCCATACAGTCAAAACTGGTTTTTCCAGTAGTCATGTATGGATGTGAGAGTTGGACCATGAAAAAGGCTGAGTGCTGAAGAATTGAAGATTTTGAGCTTTGATGCTGGAGAAGACTCTTGAGAGTTCCTTGGACAGCATGAGATTAAACTAGTCAGTCCTAAAGGAAATCAACCCTGATTTTTCACTGGAAGGTATAATGCTGAAACTGAAGCTCCAATACTTTGGTCCATCTGATGTGAAGAGCCGACTCATGGGAAAAGACCCTGATTCTGGGAAAGATTGAAGGCAGGATAAGGGGATGACAGAGGATGAGATGATTGCATGGCATCACCGACTCAATGGACATGAGTTTGAGCAATCTCCAGGAGATGGTGAAGGACAGGGAAGCCTGGCATGTTGCAGTCCATGGGGTTGCAAAGAGTTGGACACAATGGAGAGACTGAACAACACAACCAAAGCTTGAAGGAATTAAGAACAGAAGCTTAATGTTTTTCTGTTGAAAACTTATTCTTATATGGGACAGTGAGTTTTGGTACTTTCCTTGTCCAAACTTTCATATTTTCTGTTCTTCATATCATATTAAGTAGGTCATCAGAACTTTGAATATTATTAAACACATACAAATCTCTAAAGTAACATGTCATACAAGGCACCTATGTGTTCTTAGAGCACCCCAAATGATTGAATTATTTGTTGTATAATTTCCCCATTAGTTAAATATATGTTTTGATGAGTCTTTATAAGTCATAATGCTCACTTAATGGAGTATTACTCAGCCATTAAAAAGAATACATTTCAATCAGTTCTAATGAGGTGGATGAAACTGGAGCCTATTATACAGAGTGAAGTAAGCCAGAAAGAAAAACACCAATACAGTATACTAACACATATATATGGAATTTAGAAAGATGATAATGAAAACCCTGTATGCAAGATAGCAAAAGAGACACAGATGTATAGAACAGTCTTTTGGACTCTGTGGGAGAGGGAGAGGGTGGGATGATTTGGGAGAATGGCATTGAAACATGTATAATATCATATAGGAAATGCATCACCAGTCCAGGTTTGATGCACGATACAGGATGCTTGGGGCTGGTACACTGAGATGACCCAGAGGGATGGTACGGGGAGGGAGGTGGGAGGGGGGTTCAGGATGGGGAACACGTGTATACCCGTGGTGGATTCATGTTGATGTATGGCAAAACCAATACAATATTGTAAAGTAATTAGCCTCCAATTAAAATAAATAAATTTATAATAATAAAAAAAAGAACCAGAAAAAAAATAAAAGATTCTCTTTATCCTGATCTTCCTTTTATTTTCAGTGATGAATTTAAAATCAATTCTAAATGATCAAATGCCCATTTATAATAAGGTAGTTCTGAGAAAGGCTATAACATTTGGTAATGTTACAGGGCTAATTTAAGGCAATTAAAAAAATGCATAAGTAACTACTATATGCCTCCAAAAGGCTGACTAAATTTCTTAAAGAGCTTTCTTAAGCAGCAGCTATTGAAGCAAACTTTTAGTTCACTATGTTCCTTCTCCCTGTAACCACACTATATTTCTGTCATGTTGAAGCAAAAAATGTTCATCATTTTGGCAGCTCTGCCTGCAAAGCGAGAATTACCTTCCCAAGCTCCTGAGATTTATGCTTTTAATTACCTACTATCTGCTTCACTACCCTCCACACCTTAGAATCAATAATAAATAGTCTTATTTATGGGAAAAATGTAAAATGTTTGACAAAAGCAGGCTATCATTTTCTAGACTTCCATTTGATGCTATCGATTCTTTGCATCATCAGTACCTTCTTTCTTGACAGAATCACTTGGTTTTTCAAACTTATACAATTATTCATTTATCTAATAATTTGTACTGTTTAGCAGCAGATGTAAACTTTACAACTAGCTTTCACTTTCCAACCCAGTAATGAGATTATCATTTCTTTATTTAATGACCAACTGCAGAGTTTAGTTTGAGTGTGACTTTCTCCAAATCCCTTCATCATAAACTCACTTTTTATGAGGACCAACTTCCATGGCTTATTTAATTTCTAAAGGGAAGGCCATTATTAGCATAGGTGAAACTTAGCAGGCTAAGTTCCAGTATTCTTAAAACTCTGCTGCTCACATTTTATCAGCATTGATTCTTAAAAGCACAATTAATGCCAAATGTATAGGAGTAAAGAGGGAGTTAGGAAGTCATCCAAAAAGCATTTTGAGGCAGAACAAGGATCACATTGGCTCTCCGTTCCACAAGCCAAAGTTATAGTGCACATAGCTCAGTAATGTTTTAAAAGAAAAATAAAACAAAACAAAACAAGAAAAGCTATACAGTCCTCATGTTTCTTCCTTTAGAGAGAAGCCAATTTCTCTTAATATTTGGGACAATTCTATAATCGATGAACTTTATGTTGAATTTATGTCTTTTGGCATTTGACATCTTGAATTGTAATAGTAATAACTTCAAATAAAGTTGCTTCAAACAGCAAAAAAAAAAATGCAACAAGTTACACATATATACTTATATATAATTGTGTATACTCAGTTTATATGTGACTATATAAATATAGTATAAATTAATAGACTAAAGGAGCTGTTGTCCATCTCAAGGGCTTCAAGAGCGATGGAGTAGGTATGCATGGGGAGCAGGCAGTGACCGTATACGTATGTCTGAGAGCGGGGAAGAGTTCAGTTGATCTGTGGACCTAACATATGCAGATATTTGTTGGACATATCTGATGGTGGTGATGTGTATGCTACTTCCTCAGTTGTGTCTGACTCTGTGACCTCATGGACTGTAGCCTGCCAGGCTACTCTGTCCATGAAATTCTCCAGGCAAGAATACTGGAGTGGGTAGTCATTCCCTTCTCCAGGGGATCTTTCCAACCCAGGGATTGAACCCAGGTCTCCTGTACTGTAGGCGGATTCTTTACTGTCTGAGCTATCGAGGAAGGCCAGTGGTGATAAAGAGGGCCAAATATTAGAAAATGACTGTTCAAGGTTTTCCTTGACATATCAGTTATCAAAGGGCCTGAAAGTTCAGGAAATATAGGAAAAATTGTTTTAAACACTACACTGGTTGGAATTTAAATACTATGTTCAATACACTTTAAACAAAACTATCTTCTAGGCAGAAATGAACACAATTCTGTAAAGCAATTATCCTTTAATTAAAAAATAAATTAAAAAATATCTTTTAGGGGCTTTCCAAGTGAAAAGTGCCTCAGAATTTAAAGCAGTGAATCCAGTTATTAAACTTGAAAAAGCTTAATAAAGACATTATGTCCAGGAGAGAAGGAAAGAATAGTGCACTTGTACCTTTGTGCCAGAGAAGAGCTAGAGGAGAGGGAGAAAGGAAGAGAAGAGAGAATCCAGGAAGGAGGGACATGATGCAAAGAGAACATGTTGTGATGAGGAAAGACAAACACGAATGACTGCGGACAGAATTTCTAGAGTTAAAACCAGAGCTAGGCAGCCAAGAGTGAAATGCAAGTTCCCTAGAAGAGCATTTTTCAAACAAAAAGCTTGATCCTTCAGAAAATTTAAGCAGGTGCCCTTGCAGTTGGGTGCTTATTCCGCTGTTGCTTCAAGAAAGGTCTTCCAAGAAGGTGTGTAAGGGGTTCCTATCTCCCTGCTGCTCTGACCTCCCAGGGAAGGAACCACAGCTGCTGTAGGGACTTGCTGCCTCCTGGCAGCTGGTGGAGAGATGCAGTAAGGCCTGGGGGCCAAAGGAGATGGAGGGTCAGCCAAGAGCACATGGGAAGGGCATTTATATGGGACCCAAAATTGTTGTTTTCTCCCTAATCTCATGACTGCTGAGATCCCTGCTGGATGACAGGGAATGCCAGGGCCTCCAGCAGAAAATACACTAAAGCCTCTTGAGTGGCAGATGGTGGATGGGGGCTGTTTGTTTATACAAGACAGAGAATTTGTACTGTATTATATAAACTGCTAAAGAAATCAGGAAGTGGGCATAAGATTAAAATTTCAAAAAGAGATACAGGCAGAAAGGCCCAGGAGAGCATATTTAAATAACCTTGTCCAAATGAAAACTGCAAAATTGACAAAGATGCAAAATGCAGAGCAAAGAAGCATTGCAGATGTATCAATTACACATGAACCAAGGGTGATTGTTGGATGATTGCATTTCCTGAAACCTCAGAGATATTTATAGTAAAGAATAAGAGAGTCAGGTCACTTACAGAAATGTTCACACGAACAGTTGGTCACCTTGCCATTTTAACTTTTGAGCAAATCCTTAACTTTCTGTCCATTTGTACCGTATCAGTCTAATGTAAATTAATGCAATGGCATAAGGTCATCTATCTCCTTATGACTTAAGACATGAGGAAAAAGAACGTAGCAAGGGAAAAGAGCCGTGGGCTAGAATGAGAGAGAGGAGATACTAGGTAATCAAAATCCGAAACAAAGACAAAAGCAACACAAGTAAAAAATTAGAGGAGCCACAGGTAAAATTTGTATAAAAGTGCATGATAGATGATTTGATTTATAATTCTATTCAAAAAGTAATGCTGTAAATTTAAAAAGTCAAATAGTTTGCTTCAAATGAGTGGGGTTAGCAGTTAGGGACCCTGCATCTCATGCTTAATCAATTGTGATGTTAATGCTGAGTACCAAAATTTCAGGGTCAGTTCCTGAATTAGAGTATATAAAACTTGATTAAAAAGACCATTATGCTCTCATTTTGATTTGCCCATGAAGTATAAAGGGCTCAGTCACATGTTTAGGGTATTTATGATTAACTCTGCTCTGAGATAACAACAATAAAAGAAGATCATCTCTATTTTTAAGCATTCAAGAGTATTAAGTTGCCTTGATTTTATGTAAAAATCTCTTTAAGGGTCAGTTTTCTTTATCCTTCTGCTACTATTCTCTAAGAAGTTAAAATTAATATGAAAATTAGAAATTATTTGGGATCTGCCAGCTTTCAACCTAGCCAAAATAGAAATGTCGGCCTCAAAAATATTTTAAAAGCTTTTGTTGAAAGTTCTAGTTTCTTGCTTTTCGTATGAAAACCGAAAATCCAATAATTTTGAGAGTCTTTTTAAAAACTGACTATGGAACATATGGAAGACCTATTTCCCTGGCAAGACTTAACTCTAGAAACATATTTCCCAGCTAATGGGAATGATTCAGATTTAAGCTTATCAATTTATAGCCACACTAGAGTTGCAGTGTACTTGTTCACTGGAGAAGAAGGGAGCATTCAAGCCCAGGACGATTTCATTCAGTGCTCAGCCTAAACCATGTTACACAGGGAAAAGGTGGTCAAGAAGAAACAGGGATGTGGGTGACGTACACATTTGAGCCAACGTCTAGGACTCAGTTGGAAAGACATATTATTCCTGGACTGCAACACCTGCCCCTTGGCAAAGTTAATGGTGTCAATTTGCAAAGGTTCACTTGGGAAATGTTTGTGATTAATGCTTGTTCATCTGCATAATGCTGTATTGTGTAAATAAAGCTGTAGCATTTTGTTTTCCAACAGTGGAGTTCTACCGAGATGATAAAAGCTGAACAAAGGGGGTTACTGGACACTTAAACTAGGTCACATTGAATTTTTATGCATGAAGTCTGCCCTGCTACAGTTTATATGGGTAACGGAGAATGGCAGAATGCAGTCTGTTTAATTGTGCAAATCTGCCTTCCAGATTTTTCAATAAACATATTTTCTACACTGAAGAGGAAAGCCAATTCAGTCTTAGGCTGATTTAGAAATGTTATTAAAGAAAATAAGGACGAGCATCTTCTTAATTCTTACATTAAAATGTAAATAGGGTAATTATAAAATAATAAACTCTCCCCCAAATAAAGAACGCTCAGTTTCAGAGCTCAGTTATGCAGATTATAGCACCATTACTAAACACTGAGAACATGTATATGTCACACTTGTGAATTTGCCATCCAGACTTTGTGGCTTTCCTGCCCAGAGTCTAAGCATGACTCAGAAATTTACTTTCATTCTCCATTATCAACAGAGCTTTAGTGATGACAAGAAAGCCAGTGGTCACGTGCTCATGAGTACATCTGTCCATGTCTCTGTTAGTAAATACAAAGAAAATTACTGACATTGAGTGAAGGTCATGTCAAAGACGAATCTGCTCCCAGAGAAATTCTAGGCTGTAGAAAGAAGACTGACATACCTCCCCTCACTCAACCCATGACACAAATAACAAATAAAGTGCATAGTCATTCTTTCTAGGTCTTAGCCATTCCACCTGTAAGATGGAAGTGTTTAAATCCCATCCTTCTAAAGAAATACCATGAAATGATTTTCAATCATTGTGCTGGAATGATCCTCTCAAAGACCACGTAGTCCATTTTAGGTTATGTTACAGAGGAGGAAACTGAGGCACACAGTGGTGAAATGGTTTATCAAAGTTCAAAGTTAGGGGTTAAATCACATTCAAGGACTCTTAATTCCATGTTTTACACTGTGCAGCCTTTCTATGTATAGAATAATGAACATATAGAGCTGAAAACTCAGAACATGTTCTGAGAGGATCCAATAAGGTTAATCCTTGAAAGCTTTCATGCACCTTGTTTACTAGTAAAAGTTGCTGTTGGATTCTGGAGTCTAGTATGTATGCTGTGCTGTGCTTAGTCACGTCTGACTCTTTGCGACCCCACTGACTGTGGCCCACCAGGCTCCTCTGTCCATGGGGATTCTCCAGGTAAGAATACTGGAGTGGATAGCCGTATCCTCCTCCAGGGATTCTTCCCAACCCAGGGATCGAACCCAGGTCTCCCGCATTGCAGGCAATTCTTTACCATCTGAGTCACCAGGGAAGCCCAAGAATACTGTATGGGGTAGCCTATCCCTTATCCAGGGGATCTTCCCAACCCAGGAGTCAAACTGGGATCTCCTGAATCACAGCCGGATTCTTTACCAGCTGAGCTACCAGGGAAGCCCCTAGTATGTATAGTGTTTGGCGTAAAATAAAATAGGAGCACAGTAAGTGCTAAGAAAATGAGTTAATTTTTAAGGCAACATAAGATAATGGGAGAGTTGTGGACTTATAGGCAAGATACCCAAATTTGTATACTAGCATGCTATGCTAAATCGCTTCAGTTGTGTCCAACTCTTTATGTCCCCATGGACAGTAGTCTGCCAGGCTCCTCTGTCCATGAGATTCTCCAGGCAAGAAAACTGGACTGTGTTGCCATTTTCTTCTTCAGGGTATCTTCCTGACCCAGGGATCGAACCCACGTCTCTTTTGAAGATCTGCCATTTATTGGTTATGAAAATCTATGTTAACTCCAAAGATAAGAAAAAACCTAAGTGTCCACCAGGAAGGGACTAGTTAAAGAAACCATGGAACATCTACACATAGACTACTGTATCAGTATTCTATCGCTGTTGTAGAAAATTACCACAAACTCAGTGACTTAAACAACACATATTTATTATCTTACAGTTCTTGAGGTTGGAAGTCCAACATGGGTTTCATTGGGCTGAAACCAAGGTGTCAGCAGGACTGCATTCTCTTTTGGAGGCTCTGAGTCAATTTCCTTGACTTTTCACTTCTAGAAACTTTCCACATTCCTTGGCATGTGGTCCCTTTTTTCACCTTCAAACAAACAATGGCCACTCAATTTGTTCTTATATCGTGTCACTCTAACCTTTTATTTTGCCTCCCTCTTCTACCTTTAAGGGCCTTTGGGCCTGTGGGATAATCCAGGACAGTTATTTTCAGGTCAGCTGATTAGTGCTCTTAATTCCATTTACTACCTCAATTCCCTTTTGCCTTACAAAGTAATATAGTAAGAGAGTCCAGAGACTAGGATGTGGACATCTTTGCCTATCACACCTATGAAAAAACAGTGAGGGGGCTTGCTAGGTTCTGATAGGGAAAATTCTCTAGGATATATTGTTATGTTAAAAAAAATGCAAGGTAAAAGTAAAGCATAAATAGTATACTATCTTGTATGTATAAAAGGAAGATTGAGTATATATTCATATTTGGTTATATCTGCATAAACAAACCCAGGAAAGATAGGCAAGAAATATTAATGTAGTTATGATAGACAGAGAGAGAAAGGCATGGAGAGTGGGAGGATGGGAATAGGATGAAACAATATTCTTCAATGATTCTTTTAAAATTTCTTTTCTTTTTGGACCACATAAATAAATGTTTTCTTTTTTTTAATTCAAGGGATTCATAATTGCAAAAGTTTTTACTATTCGCTTAATAGTTAAAACATTTTACTTTGAGCAGCCTATCATCAACCTTTTAATTTTTCTCTTGTTAAATTAATACTTCTAACAGGCAGATCCTCATTTGTCAGTGACTTTGTATTAAACAGTTCTCCAACATGACAATCATGAGTTCATGAAAATCTGAATCTTTTGCAAGATTTTTGCAATTTTACTTTACAATCTCTTTGCTTTGTATTATGAGATGCTTCAACATCTGGCATCACTGCAGTGGGAATGCTAGAATTAAATATGGAGCATGTCTTCACCTGGGCATTCATTTTGTCAGTGGCCAGTTAAGTAGTGAACATTTTCATTTTATATTTGTAAAGTTACAAAGATGTTAATTTCCCTACATGGCTACATAAATTTGGATAATAACTGGGCAAAAATGTTAAATATACTTGGATCTATTTTCAGTATTTCTTATTCCATCTTTTCTTTAAAAAATTCTTTTAATTATTATACCTTAAATCTAGTAGCAATATTGTAGTTTAATATATCTAGTAGGTATGTTTCTATAGTTAGTCTTCAATTTACAAAATATTTCATGACTCCTATCACATTGATTTTGTTCTCCTAGTCAGGTTTGCTGAGGTATACTTTACATACAGTAAAATTCTTTTTAGGTATTGAGTTCTATGAGTTTTGAAGAAAAAAACAAAACAAAACAAAACAGTTTTGTAATGACCACAGCAACGAAGACTTAGAGTATTTCCATCACCCAAAAAAATTCTCTCATGCCCCTTGGTGATGAATTTCTCAACCCCAACTTCAGTCCCTATTAATTATGGGTCGGATTTCTGTCCCCACAGTTTTGTCTTTTGCAAAAGTTATATAAGTGTAACCATACAGTGTATCGTTTTTGTGTGTAACTTATTTTATTTAGCATACTGCCTTTGAAATTCATCCACACTGTGGGAGGCATTGGTATATAACTTCTTTCACTGCTGAGTCCATTGTAGGGCTATATTTTAGTTTATTTCATCATCAGTTGATAGACATTAGGATCAATTTCAGTTTGGGGCAATTATGAATAAAGCTCCTATGAAGTGAAGTCGCTCAGTCGTGTCCAACTCTTTGCGACCCCATGGACTGTAGCCTACCAGGCTCCATCCATGAGATTTTCCAGGCAAGAATACTGGAGCGAGTTGCCATTTCCTTCTCCAGAGGATCTTTCCGACCCAGGGATCGAACCCGGGTCTCCCACATTGCAGGCAGACTTACCATCTGAGCCACCTGTTTTCATTTCTCTTGGATAAATTCCTCGAAGTGGGATTGATGGGCTGTATGAGAAATGTATCTATCACTTTATAAAAATTCTTATAAATAGCCATCAAACTGTTTTCTAAAGGATCTGCACTATCTTTTATTTCCAACAACAGTTAATGAGAGTTCCAGTTGGTCCTCATTTTTGCATTTGGTAATATCAATTGGTTTAATTTTTATCATTTTAATAAGTATAGTGGTATCTGATTGTGGTCTGCTTCCCTAACAGCTAATGATGTTGAGAATTGTTTTGCATATTTATCTGTCATGGTAAAGTGCTTATTTAAATCTTTTGCCCATTTATTATTTATTATTGAATTGTAAGTTATTTAAATATCTGCATACAAGACATGTGTCTTACAAATATTGTCTCTCAGTCTGTAGTTTTTCTTTTCAATTTCTTAACAGTTTAATAGTGTCATTTGAAGAGGAGACATTTTTAATTTTGATGAAGTCCAATAATGAGCATTTTTATAATTCACATTTTTTATTTCATATTTTTTTAGACAAAGAAATCTTTGTCTAACTCAAGGTCACATAAGTTTTCTCATTTTTTTTCTAGAAGTTTTATAGTTTTAAGTTTATAGTTATGCATATGATCTATTTGAATTAATTTTTGTATTTTGTGGGAAATAGCACACAAGGTTCTTTTTTAAAAATTTACATGTAGATATCCAATTGCACTATTTGTTGCAAAGACTGACCTTTCTCCATTGAACTATCTTTGCAACTTTGTTGAAGATCAACTGTACAGGTGTGGATCTATTTTGTTCTATTGATCAATGTGTCTACTACTCTTTCACCAATAATATGGTCTTGATTACTATAGATTTTATGGTAAGTATTAAAATCAAAAAGTATAAGTACTCAAACTTTGCTCTTTCCTAAAAAACATTTTGACTATCATAGGCCTTTTCTGTTACATTTAAGAAATGTCTTCGTATTTTCTACGAAAAAAGCCTTCTAGGATTTTTATCGAAGTTGTGTTAGGTGTATGGATCAATAGGGGAAGACATGACATCTTAACAATACCGAGATTTTCTAGTGAATTGGTACTATATATCTCTCAATTTATTTGGGAACATTTTAATTCTTGAATATGGAATTTGAGAAAGATTTTATCAGGTGCCAAAAAAATTCATTGGATTTTTGGTTGAAATTTCATTAAATATACTTTTATAAGTCATGATAGGCATATCTCCTCTTTTCCAATGACTATAATTTTCATTATGTTTCCTAAATAGAATTATGAAAATATCATTTACTGGTACATGCAAAGAAAGGTATTTACTATTTTAGTATTTTTGAAACTCATGAATCTGATAACATACTCTTTGCAAAATAACTTTGATGGTAAAATATCTTGGGAAAAACCACATATAATATATAGTTGCCAGATTCAGATTTGCATTGGTCATTGGCTTACTTGATAATTGAATATTATAAACATTCTAATATTATTTATTGTGATATTGTTATTTTATTTCTACATTCTAAAATTGACTTTCAAAAAATATGAATGTGTATCTTTGTATCATCTTTTTTTTAAACAGGATGGTTATGCTTGCCAGATAAGATAATTTACAAAGCTCTCCCTGTATTTCTATCTTCCCAGAAAATATAAACTGTGCAATAAATTATTCTTTCCGGTGTTTAATATGATTTGGCACACACACTTAAATGTGATACTTGCTATCAAGAATAATAACAATGGTTTTCTTCAACATTCATTGCAGTTTTTCATATTTTCATTGCATTTTAAACTTTTAAAAAATATTTTCTGCTATTCAAGTATTTCTGAAAAGTAAATATAACTGGTAGAATTAAGTATAAAATGATACAGATGAGACTGATTGCATAGAGAAATCCTTGATTTTTGATATTAGCCACTCTGTGGTTCAAGTTTCTAATGTTGAATCTGAATCCCTTTAAAATCGAGCACACTGAAATAAATGGGCCACCGACAGCCCACAATAAATGTGCTTCTAGAGAATACATAATATGAAGAGATGTACATGTTCAGAACAATCAGACTCCAAGCTGACAGACTACAGAGAGCAATGAAAAGGTGATACTCACATCCGAGTTAAAGCGAAGCTGACAGACATTACAAGAAATAACTTGTTTCTTCTTTGGGGGAATGGACACTCCAAATGTGTGGTTAATGACTGCTTTTTGCACAGGATCCATCTGAGGAGCAAATGACAAAACAGTCAATTTATAGCTTCAAAGGACAGACAATAGTGTGTACAAGTAAAAGTAGCTGTATTATTCCTTGAGGTTTTTATCTTTTAGTTCCCAAACAAGGATCATAAAGAATCTCGTTCATTAGTAATATGCTTATTTCCAAGAATTAAAAGCAAAAAAAATTTTTTTTTTCAAATAAAAACACACATAAAACAATCACAGGAGAATCACATTTCAAGATATCTTATATTTATATAAGAAACCTTGAAAAATCTTAAAAGATTAATAGAACGAGAAAACTTAAGATCCAAATATCAGGGTTAAAATTAACTTGTTAATGTTTTCTCTATGTGAGGTAATAATACTTAAGATGGTCTGAAATGACCTCAGTGATGACTGTTACAGATATATTTAAATTTCTTAATTTTCTATCTGTGGTAAAGTCATAAATGATAGACATATTACAGACAATTAGACAAATGGAATTTTAAAATAATTTATTACTGTTTATGGACTCTAGATATTCATTTTACTGGAAATGCATGCTACTCAAATGTCCATAACAGAATGGTTAAGATGCAACACTTGTTTAAATATTCAAGGAAAGTTTTGACTTACAGCTTGTGACTTTGCTCTCTTTGGTTTGCATGTACCATACACAGATAGAGAAATATGCAATGATAGTGTAGAAAAAGCATGGCACAAAGCCATGAAAATACTTGGAAAAAGAAAGAACACTATCTGCAGAGCCTATAAAAAGAAATGCAGCAGTGATTCTCCTGTGTGCTCCAGATAATAATCCAGCATTAACGTCAGACAACTGGCAGTTCAAAAAACAATGCGGATGATGAACAAAGCATAACTTATTAACAGATGTAATGTGAACAAAGACAGATCTACTGATACCATCGTCTAGGAAATCTCCAGAGGTTAGAGCTTAGGCCTGGATTAGTTGATGATATTTGGTAGAAAGGAAAAATGAATGCTATCCCTGATGAGGACCATAAATCAACCAAGTGTACAATTAGCAATTAGAAGAACTTAAATTCATTAGAAAGGAGAGTGGAACACAGATTTATTGAACAGTACAGCAAAGTAGGTTTTTTTTTTTTTTTTTTGCTACAAGTTTAGGATAATATATTCCTACTATAAAGATAAGTTATATGGTTTGAAACACTTACAAATTCAAAGAAGAGAGTAATAGAATTATTTTATACCTTGACTGAAGTGATGGTTACACAAACTTATACATGTATGGAAATTTACAGGACTGTGGGCATTCTCCAAAAGTCAATTTTATTTATGATAACTTAAAAAGTGAAAGAGGAAAAAAAACTGTTAAGAGTATTACATTTAACTATTTAATGTAAAATATCATTACTGGAAAATCTGGAGATTTGTTTCGCTCAAGGTTGTAGCAAAATTGATTGTATTAAAATTCATTTAACAAGAATTAAAAAAAAAACCTTCTATAGGCAAAAATCTCAAAATATCAGAAAATTAAACCCTAGTCCACTTCCTTAGTATACTCACAGTATAAATACTTAAGTCTCATCAATTTGCAAAACATGAACCTGTAACTTTCTGATTATTACTGCTGCCGCTGCTAAGTCGCTGCAGTTGTGTCTGACTCTGTGAGACTCCATAGAGGGCCTCCTACCAGGCTCCTCTGTCCCTGGGATTCTCCAGGCAAGAACACTGGACTGGGTTGCCATTTCCTTCTCCAATGCATGAAAGTGGAAAGTGAAAGGGAAGTCGCTCAGTCGTGTTGGACTTCTCGCAACCACATGGACTGCAGCCTATCAGGCTCCTCTGTCCATGGGATTTTCCAGGCAAGAGTACTGGAGTGGGGTGCCATTGCCTTTTCTGGGCAAAACAGTTTTAGACAGGCTTAAAAATAAAACAGCCGATCTTTATTGGCAGGATGGAAAACTTTGCACTATTTTGCAAAGCTAAAACAATAAGATAATTTTATTGAGATATTTTCTGTTCTAAGGTTCTAAAAAATACATCTAGTGACATGTAAACTATCTAGAATAAAACAATATGAATATTTCCTAAACACATTTTCCTTTCATCATTTTGTAATATGCCTATACTATTATATATATTATTATTCTAACATTTTTCTTTAAATCATATTAAAATAGACTTTTTAAGAATGCAGCAATGATACTTATGAAATCATAGTTTCACTTCAAAAAATATATTGAAAGTTAAAAATTAAAACTTCCATCATCTAAAATAAATCTGCACATCCTAGTGGTTCCCATACTTCAATATAGAAACATAGACAAAAGATACATCTACAAAAACCTAGTTTCAAATTTTTAGTAAAACAAGATATCTGTTGAGATTTCCAATACAACCTTGGATATAAACATTCCCTTTCAATTTTTGAAACTGTTAGCTGCCTACATAATTTTTCAAGTAACTCCTAATACAAGTGCATTCTACTCAAATTTCATATTTATACCCTATAACCTGAAAATACCGTTTATGTTCCCAAGGCTGAGTGCTCTCTTCCTGAAAGGTGAGTTGTGGCTAAGCATCCCCATATAAAGGCAGGTGAGCTTCCACCCATCTGTTTCATGAGAAGCAAACTAAAGAGGTTCCTTCAAGAAATTCTTAGCTAGAATTGACTTCTCTACTTTATACATGGAATTTGCTCGATTCCTTTGCATCTGTCATTAACTCTGGCTTTCTTGTCATCCTTTGAATGGCTTAACTGCTAATCACATGAAAATTTTAACTTTCATATTTCTCACTTGGAACAAATTTTCTCTATTTTCCACTTGATTCTCTATTTTGTTATAGGTATTTCAAGAAAAGGTCCACTTTTTTTTTTTCTGTCTCAATCTTGTTTCTTTCCCCCTGTTTATCACAGAATTCTATAATTATATTTCTTATTCATATGTCACTTGGGAGGACACAATTTAGTTGAAAGAAGACTTTAAACCGTATAAGAAAGAAGCTTGCCAATTCATCCGATATTTTGAAACAGACACTGCTTATCTGATATTTTCAGTATTTGCCATTTGAAGGGCTATCGGTTGTGCTAGTAGTAAAGAATCTGACTGCCAATGCAGGAGACGTAAGAGATGCAGGTTTGATCCCTGAGTAGAGAAGATCCCCTGGAGAAGGAAATGGCAACCCACTCCAGCATTCTTGCCTGTAAAATCCCAGAGAGGAGTGTGGCGGGCTACAGTCCATGGGGTTGCAAAGAGTCAGACACAGCTGAAGTGACTTAGCACGCAGTAACTACAAATATCTGGGTCATTTCAGCAGGATCCAGACTTAGCAACAACATAGAAAACGCTTTTACATCTTTCTCTTTCTTTAAAGTATAGAGTAGTAAAATCCTGAATTTTTTCTTGTAGTATTCCTAAAATACTTTAAAATTTAGGTAAAAATAATAACTATAATGTTAATTTATATCAACTTAAATGTTTTCTTCCCCTAATGCAAATTCATTTCTCTCTAATCATAGTGATTTGTCCTTAGTCTCAGTCATGTTCGACTCGTTGTGACCCCATGGACCGTAGCCCAACAGGCTCCTCTGTCCTCGGGGATTCTCCAGGCAAGAATACTGGAGTGGGTTGCCATGCCCTCCTCCAGGGGATCTTCCCAACCCAGGGATACAACCCAGATCTCCCGCATTGCAGGTGGATTCTTAACTGTCTTAGCCACCAGAGATATTTCATATTTCATAAAGAGATATGTATAACTAAATCAATGGCAAGTCTTTTATCCAATCAATTTCAAGATGAATAAAACAATCAGGCTGAATAAAAACATTCTCATAAATCATAAAATATGATAAATGAAAATGATTCAATTTAGTATAGTCAATACCATATATCTATATCATAATCATTTCATATGTAGAGTACTCAAGAAAATTATTTAAGGTACTGAAATTATAAAACAAACTCTTATTTTTAAAGATTCAATTGGATTTCATACACATTTGATTATTAAAAATGCACAAATGTTTTCAAACACCTTTATTAAAATGTTTACATCACTTTTAAATGAACAAATGCCTTGTTAAATACTCATTAAATTAGCTCATGTTAGTTCACTTTGCACAAGAAAACTGTCTGTGAATTGAGAAGACTGATTCACTGGTAAACAGTACTAAAAAGAGCTTTTCTAGAGAAAAAAAACAACAACAACTACCACATAGCTCTAGCTCCCAATATTCCTTACCTGGCAGAATTTATTGGTCCCAAATAAGCCTCTTCTTTTCTAAAAGAGTAAAAGTCAGAAGTAGTCATCTGGAATTTTGAGGCTAGCAAGCATATTCACATGAAATTAAAAAAAAAATCCATTTGCTTTGCTCATCTCTGATTAAAAAGTCTGAAATATGTACTAACTAAAAAGCAGCAAGAGTTAACACTTGCCACTTTTTATAATGAAAGTCATGCAGAAATGAAAAGTAAAACCTATTAGTGCAATTAACTGGTAGGCAATAAAAATGAAAAATTGGGTTGTGGCTGTTGCCAGGAATTGAGGAGATAACTGGAGGGTATGTATGGACAAATTAACCATTTTATTACAGTACTTATAAAAGGAATTCATGAAGCTAGTCTTATCATACCATCTATTATATTTTCAATATCAAAATAAGAATAAACAGGCATCTTTGGGGGTATTCACAAAGTTTATGGAACTACAAATCTGTATTTGTATGAGTTCTTTTTTAAAAGATCATTACTTTCACTGATTATTCCAAAAAGTAATTTATATCCACACAGTGTAAGCAATCATATAAAAACACATGCAGTTGCAAATAAAACCTAGCCAAGGGGAAAAAAACACACCACAGCACGTCACTAAAGGCAGGATGAAGTTTAGGGGAGGGCAAAGAAGCCAGGGTAGGGAAGACATGAACAAATAACTTAGTACTAGATGACATTTACATTCGAGATAATTTTCCTGGGTGGAATTTTAGGCAAATAAAATAAAATTACAAACCTTTCACCTATCTCAATAATTTTCAAGGGGATGAAGTTCAAATTGTATGAACTTACAATGAGTCTTACAATGACTTCACCGGCCATCACATGGGGCTGGGTAGGGAAGCAAACCAAGCACTACTTAATTAAATAGCAAAAAAGACTGCTCAAGAATTATACCAGGGTTTCTCATATGTGGCTGGGTATCCATACTATTCTTGAAGATGAGGACATTTCATCTTAAACGTAGCTAACTGCTTTAACCTATGTTCTATGAAGCATTTGGTAACCATTTATACAGTCTAGCAGGTAGTACTAGCTTTCCTACTAAACAGGAGCAGAAATCAGGTTTTTGACTTTAAAAAGTTAAAGATCAGTCATTCAACAAACATTCTGGAGGTCTAATATGTTCCAGATGTTGTCCCAAATTAGATGGGGTAGGATGAGTCAAACCCAAGAAAGGACATTGTAAAAATGAAAAAGGGTGATGATTAAGCAAATCAACGAGGCAAGAGAAGGCCCATGAAGGTCTGTCCCCTCTTGCTCCACCCTGACTTTGAACTTTTTCCCCCTTTTCTGATTTTCTCACACTTTAAGCATCCAGGATCCTCCCTTTAACAGTGACATAAATGTGTTTATACTCCTGCTCTATTTGCCTTTTAATTTTTTTCTCTAAGCTGTTATCCTGGAGAAGGGAATGGCAGCCCACTTCAATATTCTTGCCTGTAGAATCCCATGGATAGAGGAGCCTGGCGGGCTTCAGTCCATGAGGTCACAAAGAGTCGGACATGACTGCATGACTAATACTTTAAGCTGTAATAATAATAATAAACATCTTAATAAGAGCAGGTTAGATTTACAGAACTCTTAGCATGTGCCAGGAACTCTACTGAGGGATTATCTCGTGCAGTCACCACCATCATGTGAGACAGATATCACTGTTACCCTCCTTTTACAAATGAGGAATCTGAAGCTTTGAGAAGCTTAATAACTCGTTGCCCTTGAGTTTGTAGGTTTGAAGTCAGGATTCAAACTCAGGCAGGAGTCTCTCCTGCTACTCTTCCCCGCTAACGGACCACCAAGCAGGGTTATGGATATCGTGTGTAGCACTGCTCTAGGAGGTAAGATTTGCGAAGAAAGGAGGAGTGTTTCTAGAATTCCCTGCAGCCCAGACAAGCTACACAGAAGGCCTGCTTGGTGTTCAAGTAAGTTTCCTGGAGAAGTGAGTCTCAGTCTTTTTCTTTCTGAGGATGAGCCCATTTCTTCTTGGGCTACTTCAGGAAATCCATAAATGAAAATTGGGGCTGCCCTGTTCTCTTTCCCCATTGTAACTGTTGGGCTTGCATACAGAAAAAAAAAAAATAAAGTTCCAGAAATACTTAGAGACTACACAGAACAGGTGATGGCCATCCTTTGCACCTGTCCTTGATTTACTACAAAGCAGACCTCAGCTACTAAATCCTTGTGAGTTACAGCTTTCCAGAAGTTTGGCAAAGATCAGTTTTTTAATTGCAATATTGTCAAATTACAGGAGCACAAAAAGAATGACTATTTTTCATCCTTTCCTTTTCCATTATTGGATTTATGGAAAAGAATGAGACAATAGGGTCTCATTAGAACTTCAAATATTCAGGAACTGACACTTCTAAAAGAAATAGCTTATGTCACTGAAGAGCAATTTATTTCTATGAAGTTACTACAAAAAAGGTTTTGCCTTTTATATTTAAATACTCTGACCATATGCCTTTATTATTACTGTTTTACTTGTTTCAAATCCTTAAAAACTTAAATAGAAACAAAGCAGACACAACTACTGCAAGACAAATTCCTTTTCTCAAAGATCAGGAAATACAAATACATCATTGGCAGCCTTGTTTCAACTCCACAACTCAGTACTGCTTTGGATTTCAAATCAGAAGTCTCAGTAAAAATAAGCCCCATGGCATGGCATGCTGTGAGACCTGCATTTTTGCATGGGGGATGTGTAACAGTTGAGACTTGCCGTCCTGTCACTGCTTCTCCTGCCCAGAGCATCCTGACGGGTCCACCTGAATGCCATCAGTGTCACTGGGAGGAACACAAATGGCACACCGCACTCTCCCCGGACTGTTGATTCAACCCAGTGCCATATTTAGCTCTTTGCTAAAACCACACACTGTGACTGGCAAACAAAATCAGCTGTGCTCTTGTACCACAGGCATACCATTACTCCACCAGAAAGTCAACCAGAATTGGTATAAAGGCTAACATAACACACTTACGAAAATAATAGATCGCACTGATCTAAGTCTCAGACCCACTAAAGCTATTACTATGACTACTAGTACTACTACTACTATTTTTATCAAAACGTTGTAGACCTTTGCAGTTTTTGAGACTGGTTGACAATTAGCAGTATTTTGATAGCTGCAGAAATTAAGGGCCCTTTCCAGAGCCTTCCTAGTGGTGGTCAACATTCCTTGTAGAAAATGTGGAGCCAGTCCAGAGACTGGAAGCAACCAGAGTATAGACCAGAATACATTTTTTTTTCTTTCCTTTCCTTTTCCCCTTAAAATGAATTTAGACAGTCTGACATCTTTCACTTGAATTCCATAATGTTAGGCCCTCTTTGAAAAGCTCTGGAATTCATCAAATAAGAATTATCTATTCCATAACACAGTTTGCTTTTGAACTATGGTGCTGGAGAAGACTCTTGAGGGTGCCTTGGACCACAAGGAGATCAAACCAGTCAATCCTAAAGGAAATCAGTCCTGAATATTCATTAGGACTGATGCTGAAGCTGAAGCTCCAATATTTTGGCCACCTGATGCAAAGAGTTGACTCATTAGAAAAGACTCTGATGCTGGGAAAGACTGAGGGCAAGAGGAGAGGGAGGCGCAGAAGATAAGATGGTTGGATGGCATCACTGACTCAATGGACATGAGTTTGAGCAAACTCAGGGAGACAGTGACCCCCAGACAGTTCATGGGGTCACAAAGAGTCAGTCACGACTGAGTGATTGAACAACAACATTCCATGACAAAAAGGATGGCTAGAGTAAGGAAAAAACACCCTGGGATCTATTTTGAAAGTAAACTAAACTGCATTTTAAGAGTAGTGTTTTTTTTTTTTTTTTGAGAAATTCCACCTTGGTTTCATTTCTAAAAGAACAAAAAAAGAAACATATATAGAATGTTAGAGATGTCTATTTCTGCCATAAAATAATGTCCTCTTTCTAGAGCACTCTGATAACAAAAAAATGCAAACTTTTCAGATATTAAGTGTTTCACATCAACGTAGACATTTCTGTCCTTGGGAATTTTTGCTCCTTTCCAACACATCACACTTTTAAAAATGTATAATTTTTAGTTTGCACACACACACTGTATTTTCTTGAAAATTGATTCATTTAACAATAGCTTATTAAATGACCGTCATGCACTGTTTTGGGAGCTGGACATACAGTAGAGAAAGCCTTCAAAAATACAACATTCTAGCTAGGGAGGCCTATACAGGTACTCCCTGTTTTTGAAAGTTTGCTTTGCACCACTTGGTTTTAAGAAAGACCTGTATTAGTACCTGTTTTCACTAACTGAAAGAAATCCCAACAGGATTTTTGCTTTTATGATAAAATCTGAAAATTGAAAATAGTGTTTAGCATTTCTTTTGAAATGCTTTTATAGAGAGAGGCAGTGGGCATCTCAAGCAGGGACAGTAGCACCACTAAGCTCCTTCCCCAGGAACTACACTCAGCATCTCAGCGCTCAGCTGCCCAAGCTTTGACTTGTGTCTGGGCTTCTGTGCTTTATCTGGATTTATTTTGTGCATCCATTAACAAGATGTGTCCCTAAGGAAACTGCTTCTTCGCTTTACATTTCAACTTAGGGAAGATTTTATAGTAATTCTCTACTTTCAGATAGGGGAACAAGTATTTCTAAAGTTATAATTATGGTACTTTCAGAGTGTTTTACTATGAAAAAAATAAAACAGGAGAATGGGAAAGAAACACAATTTTACCATGGATAATTCCTAAATACTGCCTTGATACAACCGTGATTCTGATAATTTCACATGTAAAATCATACCAAATACGTAAGGATAAGGACATTATCCCATGATTTAGGGAAGTTCATACAGAATTCAGAATCATACAACTGGTGAAAATGGCAAAGCACATGTTCTTTGGCTTTCCCAGCCATCTGTGAGATCTCCACAGAGAATTTTCTTCAGCTCCCAAGTCCCAAGACAACAGTTGGATCTCAGAGCCACCACTGTCATCGTACCCTCAAAGAGAAAGGGAAACTACAGTGATCTGCTTTCAGAAGTTCTCTAAGGATGAGAGCTAAGTGATGGATGCATCTCACCTGGAAACCTTCCTCATGGGTTTCTGGTACAGTGTGGTTGGCTTGGTACTTTCCAGTGAATAACAAAATGACCACAAGTTACTCCTCATCACTGCAGATGGTGACTGCAGCCAGGAAATTAAAAGATGCCTGCTCCTTGGAAGAAAAGCTATGTCAAACCTAGACAGCATATTGAAAAGCAGAGACGTTACTTTGCCAACAAAGGTCCATCGAGTCCAGTAGTCATGTACAGATGTGAGAGATGGACCATAAAGAAAGTTGAATACCAAAGAATTGATGCTTTCAAACTGTAGTGTTGGAGAAGACTCTTGAGAGTTCCTTACAGCAAGGAGATCAAACCAGTCAATCCTAAAGGAAATCAGTCCTGAATATTCATTAGAAGGACTGATGCTGAAGCTGAAGCTCCAATTCTATAGCCACCTGATGGGAAGAACTGACTCCTTGGAAAAGACCCTGATGCTGGGAAGGATTGAAGGCAGGAGGAGAAGGGGACGAAAAACAGTGAGATGGTTGGATGGCATCACCGACTCAGTGGACATGAGTTTGAGCAATCTCTGGGAGATGGTGAAGGACAGGGAAGCCTGATGTGCTACAGTTGATGAGGTTGCAGAGTCGGACACAACTGAGTGACTGAACAACAACACATATTTTGGCTAAACTCTAACAGTTTTTTGTGAAGGTATTACAAGAAAATAATGTTTTACATTGTTAACACTTTTAGAACTTTGGAGTTTCCAAATGGTACAAGTGAAAAAGCTAAAAAGAAAGGAATGGGTGTTTTTACCATCTCCTTCTCTTTAGTGGTAAACCAGTTTAACACTCTGGTGGATAATTTTTAAATGGTTCTAGGTTGAAGGAATAAATTTTGAGTTCTTTTCCAGACAGTAGTTATTTTGTTAATGGGAGATGCCCTAAGGCATCTCTGCACCTTACTGAAGCTGAATGTCTAACTCTGACAGTAGATCTTTGTATGCAATCATATGGTCAGTGCAAATGTAAAATGTTCCATTTTCCTGGCTGGCTCCACAGGCCTGGTGATTTTCCACACTGCCAGGGATCAAGAGAGTTGAAGCAAAGCTGTAGTTATGCTGCTGGGTAATTTAAGAAGCCTCTTCAAAGAGCATTTCAAAAGTTCAGTTTAACAAATAAGACTTTCAATTTACATCTGCAATGGGTATGAGATTTAATTGAAGGTTTACTCATACCTCATTGCATGGACACATACATGCCCAGCAATGCTTCAGGTGCTGACGTTTCTATTCAAACATTAGATGAGTAAACTTAAGAACTGAAATTCAATGGCGTATGTACCCATATTCAGATTAAAAATGCATTTTGGAAAGTCTAATTGGCTGATATGATGTATTAAGGAAGCCTGGACCATGCTCAATTCCAATTCAGCTGCTCCTTTCAATGTAGGGAAAAGGCATTTAGGTAATGATCTAAATTATGTCTCTTAAGGAAATCCAGTGTTTTTCTTTGTTTTCATTCTTGAACAAATGAATGGTTAGACATGACTGGAAACCATGAGAAGAGAGAGGTGTTTTTCCATCAAGACACAAAGAAAGTTCTTGAAAGGCTTTCATTTTATCCTTATTATCTCATGTTCCTATAACTAAAATAATTTTTGGCCAATGCATGCATACAGATTTGAAAGTTCAGTAACAACTGTCAAAGACAAGGTAACAAACTGTTTCCGTGAAATTATTAGATGCACTGTTGAGAGAATTTATGAGAAAAGTTATAAAATATTTAAGAAAAAGGAAAAACTACCACATAGGGTATGAATAAGAATTTAGCTCTATTCTGAATTTTATAATAGCACAGAAGAAGAAATGAAATGATGACAAATGCCATTAATATTTTCTGTGGAAAAGTTACTACCTTCAAAGTATTATACTTTATATTTCTCAATAAGGTATATTCATATTTCAAACAATAACCACAAAAAGCCCAAGGTATACATAGTTGACAATGAACAATCTTATCCAAAGAAACACACTATTCAGAGTGATGGGAAGAGCAACTGGATTCACCAAGAGAAACTAAAAAATAAGTCACCTGTTAGCTATGTTTTATTTACTATTTTGTCTCCTCAGGGTGAAATACAACAAGAAATAAACCATTTCAGGAATCTGGGCTGAAGAATAGGTTTTCAATAGATGTTAAAGTACTAAACAAGATAGGGGTTCACTTGAGGATAGCTTATGAGAAGTGATTATTCTACAGGATATTGAAAGAAGCTACCCAGCTTTGTTTGGAAGAACAGGTTGGTATCCGAGATAGAAGATGGTCACCTGCCTTCCGGCCTTTCCCGCTTTTCTTTTTAAAAGAGTGGCTTGAGAACACTCCAAACTTGGCTCTAGGATTTAAGCTTCTATAACATAAAATTCCACAGAAGGCAATGGCACCCCACTCCAGTACTCTTGCCTGGAAAATCCCATGGATGGAGGAGCCTGGTAGGCTGCAGTCCATGGGGTCGCTAAGAGTGGGACACGACTGAGCGACTTCACTTTCACTTTTCACTTTCATGCATTGGAGAAGGAAATGGCAACCCACTCCAGTGTTATTGCCTGGAGAATCCCAGGGACGGGGGAGCCTGGTGGGCTGCCATCTCTAGGATGGCACAGTCGGACACAACTGAAGCGACTTAGCAGCAGCAGCAACATAAAATTCAGAGCCAAAAATAAGTCTGAGAAATATCTTTTTTTTTTAATAGAACTTAAAAAAAACAAAGCAGAACTTTTTATTCTTATTAAAAAAAAGGCATACAAATAACTACACAATACTTGCTCATGATTATAAATGCAATTAAAAAAATTATTGGTGCTAAGTCACTGAATCTAAATAATAGTGATATATTTGCCTATTTTTCTGGTAAATGGCCTAAAAAAACATCACAAGGCCTTTCTCAGTGACTAGTGATGTAATGAGCTTTCTTGATTTAAAAACCCATATCCCTCCTCAACAGCCAAACGCACTGACTGACATCCTTTCAAAACCTTTCTGTCAAAGCTAAGCTTGAAACGATATTCAGTAACTATCAGATACCTCCTGACACGGAGGCAAAACAGGTCCATGACACAAATTAAAAAGGCTTAAGATGAAAAGAAAACCCCACCAGGCTGGAAGAATTGCAAAATCAGAAATCTGGACCTGTCTGAATGTATTCTTCATTCTGTAAAGGAAAGTGGAAATGAAGTGCTTTTTCCCCCAAATAGAGGACAACACATTCCTTACTCTTGCACTCAGAAGGAGCCTGACAGGCGAGGACTGCAAGGCTCAATGCAAGGCAGCATATCTGGAATGTTCCAATCCTAAGCATCATTGTGGGCTGTTCCATGTCACATTCTCACAGGACAGCAGTAAAATGTCAGGGAGCATCTATACTTTCAAACTTTTAATTTGCTTTGAGTTTCAGAACCTTCCCCCCACTTTACCCGCAAACAGAATCCTAACTGGAAACACAGTATAATAAAACATGGAAAACAGGTCTGGTTAAAGCATGTAGGTGAGGTCCCAGTCTCACCACTATTATTTTACTCCAACTTTCTCACTTGAAAATGAGAAAAGATTTGCAGAATTTTAGTAACTTGCTTGAACCTCTACAGCTAAGACCAGAACCCAGATCTCCTGCTCTGGTTACCAAGCTTGAAATAAAAATCCTTTTTTTAAAAATATAAATGATGTGCCAAATATTACATAGGATATTATGTTAAAAATACTTCATTGTTTACCTGGAAATCAACTTTAACTGGGTATCTTGCATTTTATCCGTTCCCTTCTCGCATTCCCTTCCAAGGATGTCATGGCTATACCAATGTTGATTCTACTGGTCCTTCTTCATGCAGGCTTACCTGTCACACTTAACATTTTAGGACTTTAGTTAGGAAAGTGGTCCCTGAGTGGTTTTGTGGATGGGTGACATAAAAACTATTATATATTATATGGTCATCTTGCTAGTACCTTTTTGTATGAATGGATATGTATATACATATTTACTCTTCTCAGCAAAAAAAATTTTTGATTCAACTCTGCATTTATATAATACAAAATACACCATACCTGCAAACTAAAATAAATAATTTTAATAAAGTGCCTTCCTCTGCTCTCTGGGGTGATAATCACTTTATTAAATAAGGCTTTATTAAATAAGTACAGCTTGACATTAATATTTATTCATTTGACTTATAATTATTTTTATGAGATGCAAGGAGGCTACATTTCACACCAAAAGTAGTTTAAACTGAACTGCCTTCCTTTCTTTTGAATTTGTAAGGAAACGTAGTGTTTTGAATTTGTAACAAAGGAACATTTACTTCTACATAAAACTATTTTATCCACCAAATTTATTTCAAATATAAAGAAAGTTCTTTCTGTCCCCATGTGTTCAGAGTAAGAGCATCATATGTAAGAGAAAAATGAATATGCAAATAAAATAAAATCATCAGTTAAAAACGTGTCAGTTTCCTTACATTTTGACCATGGACATGGCATCAAGATTTCCTAATCAAACAAAGGAGAAAGACCTATATGAATTACATAGCAAGTTGTCATGAATCACAAAATCCCTTAGTAATGTTCATGAAGAATCCTAATATGAAGCAAAAATCACTGGTTTTTTAATCTATCTCTGAAGACTTTCACAAACATTTCTGAATTATTCTGTTTTCCATTCTGAAATTCGGTCTTTCAGGATGCTGGCTTCAAAATCTTCACAATAGTAATTTGAAAATTTTTATTTACCCTTCTGTCTCCCTCAACTTCTAACACTTATTAAAATGGAAAAAAATAATGATATCCAATAGCATGAGAAGTTGATATGTCACTTTATTTAAAAGGATTCTTATAATTAGTCAGGAATCACTGAATCTCTGCCTCACATCAGAACCATATCACAGAAACAACCGTTGACGGTTATCAAACCATTGCAGCCTGAGTGGCCTCCTGAAGCTGGGGTTAAAAGCTGGCCTCTGGAAATCAATTGTTCTCAGCAGAGAAGAATATTTCAGTGATATGGAAGCCGAAATGGAGACTATAATCTTGTGTTATTACCCTTGAGGCCGAAGCAAATACAAAAAGGAAAGTCTATGAATTGCTGATAATTTCCTGTGATGACTGATTCCCAGGAAATTCTGATATTACTCTTGCTTGTAACCAAAATGATGGTTCCCCAGAAAGTGTAGCTTCAAAGAACTCCACATCTGGCTGTCACAATTCTTCTTCAGAGGCTACTCATCCATTTAAGGGGCTGGTCTTGTGAAGTGGCAGCTCTCTCAGAAGACAATGGAGGGTCTGATTGCACAAGAAGTGATGAGCTATGTGCCACAGGCTCTTTCTAGAAAGTTCTTTTAGGAAGGAACTGATTTAAAATGTATCTGTTTTAATCCCTCCCTTCCTGCCCCAGAAGTCTACAGATTGATACATTTCTCTGCTATTCCTGATAGCTATGGAGCTAGAATATCTTGGCTTGTATACTTTTAAAGTTTTATTTAGGCTAATGTTTATATTCTAAGAAAGAACAGTTTTCATACATATGTACATATCTTTAAGGGCTATATAATATTTGGGAATAGAGTATAAACCTACTGGTCGTATTTGAGGAAGCTTTGAGTTTACAGGTAGATGTCACACTGAATTTACAATTAGGTATTACTGCACAGGTTGCATGGGTTCTTCTCGTATGACTGGCAAATTAAATTCAAATTAAATTGGCAAATTAAATAAAAAAAGAAGGCAGTATGGTGAAGAGAGTTCTGTAACGGTCAAAGATCCAAAGAATGTTTAGAATATACTTCCTTTATCAATACAAGAAGGATAAATGAACATGTGGACTATTTTGAGTTTAAAATATTTTTAATTTCCATTTTAACTAACACCAGTTTGATTAATAAATAATGTGAGAATAAAGGTTCTCTATTGGGAAGTCAACAGCAGTGTGAAAATATAACAGAAAACATCTTTGTGTCTTTGGTGTCAATGACCATGTGTCACGGTGCAAAGTTTTTGGGCTCAAAATATCTTTATGCATGGCCTTTAAAATCTAAATATTATTGAAGATAAATGGAGAAAAAAGGAATCCAGCCAAACTAGTTGTGGTTATTCCCAACCTCCACTTAATATACCTTCTCCCCAGCACTGCTCAAAATTCATTATTCCTCTTCCTTGTTTTCAGGCCGTCAGGTGATTCTGGTCTTTAGGTATGCACTACTTTTATAGCATTCGAGCTAACGTAAATTGAGCACCTGCTTAGTGCCAGACATGACTTCTTCAAGATGACTGTAAATTTAAAACTCACAAATGAGGTCTTAGCCATATTCTTAGCATCGACCTTAGTTAGGATTGCTCTAACGCACAATTCTAGCCCCAGGGATAAACGTATCTTGATTTATTTAAGGTAACTGGCTAAGAAGATGAGATCAAAGAGATAGAAATATTAATAAAAATATTTATATTATTTATAAGAATACAGCTTTTCTGTTTGGGAATCACCTCATAAACATCTCATTTGAAATTGATGGGTATTTTAAATTACTAAAAATAGGATGGTGGTATGTTATATTGCTTCAGTTTTTTCACATCCACTAAATTCCAGAAATTTTCTCAATCGTCAGTCATATCCTCAATACTCCATAAATATAATAACTCAAATTTTTGTGATGTCATGATATAGACTAGGGAGGTATTAATCATCCCCTAGTTTTAGATTGAGGGAAAGTAGAACCAAGTTGCTTTTCTCAAGATCAAAGAAAACAAGTCCATTGCGGTGTTCTGACTCTTGTCAAGTGCTCCTTCCCTATGTAATGAAATAGCCTGCTCTTCCTTTTTCTCCCCTCCACTCTGGTTCCTGCTCCCCAGGGTGGCACAAAGTAGAGTCCAAGGCCAGGCAGGACTGTTAGAAGACTCACTTTGGAACATGTCAAGAAGCCTTATTTCTCAGATCAGAGGGGATGTTCCAAGTGGTTTTGGGGAGGAAGTGGGATATCAATGCTGACTGACTGACTGACTAAATGAATGAATGCCACTGTCTCCTTTACAAGGTAAGTACTTCAAAGTTGAAACTTAAGTATGTATCATGTGATAATGGCTATTAGTAATCATTTTAGCATCTAATAGCTTCAGCTCATTTTGGAAATGGAAATTTTGTGGATTTGATTATCATGACAATTAACCCTTTTACATACTATGGAAACTTGATGTCTACATAAGGAAAACAAAGAAATTAGACCCACATACAAGTTTTGAATTGTTGGAAACTTTCTGTATATATCTAATTATCTGTAAATCACAAGCCTGTGAAAGAGAACACATATATTTCCTGCTCTAACTCTCAGATCTTCACTTGGCTCTAGAAACTGTCCCTAATAAGAGAAAACAAGTATGAGACTGACAAGACAAATTCATCTTCTGAATAGAATATCCTGCAAAGCCCGATGTTAGGAGCCATGAGGATTTACTGGATACTTTAAATGGTATGCCCCATATGAACAACCTGTGAGAAATACACACATTTAAATTCAGGATACCGTAGGGTGGAAAACCAGCTCTTGCCTGTCTGATAGTTTTTACTTGCCCTCTTTTCATTGGCAGAGCTGTCTATAGGAAGAAATAAGAAGACTAGATTATATTCTACAACCTTCTGCTCTGCAAAAAGGGTACCACAAAGACACATGTAGTCTATTTTAAATATAGGTGTGTTAAAAAAATTTCATTCAATATTGTAAAGTTAAAAAAAAATTCATTGTAGAATGCCTTTAAAATACACTAAAGCCCTCTGATACTAGAATTCCATGAAAATAAGGTATCATTCACATAATTTATGTTCTTTCACATTGTCTCAAGCATCAGAATGTACAAAGGAAGGTAAGAAAACTTAAATTGACAGCTAAACCTGTGAAAAAAAAGTATTTTTCCAAGATCCCTACTGATCTCCGCAAAGATGTTGAAACTTCACAGATTGCTAAATAGCACTCCAATTCATCTTTAGTACCCTCAAAAGCCACTATAAAAAATCCAGGGATTAGAATATTCTAAAACATGTTTTTCCCTTCCCCAAAGAGATTTGAGATCTAATTCTGAATATAAGAATCTAGAGAGAAGAAAAAAAAGTCTGTGCTATTGGTGGGTCCCCAAGCTTTTGATAAAGGTTTCTCAAGGAACACCACCATCAATGATTGTTTATAGAGTAACTGATTTAGAAATACTGCTTCTGGGCTGGAAGCAATGTTTTGTACAATAATATTCTGCCACATTTTATATTCATTAAGCTCTCCTACTTTACCACAGGTATTAAAAAGGCTTGGTCACTGCAAGAACCTAGGAACAAGGTTGTTGTTGGTTTCTTCTTTTATTTAGCTGGAGATTAGTTAAGAATAAGACACATTTTTTAAAAAGAGGGCCTGACACAGACACTTTTGCCAAGTTGACTCTACTCTAAAAAATGCTGACCTGGGACAGCTCCAAGACTGAAGATCTGTCTTGCCAGAAAATCTGATGTGCCCTCCAAGTACACATAATCCTTGAAACTCTAGCACTGAAGATGAGGCTCCAGAGCCATGTGAGGTTGAGGCTAGGATAATGAAAGGGACACGAAAGAGGACACAGCATGGTGGAACTATGGGTCCCTCTTTTCACATGCTCCTGAAACCTTGTGATTCCTGACCCTGTAAAGGTCCATCAAGGTCTTAACCTGATGTTTCTGGCAGCTTTTATCAACTGACTTCACTATTCATTATAAGCAGAATCCTCTGTTATCTGATGACAAATTAAACAAGAGGAAGAAGTAGTATCTACCAGATGGTGAAAGCAGCTTCTGTCTTATTCACTATTACTCCTCCTTAGCACAAAGACTGGCACGTGTAGACATTCTACAACTGGTTGTGAATGCATGTTTTTTTCCTTGGATGCCTTGGACAAGTAATTTCATTAAGGACAGAGCACATATATGGCCACACATTATGTAAGCATACATGGATATACACATACCATATCAATAATATCTATATATTCCAAAAGGATTTCAAGAGTGAAAAGAGAAATGGGATATTTGAACACAATCTAAGGACTTCATTCAATTGATATAGATTTTAAAGGCAGGTTAAAAATGGAATGTTCTAGCTTACTTCAGGTTTCCTTACAGTAACATCTCATGAGAAGCATGGCATGAATTCACAGCAAAGTGAATGTGAGTTTGATTCCTGATTTATTTTGGACCTCCTTGATAAATATATGATTATTTCTACTAAAAGAAATAAAAATTTTAAATAGTCATTGAAATCACAAACTATGAACGATCCAGAATCTCAAAGAATTTAGAACGAAAAAATAAATGGTAAACATATTTCTCATTCCACAACTTGTTATGGATGGTTCAAAGAATCATATAGCAATTTGGGACTTTATATAATAGAAATAATCTTTATTCTTCTCCGCATGTTTGTTCATGAGTCAGGAAAAAAATAAATTCAAGGTAGGTAATAAAAATCCATTTTTTTTCCACAAAAATAAGATCACTGAGCCTCTTGCAATAAAGTATCAGTGACCCTCATTGTGCATATCCTTTCCTGGAGGAGATGCAAAAACATGGCAGGACTCACAAAGACATTTGAAATAAACAGGCATGGAAAATATTGCCAATCAGCAGAGAAACTGACAGACGACTCTGGTCTTACGGGGGCTCTTGATTATAGCTATAGCTCTGGAGCATCACACAAATATATCTGTGCATATATCTAATATGTGACTGTCAAAAAGAAACTTGAAAAAGTTGGACATGATTTAGCAAATGAATAACAACAAAAACAAAAACAATATATAGACTGCATATGTGTCTTAGTCTGCTTGAGCTGCCATAACAAAATACCATGGACTGGGTGGCTGAAACAACAGAAATAAATCTCACAATCTTGGAGGCTAACAGCCCAAGATCAAGGCCACCAGCACAGTCAGTTATGGTAAGAGCCATCTTTCTGCTTGCAGATGGCTTCCTTTTCACCATGTTCTCACATGGTAGATAAAGGAATAGCTTTCTGGTGTCTCTACTTAAAAGGGCATTAATCACATTATGAGGGCACCACCCTCAAGACCTCATCTAACTAATCATCTCTCAAAGGCCCAATTTCTAAGTATTATCAGGTGTTAGAGCTTCAATATGTGAATTTGGGGAGGAGGACATATTCAGTCGATAACAGCATGTGTATAGGTATGCCTACAAAATGGACCTATTTTATCATATTAAGTTGACATGATCCATCATGGTAAGTATGCAACTTATTTAAAATTTGAAGATGTCTCTTATTAAGGATAACCATGTATTATCCAGATATAGAATACCAAGTATTAAATACCAAGTATTAATCCAGGTAAGAGGAAGATTAAAATGGAATCCACAATAATTGGGAGATTCTGATTCTAATAGGAAGAAATAATTATATACATTTGGCAGCTAAAAAAAATCATGCACAAAAATTAAAGGATGGCCATGAAGTACTTTGCAAATTGAAGTAAAGTGAATAACAAAGAAAATAGTTCTATTAGGATGCAAAATTCATTCTTTCTGGCCTTTCTTGAACAATATAAAGTTCAGTAACTATTTTAACTTTATCTATTTTGGGGGGGTTATTATATTATCTTGGAGAAGGCAACGGCACCCCACTCCAGTACTCTTGCCTGGAAAATCCCATGGATGGAGGAACCTGGTGGGCTATAGTCCATGGGGTCGCTAAGAGTCAGATATGACTGAGTGACTTCACTTTCACTTTTCCCTTTCATGCATTGGAGAAGGAAATGGCAACCCACTCCAGTGTTCTTGCCTGGAGAATCCCAGGGACGGGGGAGCCTCGTGGGCTGCTGTCTATGGGGTCGCACAGAGTTGGACACAACTGAAGTGACTTAGCAGCAGCAGCAGCATTATATTTTCTTGCCTTTTCTTACTTATTAATTCTATTTCTTATAAGTTTCTTGGGCACTATGGTACTCTTGTTTTAATTTTTTGTTTATCTCCTTCCCCACACCCAGTACTCTTTAGTTCATATATTATGTTTTAATATGGAATGTTAATTCCATAACTAATGATCTTGATTTTAAACTAAATGCTCCTAAGACTAGGACCTAGGACAAAGAACGCAGTTGATATTTATAGAGTTTCCATAACATCCACACAGAGAAAGCCAGAACTATAGCTAGAGAAAAGTTTATATCCAATTACTCCTTTTCAACTAAAAAAGGATGAAAATTCTCAGGAAAATAAAAGTAAACACCTACTCTTATCACCTTGTCTTTAAGGCTCAGAAATGCTGAAATTGCCTTTGCTAGATGGGGTACCAGGGACACTGAAAACTGAGGAACTAGAGCCCTTTCCTCTATCCTTCCTTCAAAAAAGTTTTATTGAGCAGCTGTGCCAGACACCAAGCATACAAAGATAAACAAAATATAGCCCCTGTTCTCCAGAGTCTGACATTCCAGTGAAGATTGATGGTTAACCAGGGAGAAGATGGTGCAATTGGGAGTTCCTTTCGGAATACAGAGGATGGGCACTTAAGTCAGACTGGAAGAGTCATAGAAAGTCTCCCGTGAAGGAGGTGCTATCTGTGTTGGGCCCTGAATGACAAATAAACGAAGGCTGGGTAGCATGGCGGAAGTGAGCCTCAGTGACTTGCCTGGCAGGAAAGCCTATCAAGCTTTAGATAAAAAGGTCAAGACCTTTAAAAATTTACATTTTGGTTTGCTCAGTCTTTCACCCGTCAGAGGCTCAAACAGTCCCTCTGTGAAGTCCAACTCCTGAAAAGCAGAGTTAACATCCTTATTCTCCAGACACGTACCTTTGACATACAGTCCACCACAAAACATCAGTGAGCCAAACCCCATTTTCCCTAGCATGTCTCCTCAGAACTCCCCTTCAAAAGTGTTCTTGAATTTTTTTGCTTATTCTCACCTATAAACACTGAGAGAGATTTTGTCAGTTGTAAGGGAAGATGGCCACTAAACGAATCCTATGAAGCATGTATCTCCTTTGCATACAATTTAGCATAGAATAGCCACCTATTCTGCTTTCAGATATGACAGAATCCCATTTCATTCTTGCTGTGTTTATTGCGTAACAGTATCATACTCCACTATAAAAACAGGAGGAAATCATTACTTCACATATGTATTTTAAATCCACTTAGAGAAAATAGCAAAACTTGGAACTTAAAAAGCTTTCAGCTATGGTCTCAGAGTACAGTGTTCATTCTTCTGATAATAGTTATGGGTTAAAATATATTTCTTATATTTAGTAATATTATTCTTGATTTAAAAATGAAGTGATTATGGTAGCATTCATGTTGGTTCTCAAAGAGTGCACAGACTACTGAGTAGAATATACTTTTAAAATTTGCTAATAAGAAATTATAACTTTTTAAAATACATCCTGCTTCATAGATATTGTTTGCAGAGGTCTATTTTACACATTCAAAAAAATCCTTTCCTCTTTCTGCTGAAAATTGTCTACCAAGATGCCAAAAAGAGCACAGAAGATTTCTGATTGAGCATTGTTCACACTGAATGAGGTGGGAGGTGACATGGACCAAAAGAATCCAGGACACTGAAGAGCCAGAACATCAATTTTGAAGTTAGAAGATTCTAATTCAAGACTCAGTTCTTCCTTCACTAATGCCTTTGCCTCATGTAGACAATAGGAATAATAATCATGGTCGATTAAAATATTCTAAGGTCTGAGTCCTTTGAAGAATGTAAAACACCTCAAAATACAATAATCCAGTATAATTATTAGTAGTGATGTAAAACTATTTTCCTAGGAAAGTGTGGACAGTGACTTCTGTGAAATTGCCCTGGGAAGTCTGTTGGGTGAATTAGACATTGGAATGGAAGAGACGATTGGAAAAGGATTAGAGTAATTGAAACTTCAAATCAGTGAAAAATCATAGGTAACCCAATGATCCCATAAATTCAATTTTTTTTGCAAGATGATAGAGGGTCTCACTTAAAAATTAAATGACTTAATTTTTAATACATTACCAGAAGAACTCTCTATCCAATAAATGCCTTGGATATAACATAGAGAGAATAAAATGATCATATCAGGCAGTTCTTTGCTATATTCTTCACTTTCGGGAAAAAATATTTTCATTTGAAAGTTGGAGAAGGAAATGGCAACCCACTCCAGTGTGATTGCCTTGAGAATCCCAGGGACGGGGGACCATGGTGGGCTGCCATCTATGGGGTTGCACAGAGTCGGACACGACTGAAGCGACTTAGCAGCAGTAGCGGCAGCAAGAAGAAAAAACAATGAAATTCTACTAGTACAATTATTCCTTGGATTTTCTCAAATATTAATATGCTGCTGCTAAGTCACTTCAGTCGTGTCCGACTCTGTGCGACCCATGGACTGCAGCCTACCAGGCTCCTTCGTCCATGGGATTTTGCAGGCAATAGTACTGGAGTGGGGTGCCATTGCCTCCTCCCAAATATTAATATATCATATGGTTAATTGCTGTGGTGGCTCAGACAGTAAAGAATCTGCCTGCAATGCAGGAGACCTGGATTCGATCCCTGGGTCAGGAAGATTCTCCTGTATTCTTGCCTGGAGAATCCCATGGACAGAGAAGCCTGGTGGGATCTATGGGGCTGCAAAGAGCTGGGCATGACTGTGACTAACATCAGTGCATCTGTAAGCCCTACACAACATTAACAAGCCACTATAAGGCTGTTTTTTTTTTTTTTTAACTTATAAAATATTCTTTCCACTGTTGCTTTACAGCCATTAAAAACAGAGAAGTATATGTAAGACATTTAGAAGTTCTCTAAAAGTGACTTAGAGAACAGCACTAATCAGATGGTAGGTTCCTGTTATATATGTACATAACATACTTCTAGAAGGGGCTGGAAGAATGCATGCCAGCCGCAGAGAGCACTTTTCTCTAGTGAAGGGAGTGTGTCTACAGCAATAAGGAATGTGACTTTGACATTTTGCTTTGAACGTTAATGTTTTATTTGAATTTTTGAAATAATTACTACTTGTGTTAAAAAAAAAAAAATACAGAGAGGTAAACCACCGTAGGAGACATTTATGCTTACTCACATTTTCAATTCTGCTTTCTGACAGTGACTGGACTTCTGCAGTGGTTATAAATGCTGTCTTTCAAAAATACAGTAATCAAAACATGAATATCTAATAAACGTTTTCAGAAGTACAGCTTAATTCAATTATGCCTGGAATGCATCACCCATGTTTAGACAGAGGATAGAACAGGCGTGCTTCAGTTCATTCGCTGAAATGGCACAACATGTTGCTTTGGCATGGTCACTCCTGATGGATTAATGTGAGCAGGCCAGGTGTGATTTATCTTACTGAGCTGCTCCACTTCACCAGAAACAGTGTTCACCATTTTAGGCCTTTAAAAAAAATTGTGTGACTTGTGTCTGAAAAACCCCAAGAAGATGAAAACATTCAACCATTTACTTGCTAAGTCAAGGCCGGTGCTCTTTAAAAAGCTGGCTGACTAATGACCCTTTAATTACGTTAGCAGGCCTAAGTTACGACAGAAGGCCTGTCAGCAGATTTTATTTACAATCCTTGAGGAAAAGTCCTGTTGCTGTTTTCACTTCATACAGAAGATAAATCTGCAGAAGGAAATATTTGGCAGTGCTTCAGATGTCCCCTGTCTGGTGATACTGATAATGCAGTTCTTTTTCTTGATGATGGTAGCTTCTATTCTATAATGCTGGATCATTCATGTAGACCATCATGCCCCAACCCACTGTATTCATTGACTGAACAGACATAATTTATGCAATTATCTGAATTGGTTAACCTTTTCTTTTACTGTAAGCTTAGAAGTTGGCTATGGGCAGATTTTGGGCGGAATTCTATTGTTGAAGGGTGTCATGCTCCACGTGGCATATCTATAAAAACTGTCTTTCATTCAGATAAAAGGCTAGCTGCCCTGAATAAAGAACATTGGCAATTACAGGTAATTCACTAATATTTATCATGTTTTAAAAGGAATGTTAAAGTATCATGTGGACAACTAACATGTAGATATAAAGTGAATTTTTTCTTTTTACTAATAGCATCAGATTCACATAATCTTTGATAGCTTCCAAATAAAATTTTTGTTTGTGTAAGAGTCTTTATCTAAAAAAATCTTCCAAATAAAAATGTCCCCAGAGAGCTGAAACATACACTTTTTTTTTCCTTCTACTAGCAAGGAAAAATCAATATGACTTGAGATCTCTAAATTGTGCTCCTGAGCATGGGAACAGCATCCCCAAAATAACATAGGTTCTGAAGTCCCTGAAAAGTCTATCAAAATTGCCCAAAGCAACAGGTGAAAGTTGCCTGAATAAATATTTGTAAAGTAAATATGCTGGCTTTGTTTGGACTAATTCTCATGGGTGAAGCATTATCTTGCATAATACAGCTGAGTTGTATAACCAATATATGGTATAAAATTACACACTTGGGCACAGGTCCCATCTACTGCTTATTCACAACTGTAATGAAAGAGATTGAGGAGAAGATTAATAAAATAAAAATACATGTACTCACTGTGTTAAAATTTGGAAAGAGCCCAACAGCAGAATTACTGTCCACTGGAAATGACATAAACGGTTTGATATCCAGTGAAGGCTGCATCATCAGGGTAGGTGTGCGCACAAGAGCAGGAAGGGTAGTAGTATGGCATGTACTGCCTGCCAGGAACAAAACAAAAATGAATGTAACCTCTTGCTCATATCCATCTCCCTCCCCAACTTAAAGCACAAAAAGAAGACCGCTGAGCTGCAACCTGCAAGCAAGAGCTATGCTAAGTCACTGGACATGACTTAGCAACTAAACCACCACAGAGTTATGCTGGCAGTCAGCAAATGGCACAGGAGAAAATACTGTTAAAAAGGGCCTTCTTGCTCAATGTCTAAGACAGTGATACACGATGCTTCCCTATGGTAAAGGCCAGGGCTGCTAAGACTCTGCTGAGATACACAGTACACAGACCCTGCTGGCATGTGGGGCAGAATATCATCCTCTTGTTCAACTCTTGCCTCCAACTGGCCAAAAAATGTAGGTGAGAGGAGGGGAGGAGCCTCCTGAAGCCAGATGCTCTTTATTGTTCATAATTATTGACTGGCCAGTGGGAGCGTTTTATGCAAATCAGAGATAGGCATAGGGTTTTCACCCAAGGAAGAAACCCTGGACTCATAGTTATGGTCTACTTCCAAGAAAGTTATCACTTGGACAATTTGTTCTCTAAAAACACAGTTAGAAGGTTGTCCTTAGTCTAGACACTGGAGAGTTAGAGAATCCAAACAGGGTGATGATGTGGCAAGGTTTTGGAGGGACTCAGAGGAGTTGGAACCAAATTTTTTTTTTTTTGGAACCAAATTTTTTATTTCACCTTTTATTTCTAATAAGCCTTGTATTATTTTAGTAACTATCCCTTTAACAATTCTATTAGTTGTCTTTATATAGCTGGTATAACCTGTCTGTAGGAGACTTAAAACACTCCTTTCCACCATTAACACATGTTTTTCTTTAGTCTGTAGTCTCTACATACCGTAGATCAGTAACTGCTGGTGCAGGTGGCTCTCTGGGAGACAGGCTCTGATATGCCCTTTTTAAACAAAATATGACAGGCATGTGAAGATAAAATTCACACACTTAGAGTGCACAATTTAATGATTTTCAGATATTCAGAGTCCTGTGCAACCAGGACCATAATCAATATTAGATTTTCATGATCCCTAAAAGAAACTCCATATTTATCAGCAGTCACTCTCACTTTCTCCCAACGCCTCCAGCTCTTGGTAGCCACTGATCTACTTTCTGTCTCTACAGATCTGCCTTTTCTGGACATTTCACATAAATGAAATCACATGATATGAGGTTTTTTGTGACTGTTTTCTTTTACTTGGCATGCTTTTGAGATGCATTCATGTTGTAGCATGTATCAGAATGTCATTCCTTTTTAATGATTAATAATATTCTATTGTAGATGTACCATTTTTTATTATTTAGTCATCAGTTGATGGATATTTGGGCTGTTTCCACTTTGGGACCATTATGAATAATGCTGATATGAACATTTGTTTATAAATTTTTGTGTGACAATGTTTTTAGTTCACTTAGATATACACCTAAGAGTGGAACCGGAGATTGTTGGGTCATATGATAGTCAAATGGTTTAACCTTTGGAGAACTTTCAGGCTGTCTTGCAAAATGGCCAAACCATTTTATACTACCACTAGCAGTGTATGGGAGAAGGCGATGGCACCCCACTCCAGTACTCTTGCCTGGAAAATCCCATGGACGGAGGAGCCTGGTAGGCTGCAGTCCATGGGGTCACCAGGAGTTGGACACGACTGAGCGACTTCACTTTCACTTTTCACTTTCATGCATTGGAGAAGGAAATGGCAACCCACTCCAGTGTTCTTGCCTGGAGAATCCCAGGGACAGGGGAGCCTGGTGGGCTGCTGTCTCTGGGGTCGCACAGAGTCGGACACGACTGAAGCAACTTAGCAGCAGCAGCAGCAGTATATGAAGGTTCCAGTTTTCTCTGACATGCTGATAATGTGCTGTGCTTAGTCACTCAGTCATGTCTGACTCTTTGGAACTCCATGGACTGTAGCCCACCAGGCTCCTCTGTCCATGGAGATTCTCCAGGCAAGAACACTGGGTGGGTTGCCATGCCCTCTTCCAGGGACTCTTCCCAACCCAGGGATTGAACCTAGGTATCTCGCATTGTGGGCAGATTCTTTACCATCTGAGCCACCAGGGAAGCCTAAGAATACTGGTCTGGATAGCCTATTCCTTCTCCAGGGCATATTCCCAACCCAGGAATTGAACTGGTGTCTCCTGCATTGCAGGCAGATTCTTTATCAGCTGAGCTACCAGGGAAGTCCTGCTGCTGCTGCTGCTGCTAAGTTGCTTCAGTCGTGCCCGACTCTGTGTGACCCCATAGACAGTAGCCCACCAGGCTCCCCCTCTCCTGGGATTCTCCAGGCAAGAACACTGGAGTGGGTTGCCATTTCCTTCTCCAATGCATGAAAGTGAAAAGTGAAAGGGAAGTCGCTCAGTCGTGTCCGACTCTTAGAGACCCCATGGACTGTAGCCCACCAGACTTCCCCATCCATGGGATTTTCCAGGCAAGAGTACTGGAGTGGGGTGCCATTGCCTTCTCCGAGGGAAGTCCTATAGGACCACAAATAATTACATGCCTAAAATTGCCCGTTGACTTCAAGGAGAAATGAACAACATGGGAAAATGCTCTGACTATTAAAATTTCCATCAGTCTTTTTTCATAGTGTCTCAGAATAGCTAAAAATTTTATTTCAGTGATTTTTTTTTTTGGTAATGAATTTCCTTAATAAACTCTGCATCATTTTTCAAATCATTCCAGAACACTATTGGCAATAGTGTTAAAAGACTGTCATACCTTATTTACATTGATCCTAAAAACAGGAAAAATGAGAAGGGCGTCTAAAGCATTTATCCCTAATGGCAAGTCTTTAGGTCAATCCATGCATTAGGGAATATAGAGTAGGACTCAGCAAAAAGAGAATCAGCTAAAAGTATAGATCAAACAGAGATGTTCTTTTTTTCCCTAACGTCAAAGTAAATACTCTATATATTTTTTTCACTTAAAAAAGTTCCTTCTTTATTTGATATATATTTGACTGTCTGTGATGTGCAAGGCCCTACAAAGTAAATACTTCGATCTCAACCGGGCATTCACATAACCACCTTGCATTTAATTACACATCATCCTTCTGATTAGGTAATGTTACATTCCTTGCTAACTTCAGAGCTTGTAGATCCAAGATGATGCATTATATCAATGTCAAATGCTACAGAGGCATTTACTAAAATATTTATCTTAAAAGCTTTGCTTCAAAATCTTAGCTAAGTTGAAAGACAGATATTTCTTATATTAGATCAATGGCCTTTTACAATTTATAGCTATTATAGTTGTCAAAAGCCTAAAGTATAAAAGTATACAGTATACTTATAGCTGCCTGTTAAAAAAGAAAAGACCTAAAATGGAGTCACTTGTGCTAGTACCTAACCTAACTGCAGTTACAACCTAGGAATGTAAACCTACCCAAGAATGTAATCCTAACCAGTTACGGTGGGATCTTCTGGTGAGCACCAGTGAGGCAACTGGTCACATGGGCCCTCTCCATCAACCAAAGGAAGATGCGGTAATCTTTCACACAGACCCCTTCTGTCCCCCATAGATAGGTTATTTAGGTTTGAAATAATCCCTTTTGTTTATGCTTTTCTTGCCATGCCTTTAAAAATCATCAACTACAAATTGTCATTTGCCGTTGGCACTTGCCATCCTCCTCTACAAGGATTAAATCAGGTGCTGGCTGTCGGTGCTAACTTGCAGCATTCCCCTGAAAGGAGCTCAGAGTAGAGAGTAGAAGTGACGTGCTCTGTGCTCTGAGAAAATCTGCCAGAACAGGTCTTCAGACAGACATTTTCAGGACCTGATTTTTTATAAGGCCAATTCTTGCATCTCCTCATAACTAGAAAAGCACTAAAATCCTTCATGGTGATGTTGATTCCTCATGACTAGCAGAAACCTTCTGCAAAAAATATTTATGTGACTGCATGCACTCCCCCTTCACCAAAAGGACATACGCACTGACTTTCCCCCATACCTCTTGGAAGTAGTTTCTCAGAGCTATCTGAATTGCTGTCTCCGGGGCTATAGTCTTCATTTTGCCCCAAATAAAAGTTAACTCACAACTCTCACATTGTGTGTTATTTTTAGGTTGGCAAAATCTTCCTGTTCTTTTGCCTGTTCACTGCGGGGATGCTGTCTGATGCATGAATCGTTCAATAAAACCAATTAGATCTTCAACATTTACTCAGTCGACTTCTGTCTTTTAACATGCCCAATGAACAAATGTATAATTATTTTGCCACTGTGGGTCTCACAAAGGGAAGCAAAATTCTTTCTCTAAGCCCACAATGGTGGCTCTGATAACACAGTAATACATGGCCCCCGAGAGCCTGCAAGAGTCACTTTGTACTAACAAACTCAAATCAAATAGACTGCAGCATGGAACTTGACAAACAGATTGCTGCATCAACAAAGGTCAGAATGCACAATGATCCCCCTTATCCAATCAAATCTCTGTGCTAATAAAGACAGGGCTTGAGAACTACTTAGCTGCCACCATTCATTAGCATAAAAAACTTAGCAGTTGTTTACCATTTCATTAGCATTTTAATGACAGACAATTTGCTATGTTAAACACAGATTGTTTTAAAGTACTGGTAGATCTTCTGAATAAATATTAACTATGCTTTCATCAATTCCCTCACCTCAGCCTTGCTGTATTCACTTTTAAAACCTGCTCTTCAATATCACTTTACCAAAATTGATTGCTTCAAAGGATGTTTCTGCAAATGGAAAATGAGTAGAATAAACTGCACATTTTACACAAGTTAGTTTGAGTTTTGACCCCTCTGTCATCTTATTCCAGATTTTGCTGCTGCTGCTGTTGCTGGGAAACATTTCTCCTCACCTCAGGATGTCCAAAAGTCAGTGGGAGACACAAGCAGCAATTGGACCAAAATGCATTGCACCCTGCAAGAAAGTGCTTAATTTTTCTAAAACTCAAGAACTCACTGAGGAACAAAAAGATTGAAAATATAATGAGCAGGTATTTCAACACAAAGGGTGGTATAATGTTCCTATTATGATGCTATTCTCATGGGACAGAGCCAATACTGTCTTTTATACCAACAATTTGGCATTTATGTAAAATACTTCCTATGTGTATTTCTGTCTCAAAGCTTAGGATATAATCTTACATACATCATAATAAATCGAGTCATAATAGGGATCCACCTTATTTGAAAATAAGGCTTTTTATATCACACTATAAACATACATTTATTTATATCAAATTCCTTTGAACACCTCAAAGATCTAACAGTCACCACTCTCACTGTAGAAATTCCACACATCCATATATTCTCCCATAAGAATGCAGTTAGCTCTCTCTCATAAATTTCATTTTGATGGTAAAAGCCAAGTTGTATTCATTGTACTGTGAAACCAATAATATGTGAAAATCAACTCACTACTGCCTCTGTAACATAATAGGTGCCTTATTATGTCAATGGATTATGCTATAATCCAGCACAATAAAACCTCAGTTGAGGACCTGGTAATACTGGAAATATCTGCTGTAGTCTTTGACCTTTAGAAACAGACCTCTGAAGGTCTATTCAGGTTTTAGCTAGAGGTTCTTCTTTACAGAACAAAATACAAACAAACAAAACACCTAATTTTTAGAGGGTATGCCAGAGACAAAGAAAATCTGCTTGGAGAAGCATTCACAGAATGAAATAAAATCTACGTCTGTAACCTGTAGCAGGAGTTCCCTCTGATGTCATTATTATCCTGTTTGGTACTCTCTGAGTTTCTTGGACTTGGGTGATTATTTCCTTCCCCATTTGTGCTTGCTTTAGTGAGTACTGAAATAAAAGAGTTCACGTACTATAAAAATCTATTAGGTAGAGACAATGTGGATTATAGAATTCACAAAGATTTCTTTAAAGAAATTAAAAGGAGCGGCATTTCAGATTTTCCACTAAACTCAGATTTTTGTTTCATCTCCTTTCTAGCTTTGGTGCCCCTTATGTTGAGTAATTTTCCCTTTTGCCAGGACAATCACCAATCAACAGCTCCTCCTCTCCTTTCCTCGTCATTTCCATTGTTTTATCATTCTGCCATGTAAGAAAAACAAGAAACAAAGGGTGGAGGAGGGAACAACGTGAATAGTGTATGTGACTGATAAATGATTATGCTTCTGAAAAGGCCACACGGCGTAGTAACAGAGATCACATTTTTATAGTGTCTGTACTAGGCACTATCCTTAGCACATTACATATGTGTTTTTACATATAAGTGTATACCATATCCATATATACTCATTTACATATAAAATTATGTATTTATATCATATCACATATCACTAATATATTATTATTAAATATATACTTAATGCATATTAAATGAATATATGCACAATTATGTTCACAAAGGTACTTACAATAATCCCATGAACAAACTACTGTTACTAAGCCCTATTTTATAGATGGGAAACTGAGGTACAAAGAGGTTAAGACCGATCGCACATAGTTTGTACAAAAAGGAGCCAGGATTCAGACCCAGGAAAGTTGACTACTTAATTCTGTTTTTACTACTATGCTATGGTAACAGAATTGAATATCTGAGGATATCTCAGTTGTATAGACACATTCTCTAGTTGTAGATAGAAACATCAGCAAACTATGAGATTTAAAATCTAGGATTTCCTTTGCATCTAGGAACTATTTAAAACTTTTATTTGAGCTCAATGTAGTATTAATACTGAAATAACTAAAATATATAAGATTTTTTAATGCTCTATCAGTTCACTTCAGTCACTAAATCGTGTCCAATTCTTTGCAACCCCATGGATTGCAGCATGCTAGTCTTCCCTGTCCATCACACATTTATCTAAAAATAACCTTCCCCAAATAACAGCATTATTTAATTCAGTAAATACTTATAGAAGATCAACTGTACAGGCATAATGCTGATAGGAAGTATAAATTGAGTCAGAATTTAATTGCGAAGAGATAATAAAAAAATAATAACTACCATTTAATGAGATTCTACTCTATGCTGGGTACTGTGCTAATGATTTGTGGTCCTTATTTTATGAAATTATAACACAACTCTATGAGGTTGGCATTATTATCTCCATTATACAGTTGAGAAAGGTAAGGCTTAGAGTGATTAAGATCATTAAATATGTGGTAGGGCCAGAGTCCAAACTCTTGTTTGTTTAACTCTAAAGCCCATGCCATTATTCCAAAAAGTAGGCTATTTATAAAGTTATGTGGAAAAGATTCTTGTCATCAAATACATAGAGAAGATGCTGGTTTCAACAAAATCTGAAATGGTTCTTTGCTAGAAAACATTTTGGAGTTTTTAATACACCAATAGGTACTATGAATGTCTAGGGAGATATAGCTTGTCCCCTCAATTTGAGAATGAATCAACCCTTTTTATTTTCACAGGGGTCTGGGATAACCACAATACTATGGCAAATCCTTTAGGCAACGCTGTTTTGTATACACTAAAAGCACCTATTCAGGAGAACACTGATGACTTTCAGGTCTACCATTTTCTTGCTATATGACCTTAGACAAGTGATTTTACTTCTGTAGACCCCTATACCTGCATTGAAGGACTGGTAGGAGAACTAATGGAGATCCTTCTATACAAGGGACTTAACCCTGTGCCTAACACCTATCAAGTGTTCATTAAGCTTCAGTTACTGTAGTTAGGAACCATTCCTATCCCTCTGACACTATGCCATATCTCTGGAGAGCATAAACAGTTAAATCCATCAATACTTATAAAAGGTGAGATATGTCAGTGGTCATATATTATTAACAAAATTTTAAGGAGGCTCCAGTGAGAAAGAAATTAGATCTGGTTAGGAGCTGGGTTCATAAATATTTCCATAGATGAACTATCTCATAAGATAAACCTGAGGAATGGTTAATATTTTGAGAGGTGGGTATGGGAGAATGGTGAAAGGGACCGCATAAACAAAAAGCATAGAAATATGTGTTAAAATTTAAAACTTGCTTAGGCACTCAGGAATTCTTACTGTTTCTGGATCAGAAGGTCAACAGTAAAGAGAAAAGCAGAACATCTTTGTGACCTTGGAGTAAGCAAAAGTTTCTTAAACAGTAAACAAAAAAGTGATAATTATGAATGAAAAACATAAGTATAGTTTATTAAGAATAAGAATGTAAGGATAAGACACAATCAAGGGAATGGGAAGACCATTCAGAGAGTGTGAGATAATATTGACAATATACACATTTTGACAAAAGACTTGAATCTAGAATAAAGAACTCCTACAGATCAGTAAGAAAAAGAACACAGTTGGAAAGCTGGGCATAAGACTTGAATGGACAGTTCACAAAAGTAGACACTAAAACAGCCTATAAACATATAAAAAGCACCTGACTTTATTAGTCATTCAGTTCAGTTCACTTCAGTCACTCAGTCGTGTCCAACTCTTTGCGACCCCATGAATCACAGCACGCCAGGCCTCCCTGTCCATCACCAACTCCCAGAGTTCATTCAGACTCACGTTCATCGAGTCGGTGATGCCATCCAGCCATCTCATCTTCTGTCATCCCCTTCTCCTCCTGCCCCTAATCCCTCCCAGCATCAGAGTCTTTTCCAATGAGTCAACTCTTTGCATGAGGTGGCCAAAGTACTGGAGTTTCAGCTTTAG
>NW_011495022.1:1319918-1320272 GCF_000754665.1 Bison bison bison | reverse complement strand
GCCCCTAATCCCTCCCAGCATCAGAGTCTTTTCCAATGAGTCAACTCTTTGCATGAGGTGGCCAAAGTACTGGAGTTTCAGCTTTAGCATCATTCCTTCCAAAGAACACCCAGGGCTGATTCCTTTAGAATGGACTGGTTGGATCTCCTTGCAGTCCGAGGGACTCTCAAGAGTCTTCTCCAACACCACAGTTCAAAAGCATCAATTCTTCGGTGATCATCTTTCTTCACAGTCCAACTCTCATATCCATACCTGACCACTGGAAAAACCATAGCCTTGACTAGACAAACCTTTGTTGGCAAAGTAATGTCTCTGCTTTTTAATATGCTCTCTAGGTTGGTCATAACTTTCCTT
>NW_011495022.1:1297790-1319818 GCF_000754665.1 Bison bison bison | reverse complement strand
TCCTCTTTCACTTTCATCAAGAGGCTTTTTAGTTTCTCTTCACTTTCTGCCATAAGGGTGGTGTCATCTGCATATCTGAGGTTATTGATATTTCTCCCAGCAATCTTAATTCCAGCTTGTGCTTCTTCCAGCTCAGCGTTTCTCATGATGTACTCTGCATAGAAGTTAAATAAGCAGGGTGACAATATACAGCCTTGACGTCCTCCTTTTCCTATTTGGAACCAGTCTGTTGTTCCATGTTCAGTTCTAACTGTTGCTTCCTGACCTTAGGGATATTCATTAAACTATGAGATATTTATTCATACCTCATTGTAACCATTGTTACAATGTTTGTTGTAACCATTGTTTCAATGGTTACAATGAAGAAAGAAGATTATCAAGTTCTGAGGAGGATATGGTACAACTAGAACTCTTATTTGTTGTGTAAATTTTTATAATTATGTTGAAAAATGATTTAGCAATGTCTACTAAAACTGAATACACGCTTACGCTATGACTCAGCAATTCTAAGTATATACCTAATAGAAATGATCTGTACAAGAATATTCATAGCAATACTGTATATAATAGTCCCAAACTGAAAATTCACAATTAACCCATTAACAATAAAAAGAATGATTCTGGTATCTTCACATAACCTAACATTCATATAATGGAATATAGCAATAAGAAAAAATGGTACATGGTGATATGAAACAACAAATAAACCTTGTAAATGTCATGCTGAGAAAAAGAACTAAAATAAAGAAGCATATCAACATGCTGTATGGTAGCGTTTATTTAAAGTACACAATCAGGCAACACTAGCCTATGCTGTTTGTTAGAGTCCTGGGTATTCTTGTAGGAAGAGTAGGACGAGGTTAGGGTGTGGTGACTGGACAGGAGTATGAAAGGGTCTTCCGGGATGCTGGGGATGTTCCGTTTAGTTCTGTTTCCCAGGCGTGCATGTCTGTGTACATTCATTCAACTGTACATTTACAGTATGTGCACTTTTCTATATGTTACATTTCAATAGACATTTTTAAAAAGTAATGTGTTCGATGTTATTAATTTTAGTAAACTACTTTGATACATACAGGAAAAATTCCTCCATAAGAACATCTTCAAATACTGTCAAGTCTGCATACTTTTAGGATAAATAAGTTTTTTTAAGTTATTTTTTTCTACCACCAGCTTGATTTTGCTCAAAATAATTTGTGAGAAAATAAAAGTTCCCTTTAATATTGATGCTTCCTTGATGAATTTCATAAGTGGATAGAGGAGACTGACATAGAATCCAGTGATGCCAAAGAGAAAAAACGTGTATCTTAGAACGCTGGGTCTTTAAAATCCTGACAGTTGGCAGTTTTCTGCCTGAATCTCCCTTGGAGCCGCTCAGGCTTCCCTCCAAAGTGCTTCAATAGTAGCAGCATCCTGGCAGAACGGTGAGTTTAAAAATAAATCCTTCTGAGTACCACCTTGAAGTTTATAAGCAATAATGAAGTGCTGCATCACAGAACAGCAGTGAAGCCACATCATGATAGATTTTAAGCCACAGTGTCCTCTGGGTTTAGCAGTAATATGCCAGCTTCTACACAAGATGATGAATCTTGTACTAAGATGCAACGGATGACTTTTTGGATGTGTAGCAAAACAGTACGTACAGCTCAGGGGTGGTTCATTTATATCTGAGTATTTTGTCCATGCACTGAACATCTTATATTTAAACACTGAAAAAATATCAGGAAGATTTATGTACTACAGAGTACAAAATATAATTTGATTAAACGCGTGACATACTTCATTAGCTGCAATCCTTTTTCAAAGCAGCATCAAAAAATCTGAGAATTACAGAATTTAAGTAAAGAAGACAACTAATTCACAAAAAAGTCTTAAAAACCAATTGTCTTCTTAAGCTAATTTAAATAAGTTTTTCCTGGGTTACAGTGCTCTTCCATTGTAACCCACTATGATTAGCCTGACCACACTAAAAAGGAAACACAAAGGAAAACAGAGTTCTGACAGTGCTTTGTCAAGGTTTTTGAAATAGTTTTTAATACACCTGACTTATCAAAAGGGAATGTCATATGCTTCATTCCTAAATTACTAAGTCTTTAGAGAGGCCAAAATTATCTCCAGACAGGGCTTTACTAAAATTGTCTGAGGTCGAGACTGGATTGGGAGGTCAGTAGCCTGACGAAATTTTCTGGCAAAAAAAGACGTAGAGAGATGGTCCTGAGCTCCGTTTGCCCAATGACTCCTGTCTATGGCGTCAAGATGCTTTCATGAGGTCTGACGCCTTTTTCGGTTACAGGATACCAAGGAACTCCTTGCTCTCCCTTTATGGCATGCTAGGGACCTACTGGCAATATGACTTATTTTAGAAACTTTCCTAAAAATACAGACTTTCCTAGGAAAGACAACTTATGTTTCTCAAACTGCTGAATATTTCTAGAGGAACTATATTCCATAAATTCTTAGCAGGAAACAATTTAGGAGTCTATCCTTCATCTTATATGAGGAAAATGGGATTAGGAGAAATTAATCCAGCATGGTAACTGTTTAGTGGTAGAATTTAGAGCTCATTGCCCAGAGACACTGTTTTGAATATTTGTCTGTACAAAGATGTACAGGAATCATATACTGAAGTCTTTACATTTTTTACAAATTAGAATAGATTAGTATTCAGGCTGTTTTGTTTTTGTATATAGACTGAAATGTAGAAGCACTCATTTTTAAATGAGATTTTAATTTTAATGGCTTTATTAGTATGAATAATGGAAGAAATTAAGTAAAAGAGAAAAGCCAGTGTGGCCAAGAGCCAACATTTCTTCCCCTTTTAAAGAGCAGCAGAAGATTGGTTACAACACCTAATTTTAAATAATTATTTTAATATTCCCAATGAGTGGGAAAGAAGCGAACAACAAAACCCATTCAAACTATGCTTTAAATCATATTGCTTGGATCAATATAACTAATTAAAATAGCTGCATATAGGAGGTACACACATTTCTGCTGGTAGTTTTTATACTGCATTTCTAGCAGAATTGCTACAAAAATTCTATCTGAAAAGACACATTTTTCCAAAGAGTGGCAACTAACCTTCTATTGGAACAGATCAAAGCAGCGGGGCCTTGCGGCCTCTGGCTCTATCGTTAGGCCTCTCCTCTGCAGCTCACAGGATGGGCCTGCCTGAAGGGGCTGCAAACAGCAACTCAGGAGGTCCACACGCCGAGCTGCTGCTACAAATTCTATAGCTCCAGGACACAAAATGTTTTGCCCTCCAGTTTCAGAGAATTTCAGTCCTTGCATTCAGTGTTTAGGCCAAAGAGGGGAAAAGAAAAGAATAATGATTTACTTAACTGCCCTTTTTAAAAGATATTTTTCTCCCAGAAGCTTGCTTGATTTAAAGAAACAGAGTTAATATTTGTTCTGCCGGTGTTCTCTACTTCCACCTTGGTAGGAAAAAAAAAAAGGTTTCCTTAGCTTAACTATTAACCAAACATTTCAAAGCTATTCAAAACCCGGTGCCCATACTAAAAAAAAAAGTTAACAGGCCCCTAGAAAACACAATTTGGGAATAAAGAGAACAGTAAAAACTGCACTAAAATCTTGTTCCCTTTTTGCATGCATACGTCATGGCTGCCATAATTATAATACACTGAAGAGAATTCAGAAAAAAAATTCTAGCGGAGGATTATAATCATGGTGACCATCATGGACGAGGCCCCTCTTGGTCCTCTATCAGCCGGAAGCCATTTTTATCCAGGCGCAGAAGAGATGGCTTCCACCTGGCGGTATAAGTATTCCACCTGTGTAAGCAGTTATGAAAGCCACCGTTCTATCCCTGTGGAAACCGGTACGCGGTGACTAAACCTGGCCGTGCAAGGGATAGGGTGAGCAGAAACAGGGCAATGTGGCAACAATGAGGTTAGCACAGGGAAAAGGATGAGGGGGATTTGGACCGGGAAGGAAGAGTGGTAAGTCTGGCTGAATTTTGCCAAGTGGACTAGAATTGGCACCAATGCCCTATTTGGAATTTCCCAACATCTCACTCCTAAAATGATTTACTTCTTTGTCATCTTCAATTATTTGGCAGAAATCTGTATAGAATGAAGGAGATCGAGGCCAAAACTGAGTGAGCAGGAACAACCTAGTTAAGCAGGGCATCTAAGTCCTTCAAACAAAGGAGCTGGGCAACTGGGAGACACCCTTATCCCGAGAAACACAGGGAATCCTCTGACCCAGGGGACGCTCGCTCTCCAAAGCATCTCTAGTACTGAGCAGAATGGCAAACCCCTGGCCAGATTTCTTGGAACTGTGCCACTGTCCGGACATCCTAGAGATTGATGCTACTTGCTTCAGTCATGCAGGCAGCTTCTGGGGCACAAGTGATATGCAAAACAGCATCAGATAAGGTCCTCTGGTGAGAGCCCAAGGAGTTTCTGCACTGGCAGTGATGCACTGTAAATGACTCTGACTGTCCCTGGGTATTATGTTTATCCTGTACCTTTATACTGCTTTCATTCTTTGGAATTTCTTTCTGGCTTCCCAAAGGACTCCTTCTCACTCCCCCAGTGAACACCGGAAGTCAAAGACATAACGCTCTTTTAATAAGGAGCCACACGGAAAGTAGGGAATTTAATTACAGCACTCATCACTTTCCTTTTCAATGATTTGCTTTCTAAGGCAACAAAGGAATGGAAATATTTTCTTTTAGAAGAATATTTGTTTTGACTCTTGGTCGCTTCTGAACTTCAAACAGCCTTTTAAAGCTCCCTTTGCTTTAAAGGACACAAATGGAAAGTAAACATTCCTAAAAATGGATCTGGTGCTCCATGCATTCAATATGACAAAGCATGTTGAAGTTTTAGTTAAAGAAAATGCAAAAGAATCCAAAGTTCCCAAATTGCACAATCTCTATTTCCAAACCTTGATTGACTTGAGTCTCTTTTTTTCCCTAACACCCACTTCCTCTGTTGTTCTCTTCTCTGACTTTGCTCTGTCTCTCTAGGCACCCCCATCCCATCTGTTTATCTTTTCTGCCTCTCACATCATCTCTCTTAGCTCTCTAATGTCTCTGAAATTTTCTGTCTCTGTCTCTGTGTATGTATGTGCCTATCTCTCTCTTTCATGTCTCTCTCTCTCTCTCTCACTGCAATACTGCCAGAAAACTAGAAAGAGCTCATAAAATTTGTTATTTGCCTTATTTTGCAGCTGAAGCACATTAATTTCATTTTCAATATTTGCTTCTATAAATCAAAAGATTAATAGCAAGATGTTGCCAATATCAGGATGAATTTGTCCCCATAACAAGACAAAACAATTAAGGCTGTATCTCCAACTATGTCAAAAGCCGTTGTGTCCGTTGCAACAACTGAGGATCTTTTTACATGTGCTCACACGATATTATCTGCCACTCACATGACAGAATGGTGCAAGTTGAGAACTTAAATCTAACACAGAATTTAACGATACATTTTTACAGAAATTCACCATGTGCCTTGGGTTATACAAATACTATAACTTTTCATTGAGAGGGACAAAGTACTTTTAAGTATATCAAGTAGACTTATAAACTGTTACATGGATTACAATTAACCCATGTTTTCCTGATGAAAAAATGATCCTCAGGGATAAATGATTCCATGACAAAGCAAATATACAAAACAAAGCCAATTATGGACCCAGAGCTAGAAAAAATTTTCTTGCCAAATCAGGTACTAACATAATAGCAAAAGGGACACTGAGCAATAGTATTTACTAAGAGTTCCCATAACACCGGGTCTCTAGGACCTTGGAAAGATTAATACATGTTGGTCTTAATCCACTCATTTTTTAGCAAGAGTCTATCGAACCCTCAGTGTTTATACCCCTAATCTACCAGTGAGGTAGAATAAAAGAAGCTGACGCTCTTTTACTTCCCAAACCACTTGAAATCTCGCTGGGGACAATGAGATAAAAACACCTTCCTCCCACCAAGAGGTTCTAAGCTCTTTCCTAATAGTAGTATTAATTCATGTTTAAAACATGACAAAACTGAAAGAAAAAGGATTTTTTAGGTGAGGCGGACTGAAGTGGTAATACTAAAACAAAAAGGAGAATTTCACAAATGTCTATTGTATCCATACAAAATACATTTATTCTCATGACAGACAACAGTGCCTCTTGAGGAGTTAAACTTACCTGGTTTCCAGAGAGATTGCTATGCTCAATGGTCTAAATAAGCATGAAGCCATTGAGTTTATATTTAAACGAGATGGAACATTAAAAGTTTGAAATGTGCCTATCATAAAAATCTTGTGACAACATACAAATCACCCACGTTACTCAATTTTATTACAGGCTACCAGACACTATTCTATCAATCTCAATGTGAATTCTTGAGCATGTACAATCATCTGCTTAAATATACTTCTTGAAGATAATAGGAAAGAGAGAGAGAAAGGGTTCTAACATAATATGGATCATATTTTTACCTAGTAAAAATGTGAAACCAACATCAAAAGAAAAAGAAAGCATAGTTCATCAGCATAAAGGAAGTGTGGGAAGTCCGTCACATCTTCATTTTACTTATCAAAGTGACCCCGTACAACAATGTAAATAAAACAAGTTAGATATGCCAGGGTGATGTTGGTTGGGGGAGTCACAAATTAGCACATTACTCTGATACATTTTTCCTTTTCTAAACTTGGTTTTAACTGTTTTACATTTTTTGGTCATATTTTTCATGAAAAAGTTCCCAAAGGTGTAAAGGCAGATCAGTCGGCAATGCTTACCTTGGTTTTTAAGATTACAATTCACGTTCACTTCTGCACTCGAGCACTGTACGAGGTAGTAGACTGAGAGATAAATAATTTCATCATTTCAACCTGTGCTCCCATGAAATATGGTGCTAGGAAACAGCCAACACAGTGCGTCTGGACAAATCATACGTCCTGCAATTGCCGCTTAGCTCTAATTACTATTGAGGTTTGCAACTTGATTCCAGGGAGAGGGCAGACTATCTTCTGACGACACTGAACCAAATATATCCTAAAAGACTGACACTTACTTTCTTTCCTGTAATTTTTCTGAGTATCTCCCAGCTACTCAGTAACTATCACTCTGCTATGGTAAAAATTAAACCCAATCATCTGACACCCACCTATCCTTTCCAACAAAGCAATTTAATTCTCTTAGAATATGTACTTATTGCAACAATTTGGAATTTTTAGTATCACTCTGACTTGAAAGGACTGTTGTTTTTTTTTTTCTTTTCTAGGTGGGCAACTAAATCTTTATTTTGAAATTGCTTTTTATTTAAAAAAGGAAAATGTTCTCAAAATATGAACTTGACTTATATTCTGCCAGTCCTGAATAATTTATTTGCATACCATTAGATCCAGAAAATTTGTTTTCTTTTCTGTGGAATTTTAGGTTTAAACTAAATGTTCACAATGTATAATTTAAAAAGACTAAAGCAGATAATTTGATGTGGATGCCATTAATAGGGATATTTATGCATTTCAACTCAAAAATCTAATTTCACTTATATGGGAGAATTATCATAATGAAACTAACAGTTGTGTAGGCTTGAAACTAAAATGATATATTTATTCATATATCTAACTAATTCTACTCTCCCTCTAATGATCTCTGACCATACGATCAGAAGAATAAGGCTTCTGATATGTCAGGTTACCCAGTGTGGCTATGACCAAATGGTTATTTTGCTTTGGCACCCCACTCCAGTACTCTTGCCTGGAAAATCCCATGGACAGTGGAGCCTGGTAGGCTGCAGTCCATGGGGTCGCTAAGAGTTGGACACGACTGAGCAACTTCACTTTGACTTTTCACTTCTATGCATTGGAGAAGGAAAGGGCAACCCACTCCAGTATTCTTGCCTAGAGAATCCCAGGGATGGGGTCACACAGAGTCGGACACGACTGAAGCGACTTAGCAGCAGCAGCAAGGTGATGGTCACTGATACTGTTTCATTAGCTTAGTGAGTGTTTGGCTGAATGAAAGAAACTAAAAATGACTGATGTTTGCAAACGTCAGGAAGGATTTTGCACCTTTCATTGTGCAACTTGTAGCACATTTGCCAACCATGGCGAATACTTTAGTAATGATGTACAGGACAAATTACACCTACCCAAATTCAGAGATTTGGTGTATCTACTTAAGTCAGATCTGCACGGTAACGATCAGGGACAGGTAAACCCAAGGGAATAATTAGACGCAGCAATCAAGTTGGTAATTATAAAACCAGCTCTTGGAAATGGCACATATCTCTTGGCCTCAGTTGTTATGAATAACAACAACATAGGACTCTAAATGGAACACAGTATGCTAGCCCTATACTTACTTTCCCCTAAATAATAATTGTGGACTTCTTACTCAGATAATACTTAGTTCTTTAGGATTAAAATAAAATTATAGTCACTGCTGTGGTTTTCACTTTATTTTTTATTTTATGATATACCTCTCCTAAGAAAACTCTTTACTTGTAGCAATTATGTTATTTTTCTTTCATGAAGCTAGACAAAACATTTCATTCTTTTTCTGCCTAATCTTAAATCATGCCTGACAGTGTATTCAAAAGCAGAGACAATCGCTTTGCCAACAAAGGCCCCTATAGCCAAAGCTAGGGTTTTTCCAGCAGTCAGGTACGGATGTGAGAGTTGGACCATGAAGAAGGCTGAGCATTGAAGAATTGATACTTTTCAACTGTGGTGCTGGAGAAGACTCTTGAGAGTCCCTTGGACTGCAAGGAGATCAAACCAGTCAATCCTAAAGGAAGTCAACCCTGAATATTCACTGGAAGGACTGATGCTGAAGCTGAAGCTCTAATACTTTGATGGAATAAAGTATTGGGGCATTCCATAAAAAATTGATGGAAGCTCCAATACCTGATGCAAAGAGCTGACCCACTGGAAAAGACTCTGATGCTGGGGAATATTGAGGGCAGAAGGAGAAGGGGGTGACAGAGGATGAAATAGTTGAATAGTATTATTGACTCAATGGACATGAGTTTGAGCAAACTCCAGGAGATAGTGAAGAACAAGGAAGCCTGTCATGCTACAGTCCATGGGGGTCACAAAGAGTTACACACGACTGAGTGACTGAACAACAACAACCAATCATACCTGAAGAGTATTTTTCTAGAACATTTCCAGATCTTGCACACTAGTCCACTGTAAGGTTCCCCAAATTCTTTATTTGTACCTCTCATAGGTCCTTAATTTAGTTCAGTAGTAGCAATATAAAATGTGGTCCCTAGATCAGCAACATCAGTATCATCTGAGAATTTGTAAACAGAGCAAATCCTGACTTCATCCCAGATCTGCAGAGTCACAAATGCTTGGGGTGGGATCCAGCAATCTGTGTTCTAACTGGCCCTCCAAGAGATCTGGAAGCACTCTGATGTTTGAGATCCACTGATCCATGCACGTAGGTACCAAAGGCAACAGGAGAAAGAGATAAGGAACATCTAAGCCTCTGTAGGGAAAACTATAGGAGAGATTGTTGTTTAGTCACTGAGTAGTGTCCAACTCTTTTGTGACCCCTTGGACTGTAGCCTGCCAGGCTCCTCTGTCCATGGAAATCTCCCAGGTGAGAATACTTTGAGAGGCTGCCGTTTCCTTTTCCAGGGGATTGTCTCAGCCCAGGGATCAAACACATATCTCGTGCTTGGCAGGCGGATTCTTTACCACCGAGCCACCAGGAAAGCCCATGGGAGACATACAGACTTATTTATTAACACAGAGATAGTGTTTCAGTGGTGATCTAAAGGATTGGAAGAGTCTGGATGAATCTGAAGGAGGCACCAAGGATCCCTCATCTGCTAACCCATTGTTTGTGCCCTTGAGTTAATGCAGCTGCAGCGATTCCAAGATCTTAGTTCATCAGTCACCATTTTTCTTTAGTCATTCCATTCTTTAGGAAAACAAAGACGTTCCTCATTCTTGTTAGCTGCTTAGTCTACCAACTACTCTTTCCCCTTAATTTTTAACTTCTTTTAGAGCAGCCTACACTTCCATTTTCACTTTTTCTTTTTCTTACTATTCCTTCACTTCGCAAATCCCCACTACCTCCCCAAGAGACTTCTCTCCTTTGGTGGTCTTTATTTCACTGCCTGACACCATGAGTCTTCCAGATACCACAGATGCTAAAACTTGAGGCTCTATTTGACTGTTTCCTCTTCACTGCTCCTGAATTAAGTAGTTACCTTTATGAGCTCTCTCACTTCCTTCCCCTTTTTATACCCATTACTTAATACCTCCATTTAGGTTCTCATAAGCTATTCACTACAATCCTTTAATCATTGTGGTCCCACTGAGTCAACTGAATTCTTAAGAAGGGTAGTTCAAATCAATCATTTTTCTATTCAAATATCTTCCATGACTCAATTCAGTGAGTTATGGGCTTTGAAATCCAATACACCTGTTCAAATCCCTACTCTGATACTTACCAGCTGGCAACATTAAAGGAATTAACTGGCTAAGCCCCAGTTTTCTCAGCTGACAAGTAGGAATAAAAGAGTAATCATATCTTACGAGGAGACCAGAAGGAAATAATGCATGTAAATTCTTAAAGTGCAAAGAACCCTGAAGGACTTAGTGAATAATAAGCATTATTATCATCATCCCCAAAGCCATTGCTGCAGAATACAACCCCAGCACCTCAGTTCAGCATTCAGCGGCATCCTCAAGCTTAACTGAAAACCAATTCCTTACTCACACTTTTAATGTTAAACTGAATTATTCTTTAAGGTCAAACACTAAGTCTCAGTTTTCTGTCTCTGGCTCCTCAGGCAGTGTCTTATACCTGGTAATCGCTCCAGAAGTGTCCACTGCATGAAGCACGGGCCTTGTACAAACACACTTTCTTAGTTCCATTGCTTTGTTTATGCTGCCATGCTTCCCCGGATGCCCTTTCTTCACTGTCCCCTTTCAAATCCTCTCCATTTTCAAGTGGCATTTTAAATACTCTCTTTCAGGAAGTCTTCCCACTTCCATATGAAGGAAATATCTTGCTCTCCTCTGAACCTGCAATACGTTTCATCTACACTTTCCTAATGGTATTTAAGACATTCTACATTCTACATTTAAGATGCATTGTACATGCGTCTTCTTCCCCAAGGAGCTATAAGCTCTTCTTGGTTAGAGAGCAGACTTGACTCACTGCTGTTTGCCTATAGTTCCTTGTCCACAGAAGCACTCAATAAATGTGTTAAATGAATGAATGAGGTATAAGAAATATCTACATTCTCATTATAAGAACTGTGCTACTGTATACCACCTGATTAAAAGTTTTCTTTCTCATTGATAATTATGATGGTCTCCAAAGAGTAAATGGATTATGAAAATTACAGAAATAAGAGGACTCCTAATAACTGGGGTGTGTTCCTGACCTTGGGTTTAAAGTTAGTATTCTAGAACTCAGAAGCATTTTTCACAGAAACAAAGTGATAGATGGTCACTGGATTCCTGGGATAGTTCTCAAAAGGTTGATTAACCCACAAAGGTGTTAGAATATTACCCCAGCAATAGCAACTCAATGCCATCAATATTATAAGGAGTCTTGAAAAACAGTCACTATCCTGTGTTTATGAAAATGCTCATTCTTCCATACAAAATAGAAAACCATGAATTTTGTTTCATTCTTACACTCAGAAAGCTGTAACCAAAAGCCTGTTTTATTGTGTATTCAAATGATTAACCTTCATTGCTAGAATGAATGTGATCTGGTTAGAGACAAATTTTAACTGTCAATTATAAACTGTAAATTTAGAAAATGGAAGTCCTCTCTATAAATCCGTCTATATGCTTGAATTTTTAGAAATCATAACTTATTTTCTTTTTTACTTACAGCTCTAAATTTCAGCTCCTTTGTCTTCATTTCACATAATTTAAAATTGACTATGGCCCCTGATACTCTAGCTTCAGTTCCTTTACCACATCTCCTAACAAATACATAATGACCTGTTAACAAACTTTTAATTACATTCATTAGGGGAGTCAGTTATTTTAAATTAACTCTTGAGTGAGTAAATAATTCCTTTTTAATGGAAAAATGATTGCTTTTCCAATTATCTGAATGGCAATTTTGGATTCCCACAAATTTACTTAAAGTAGGCAGCTTATAAACAAGAAGTTGCCTATGAAAAAAGACATTTTCACTCTTCCTTTTTGCTGCCTCCAGCACTGAGCTAGACGTTCTTGGGGCCCCTGGTCCTTAAGAATTTGACCATCTATTTGGAAAGCAAAAATAATGTATCTGAAATAATTAGACTAATGCAAAGACACAAAACATTTTGTGTTAATTACAAGCGCTGATAGAGAAGTACAGAAGAGATACAGGGCACGGGTCTTTGTTCTGTTTACAAGGAGATCAAACTGGTCAATCCTAAAGGAAGTCAACCCTGAATATTCATTGGAACGACTGATGGTGAAGGTGAAGTTCCAATATTTTGGTCACCTGATGTGAAGAGCTGACTCACTGGGAAGGACAATGATGCTGGGAAAGACTGAAGGTAAAAGGAGAAGGGGCAGCAGAAGAAGAAATGGTTAGATAGCATCACCGACTCAATAGACAGGAGTTTGAGCAAACTCCAGGAGATAGTGAAGGACAGGGAAGACGTGTGTGCTGCGGTCCATGGGATCGCAAAGAGTTGGACAGGACTTAGTGACTGAACAACAATGTATCCTAAGCACCTGGAGCTGATTATGAGCTCAAAAAAACAACTGTGATACAGAAAGGAGAGACAAACAGGGGTTAGAATGGCTGCAGACAGTTCATTGTGAAGACAGGACATTAGCAAGACCTTAAAATATAGCTGTCTCTTGGTACCTGCTCTGCTTGATACCAAAATCCATGGGTACTCTTTATAGCTGTACTATTTTCATATAACCTGCGTGTACACCCTCCGGTAAACTTTGAATCATCTCTGCTGCTGCTCCTGCTAAGTTGCTTTAGTCGTGTGTGACTCTGTGCGACCCCATGGACAGCAGCCCACCAGGCTCCCCTGTCCCTGGGATTCTCCAGGCAAAAATACTGGAGTGGGTTGCCATTTCCTTCTCCAATGCATGAAAGTGAAAAGTGAAAGTGAAGTCACTCAGTCGTGTCTGACTCTTAGTGACCACATGGACTGCAGCCTACCAGACCCCTCCGTCCAAGGGATTTTCCAGGCAAGAGTACTGGAGTGGGGTGCCATTGCCTTCTCCGTTGAATCATCTCTAGATTACTTATAAAATCTAAAACAATGTAAATGCTATGTAAATAGTTGACAGCCCACAACAAATTCAAATTCTGCTTTTTGGAACTTACTGTAATTTTTTTTTTTTAAGAATATTTCTGATCAGTGGTTGGTTGAATCCACAGATGTGGAACCCAGGGATATGGAGGGCTGACTGCATTTGATTTCTTGGTTCTTCCTTTCACTCACTAACTACATCCAAACTATTAACAAGTTTTGTTACTCCTACCTCCAGCATGTACTGCAAGTCTTTCTACATGTTGCTGCCTCATTCTCGTCCAAGTCATCAACATTTATCTGGACTACAACTAAGGGCTCTTAACAGATCTTTCTGAGACAACTGAGGTACACCGATACTTGGTTCTCTACGCAACAGCCAAACAAATATTTAAAACTACAAATTGTGTTACCTAGTGCATAATGGTTCCTCACTGCACTTTGAATAAAATAAACACCTTACCATGGCCTGTAGTTACTGTACGATTAAGCCCCTGTTTATTTCTAAAACCAACCTGTATCACCTCTCTTTACCACCCCTCTCCCCCATCTCTAAACTTCCGTTCTCTTTCCCAGACGTGGCAAACTCATTCTTATCTCAAAGCTTCTACCTCTTCTGTTCTCTCAGTGTGGAGCTCTCTTCTCCCAACTCAGTTGTGTCTCAGTGCAGCAGAGACACGACTGAGGACTTCAGCAAGGCCTTCCCTCAGTTACGCTGTTCTGTTCTATTTACTCCATTCACATATGTCTCTAAGATAATCTCATCCTATTTCGGTTCTGGTTCAGTGTCTCCTTTCACTAGAATATGGGCTCCGTGAGAGCAACAACTGTATTCTAGGTGCTCTATTCCCAGCTTCTAGAGCAGTGCCAGGCCTGTGGTAGGCATTCAAAACATATCTTAAATGAATGAATGGCTACATTTCTCCAGCCTTTTTAAACATGATCACACTTTTCAAGAACCAAATGGTTTGAAGAACTCCTCACATATCATTACCACATTTTCCCCTTAGTATTCATTGATTATATGCAATACTATCATGAAGTCAGTAACATTCGAATAAAGGCACAGACGTTCTTCAGAGATACAGCAGGTTGAGCTCCAGGCTACCACAATAAAGCAAATTTCTCAATAAACTGAGTCACATGATTTTTTTTTTGGTTCCCCAATGCATGTACAAGTTATGTTCACACTATATTTAGTCTATTAAGTGTGAAAGTCTTATGTCTAAAGAAACAATGTATATACCTTAATTAAAAATACTTTATTCCTAAAAAATGCAAACCATCACCTGGGTCTTCAGTGAGTCGTGGTGACATCAAAGATCACTGATCACAGGTCATCATAATAAATCATAATAATAAGTTAAGAAGATTGAAATATTGTGCAAGTACCAACATGTGGCACAGAGACACAAAGTAAGCAAATGCTATTGGGAAAATGGCCTGGACAGACTTGCTTGACACAGGGTTGCCACAGACCTTCAATTTGTGAAAACAATATTATGTTTTAAGCACAATAAAGCCAAGTGCAATAGAACAAGGTCTGCCCATATTTCGTTATCACCACAGGGCTGATATATATTTGGCAAGATTATGTTGGATATGCACGAGCCATGGCATTTATTTAATCTACCAAATACTTGGTACACATTCCATTTATTGGGACACAAGGATCTTCAGTCCACAAAAATTAGGGGACCCACTGATTGATATGGAGATGATGTTAAGAGAGAAGAATGGTAGCCATCCTAGTTAAAGTGTCTCGCTTAAGGTCACAAAGCAGGTGAGCAGCATAGCTGGGACTCAGACCCTCTGAGTCTGGTTCCAGAGTTGCTATTTTAACCACTAAGCTATGCTGCCTCACTGATGTAAAGAGGAGGTACCTTCTTTACACTAGTAGAAAACCTCTTGTACCATACATACCAAGTCAGAAAAATAACATATTAGATGTCAGCTACTTCTAACTACGCCCATTTCACTCCCAAACATTTTAAAGTATAGTTTTTTTTTCTTCTCATTACTACCAAATAAAGTTCTGAAATGCTTAGCAGCAAGTGATTTCATGAAGCAATTCCATATCATGTGGAAAATCATAAGGAAAATCTAAATCAAATACCAAATCTCATTGTGCTTCTAGTATCACTATGAAAACAGCGTGATTTTCTAGGACATACTGTGAAGTCAAAGGTGATAAGACAGCCTATCTTAAAATGACTTGAAACCAAAAATAGATTTGCCAGTGTGTTTTTCACCTTACCAAGAATGTTCCAGTTTGACAGGTTAGAAATGAGGATACAGATCTCACCCTGATACATAAAGATTTTAAGTGTACAAATCTCAGTGATTTCTGTACAGTGTAGGGTCAGGCTGTTTATGAAGAAAGTTCAACACCAGGTTATAGAACCAAGGCAGGATTCCAATAAGCCTCAGGTTGTTTTGGCATTCATATAAGGCCTTTCATTTATTCTGCCATCTAGTCCCTCTGCTTTAAAGAGATTAATTAGCTATCTTGTGAAATGTGAATGAATCAAGGAGTTGAGTCCCCTGAGCACAGCACATGTTTTGCAACATGACCCTTATGTAATAAATCTCTTGGAAAGCAGCTCTTCTTTTCCAAATGGGGCCTGTCTTCACTTTTCTCATGTGAGACTTGGCAAGTGGGACATTTTGAGTCTGACAGGCCACTTCTCTGCTCTTGGGCTGACAACTCTTTTACAGGATGTCAGCTGAAACCTTTGCTGGGGCACGTAGGGGATCAGAACTTTTGAGTCACATCCAGTCAAGAGAATGCTCAGCTCTTCACAGGCCCCACCTCTTCTCAATAGCAGCTCAGCACTCCTGCAAGTCAGGCCAGCTCCAGTGAGCCAGCACAGAAGCATGGGAGAGGGAAGAATTGGCTGTCAACATGGAGCTGTTTTAGGGCATTCCCTTCTAACAAGTTCACCAAGGAAGACAAATCTCTGCATTTTTGTGATTTTCTCTTTCACAAAGATTTAGGAGCTTGGGGAGAGATGTGAAGGAATTTAGGGCCTTTATCATGGTGCTGGGCTTCCCTGATAGCTCAGTGGGTCAAGAATCCACGTGCAATGCACTGACACAGGAGAAACAGGTTCGATCTCTGGGCTGGGATGATCCCCTGGAGGACAGCATAGCAACCCACTCCAGTATTCTTGTCAGGAAAATCCCATGGACAGCGGAGCCTGGCAGGCTACAGTCCATGGAGTTGCAAAGAGTCAGACACGACTGAAGCGAATGAGCATGCACAGTAGCTTTAGAGTCAGACTCCAGTTTAGATTTTGCTTCTGCTACTTACTAGCAATGTGACTTTGGAGAACTGCATACTATCTGAACCTCAGTTTTCTCATCAGAAATAATACCTATCTTTTTTACACCTGGAAAGGGAAGAACAACACAACACACATAAAATTCTTAGCACAGTGTCTGTCATGGAGGATGCCTTCATAAATGTTAGTCCTCTCTTGCTCTCATCCTGGAAAGGGCCAGGTGTCTTTAGGTCCAATTTCAAAAATGCCTCCAATGTCCTTAGCACATTCCATTTTGTTCTTATTTTGGCTTTATGCCAGAGATTCTTAAATTAGGATCCATGGACCACCCCCCCAAAAAAATTATATGCAAATATTTGCAACCATGCTCCTTTTTGGGAGAATTGAATCAGAGCTAATCAATTCTCAAAGGCTTCTGTGATTCAAAGAGATTTAAAATATCTGCATATGTTCCTGAAAAGTTGCAGGCAAACTCAATGTCTTTTGTAAATCAAATGTGATTTTTAATGTACTAGAAGAGCCAGTGAATAAAGGAATGCTACAATGAATCACAAGTACTTGTTTCATAAACTATACACTGAATCCAGGGTTTTGCAGATTTTACAAAAGATTCACATTTTCAATATCAGACTATTTAAAATAGCTTATATCGTGATATTATATGCAGAGTAGATAGCATCTGTTAACAATTTACAATGTAGCCTGGAGGTCAAGTTCAGGTTTAATGTAAACTGAAGAAGAAAGAACTCCAAAACGTCCCTTGTCTTAACTAGACAGAACCTTAGGTATCCTCCGCTCCAAAGACCTCATTTTATGTATGAAGAAATTGAGGTTCTGAGGTTACATGACTTGCCCAAGGTCATCTCAATAGTTATACACTGTAAGAAATAACAGCTGTAAAAATAACGACAGTGATTATGACGATGATGACAGCACTGTGATCTATTGAGCACTTACTTGATCTAGGCCTTTTAAAGACTTTAACCTCATGTACTTTCACTACGATCCTAGAGGAAGATTTTATTACCTCTACTCAGCAGATGAAGCATTCTGCCCAGGGCTCCACACCAGGAAAGGGACAACACAGGATTCAAACCAAGGCACAACTCAGAGCCTTGTTTTAGCTTGAAAGACTATGCTCTTAGGCACTAAACTGCTTCCCAGAATATAACAGAACAGAGAGTCACGTGGTCTTGTATAGACAATTACAAGGTTACGTAGGAAATATATATCTATGACCTTTAAAGTATGTTTATATACTTGAACGGAGTTTTAAGAATACAGTATTAGATACTTTGCCAATGCTACCCCTCACAGATGTATACAGCAGGAGTATACGTACTGGAATAAATCCAGGTCATCCCCTGCTTACCTCAGCTTCAGACACAACCTCCCCGGCCATGCTTCTCCCAAGTCTGTGGGGCAAGGAGATGAGCCCAGATGGAGCCTACACTCTCCCACTGCCTCTTCTAGGCCACACGGTGGGCACCTGGGATTCCTTATGTCCACGCTCTGGCCTCGGAGTGACTTGCCACCATGTCTTTCTCTGTCATGGACAACAATATCCGGGCCCCATGAGGTGGCCTCTGGATGGCTGCTTTCAGGACATGTAGATTCATTTTCAGGAAATGTAGATGGAGCTTGGCCATGGGGACTGTGGCGTGAACACTCCAGATCCACTTTGTGCTCCCATGTTCTGGTATAGAACTTTGACACGTCGGAAATTCTAAAATAATACCTGGTCTTCTCAGGTTTTTATGCATTTACATTTGTAAAGGTAGGAGGACAGAATATACTTCATTTAGCAGCACAGTGGCTTGATCTTTAACTTTATGATAGATATAGGTGGGCTTCAATCTATATTTTTGTCCGAGGCTTCACGAATGGAAGGCCAGGGCAGGCTTGCCTGATCCCCTCCTTGCCGCTGCTGCTCTCTATCAGCTTTCCTGGTCCTTCTTTCCCCTTTTCCTGTCTTTACTGGTGATCTGGTATGACCTATCTGAACATCGTCTGGTATCCAATTATGGCATGAAAAAGGAGATTCTTGAATGAGGCTCTCATTTTTATTTCCTCTGTCAAAGATAATCATTTGTTTAAAATAGTCAGCCATCATAAAAGTTCCCAGGACAACTCAGTAATGACAATGTGTCTGAATTTCTATAATTATATTTGATTTGGGGTTGTCTCAAATATTACGGCAAGGATTTAGATTTAGTCAATATTTCAAGGTTTTGCCCTCAAATATTGATGTTAACCCAGTAAGTGTTGATCCTCTATAGACAAAGAAAATGAGACAATGACTAATTCATATCCTTTCCTAATATTTCTCAGACTTTACACATGCAACTTATAGTATATCTACACCAGAAATTAATCCTTATCACTATATTTGAGTTAAAGTCTTTTCTCAATCTTCAAGTTTTTAATGGGCTATCAATACCAGAAGTAAACATTTTAAGCAATAGCACTCAGATAAAAAATATAATTTTTATTTTTATTTTTTGCAAGGATAAATGTCAAGTTGATATGCCAACCTTTGTCAAGGTAGCAGCTATCAGGAGAAATATAAACAAAACTAAACAACCTCTAAATGATGGGTTCAGTTCTTAAAAAAAAAAAAAAGAAAACTTAAAAGTAAACTATATCAGTTTTCTCAGTACTAATGGATATTACTCTTCATTACTCATTAGCTATATCATATGCCATATAGCTGGGTCTTTTTTAAAAATCTAAAATTTAGGTTTAAAGTCAAATTTAAGAAAGCTAATTTTGAACTTTTTAACAACTGTGCTGTGTGAATTTTGGAAGTTACAAAAATAGAACTCAATACTATGTAAGGAAAAAAAGAAAAACAAATGAGAAAGCGTTCAAGGGCTCCATCAATATTTTAAATAAGCTTGGAGGAAAACCAAGTTGTGTCAGCAGTACCAAGGTCACTCAGAGCTAATGTCTATATAACTTTGGATAAAATATTTAATTTCTTTATGTTTCAGTTTCTTCAGACAGAAAAGAAACAATCAAAACAAACTCACCAAATGCCATAGAAAAGAAAGTTTATAGTGAAATCTAACATTCACTTGATAAAAAGTATAGCATTCTTATCAGATCCATCTTACTTACTTTTTACTCCTATCTGTGTCCTTGTAAACCAAAAGGAATGATTTTAAAAATCACTTCTTTACTTTAATGATCTTTAAGATTGACCACAAAGCCTTTCCCCAGGATATATGTACAAATTTGTTGTTTAGCTGCTCAGCTGTGTCTGACTCTTTTGTGACCTCAAGGACTGAGCCCACCAGGCTCCTCTGTCCATGGGATTCTCCCTTCAAGAATACTGAAGTGGGTTGCCATTTTCTTCTCCAGGGGATCTTCCTGACCCAGGGATTGAACCTGCCTCTCCTGCACTGGTAGGGCTTCCCTGGTGGCTCAGACGGCAAAGCGTCTGTCTACAATGCAGGAAACCCGGGTTCGATCCCTGGGTTAAGAAGATCTGCTGGAGAAGGAAATGGCAGCCCACTCCAGTATTCTTGCCTGGAAAATCCCATGGATGGAGGAGCTTGGTTGGCTACTGTCCATCAGGTCACAGAGAGTCGGACACGACTGAGCGACTCACTATCACTATCTCCTGCACTGGCAGGCAGATTCTTTACCACTGCACCACCAGGGGAGCCCCAAAGGCACAAATACAAATTAATAAAATGAAGGTCCTTTATAGAAATACTACCCTTGCCTAGGTTAAGGGGTTTGAATCCTACATATAAACTGTATTAGGCAGTGGATGGAACATAGCTACACCACAATCTACTCAGGGAAAAACCACTGCACCTTTTTGTAGATAAAATAAAGACCAAAACTGATGCAAATTGGACATGCAGCATTGTCCTTGTTCAGAATGCGGTACAATAAAATGAACTTCTGTTTATCCTTCTCAAAATTGTTAGGAGTTCTCTTAGTGCAAACAACAAAGCAGAAAGTTCATAGAAGCAGAATCTAAACTGTTTCTATTTGGCTCTGAGCAATGTATTTATCTGTTTCATCCTGCACAAGGAGCAGAGTGGACTGAAAAATATCCCTTAGTAAACAAGGGTAAAATCTGCTGGATAACCACAAAAATAAGAACCATTGCAACACTCGCATTAGAGTTAAATTAATTATATAGCTAACTTACAGGAAAATACCATTAAAAGCCACAAAACCTATAAACAAAATAGATGGAAGTGATACTAAAAGGAGCTAATATAGAGTTATACTTGCACATGGTGGAAATTTTCTTTTCACATGGCAGAAATCATTAACACATATGCACAGCAACAAAGAACCATCATCTCCTCTTATGGTGCAGAAGAGCTGGGTAAGAATGGAGGATGGTGCAGGAAGCAGGTTAAGGAGGCAGGTTGATAAGAGAGAGAAATGCCTTTTGCCCAGAGCTCTTTGCTTGTCTTGCTCTCTCCCTCTTTCCTTCTTTAACTTCTCTTTAGCTCTGCTTTCTGGGACATGACTCTCCTGGCCTCCTCTGGTCTCTCTATTCAAGTTGCCCTTTCTCTGAGGCTTCCTCTTCCTCTTCTGATTCTGTGGATGTGGATGTTTGTGTTCTACCATTGGTTTTCTGCTGGTGGCCCTCTACACTCTCTTACTGGGTCATCCTCGCCTCTCAGGGCACTGTCTCTGCCAGTAACTGCTACTCAGAGCCCCTCTGCCCAAGCCTCAGCTCTTTATATCCAGATATCCATTGGCTATTGCCAACTGGATGCCCCTTAGCCATGTCTAGAACCAAACTTATTTGGGCTGAGAGAGATTACTCTGAAATGGGAGAGGATGAAGTTACTCATCCTAAAGGAATGTGCACGTGTATGCTCAGTCCGGTCCGACTCTCGGCGACCCCGTGGACTGCAGCTCACCAGGCTCCTCTGTCCATGGGATTTTCCAGGCAAGAATACTGGAGTGGATTGCCATTTCTTCCTCCAGGGGATCTTCCCGACCCAGGGACTGAACCCGCGTCTCTTATGCCTTCTGCATTCGCAGGCAGGTTCTTTAACACTAGCGCCACCTGGGAAGCCCCCTGAAGGAATATCCTGAGATAATAAAAGAACTGTTTAGAAGAGGAAGAGAGCTAGTGCCAAAGAGTAAGAAAAAAAACCATGAGTATTTCTTACAAACCTTCACTGAACAAGAATTATATATTTTAAGAATACCTTTAACCATCTGAGTACAAGTTAAACTTAACGTTATTTGAACTTTAAGTTCAAATGAAGGATGATTCTTTGTTCTGGTGAGTTTGTTTCGCTCCTCATCAAATGTTAAAATCCGACTGAGAGACAGAAATAGAAATGGTGTTCATTTGGAATTTTCCCTGGCCTCCAAGCATTGCTCCTTTTCTATGCAAAGTGGAGAAGTTTTCAAAGGCCACTTGTCTGGGAGCGAGGCTCCAAGGTGGCAGCTGATTCCGCCCCCATCTCCTATGGGGTCAACCCAGGGGAATAATGCCAAACAAAAACAGCAGAAAAAAAGAGGACAGAATTAACACA
>NW_011495022.1:1254012-1297690 GCF_000754665.1 Bison bison bison | reverse complement strand
CTCTACCAGAATTTCTGTGTGGAAAATAAGTAGCAATTAGTTATATAAAAATGTTTTGGTGTCATTAAAATAAAAAAGAAAATTTTAAAGGTGAAGTGTTCATGTTTTCAGATTATGTTCTCCATCTAATGCTAATGTAATGTCCACAGGATATTTAAAAATGTTTAAGTGCTACAAGATTTTCATTGAAAACATGTAAGAATTTCATCTTGGGTTCATTTTTAAAGTAAAAGTTGAAACTGAATTATGATAGGTTTTCAGAAGAACTTGAACTTGATTCTTCCCCTAGACAACTCCTCTCCTTATATTCTTCAAGTTAAATGATGGCATCTCTATGGTAACACTTGCCTCTTATCTCTCCTTTTCTTCTCACAGCCACACAACCACCAGCTCCTAGGTGTTCAGCCCTCCAATACGAATCCACCAAATTCATCTCTGACTCTAGTTCAGACTCTCACCTCTTCCCATCATTACTAGTCACCTTCATTCCACTTTTATTCTTCTTAGATCCGTCTCCCAGGCTGCTGCCAGAACAATATAAATTGAAACACACAACTCTTCTGCTTAAAATCTTTATAAGTTCATCTATTTAAGAAATACTTGCTGAGGACCAGGACCTGTGTGTCAGAACAATGAACAATGTTGGGACTGCGGCATGAACAATACCAACGGGTCTCTAAGCCCATAGACCTTTGCCTTCACATGTGATTTACACTAATAGGGCTTAAATGGTCCTCCATGGTGAGACTTCTATCATCTGAGCTTCATCTTGTACCATGCCTGTCTCAAACATTACATCAACAATACACGTCTGTTTCTCATCCTTTGTATCCATCATGCTAAATATTTCTCACCTGTGTGATTGTCTCCCGCTGACCCTTTGCTCTCTTTCTCCGCTTTAATCTGCGTATTTCTATCCATTTTTAGAAAGGGAATCCCTCTTTGAACAGGAAAGGCTGGATGAAGTATCCTTCCACTGTGTTCCTGTAACACTTCATTCCACATCACCGTACCTACCTCTATCTGTCCTCTAACATGCCTCTATCTATCTGTCCATCCACAATCGTGGTAGGTACAACCTAGCTCTGTACAAATATTTATTTAACAACCACCAAACTCAAATATAATGATGTCAGAGACAATCAGTGACAAAGAAATGTTAGTAATAGAGAGTTATAATTTGGAGAAGAGGACAGGAGGCAGAAGGTGTTTGGATCTCAGCTCCAATCCTGTATCCATGATGGGTTAAAAAACTCTGGCAGTTCAACAAATACAGATTAAATCCAACTGACTGGATCCAGTAATCTCCGCTATACTAGCATGTTTGCCTTCCTGATGGAGGTATTAAGACTTAAGCTTGTGGTAATAAAGACTTGTCCTTTTGCCAGAGAAAAAGAAATCGAGGAAGAACTCTTTAACAGATGACTTCAAGCATTCTTCATATGGGATATAAGAAGTCCATATGAAAATATATTGAGGCAGTAGAAACTAATCATTACCTATAAATGCACAAATATGACATGCAGAAGTCTTATACCATTGGGCTACTAAAATAAAATTAAGACTTTGAGGCCTTCAGAACACTCCATGAGACAATGAGCAAGCTATTCACTCCCTGTTGGATTAAAGGGATTCTGTTTTTTAAGGTCAGGATTAGTAAGCCAAAGCTCTCTCTTCAGATGAGATATCAGAATATTTTTTTTTCCATTTAAGCTACTTCTAGTTCTAATTTGAGTAGATAATATAAAGTTAATTCTATATAAGACACACAATTTCACAGTGAAACATAGAGTTTCTCTAATAATATACCACAAAGTATACATGAATATAGCTCTTTTTCCATCTGTAAGACCTACAACTGTGAATGTCTAATTACACAGAGCTGGTGTCTACTTTAAATAGTCTCTCTGCCCATGCTATGTCAGTATATTTCTAGTATAAAATGTGGCAACTAGACCTGTATTCATTTATAATACTAATCTTGAGGGATGGGAATCAGGCTAATTTAAGAGTTTATTAAATCCTTATAAGTTTTATAACTTCATATCAGAAAAAAGCCATAATTGATTTTTAACAAATGTGTGGATAATTAGATTTCACTATTTCTCATAAATTACTAAAATGAATAGTATTTCTGTCCACAGTAAGGGAAACAGTAAACAAAATAATTCCTTTGTGGTTTGAACTAAGTCTGTCTTTGTTCCAAAAACACCCCCAAAACTTGTGCCATGAATAAATATGTCAGTGGGCTTGAATTTCTGTCAACGTTCTTGGGATGATATATTTAACACTCATAATGTTTTTCAATTGACATATGTCTATTGCTATCACATTAAGAAACTAGCAAGTTCAAATTTTTTTCCTGCTTCATTATTTAATTACATATTGATAGGTTGTAATTGCTGGCTAAACACCTTAGATATTAATTGCTTAACTAGTGATAATTCTTTGAATATGGTATAAGTTTGTGCATGTATACACATCCATACACACTGATATATTCTTCATTTTATGTTTTTATTTATGTATGTTGCAAATTTAAGGACCACAACTTCCATTCACAAGCTCAAAGCCATTTATACATCTACTATGAAACAGGCTGTGTGTTCATCCTGAGTAAGACATGGTCTCTGCTCTCAAGAAGCTAGTAGGGAAAGTACAATGAGCATATGTTACAAGGGCAATGAGTGAGTTACATACATCCTTTCTGGGTACATACCACAGATTAAACCATATCTTAAAACTGTGACAATTGAACACACAAACAAGCTGATGTCATAGGTTTATCTATCTTGCTTTCTCAAATCAAAACCATGGGGGAATGTGTGGCTGTCTGTGTGTGTACAGTCACTCTGAGGTCATCTATGAGGCAAAGAAAGAAAATAATTTCATGCTCTCATCCACCTTACTCATCCATGTATTCATAGTTGCCCTGACCAGAACTGAGACCCATTTAGGAACAACTCAAGCATCAGGATTATTAATTCTCAATCAAGATGATTCAGAACTGACTAACCTTTGTACCCAAGGCGAAGCAGTTCTTTTACATTTCAAAGTCATTTATTCTGTTCCTGAAGCCTGAAAGTCACACTGGCCCTTCACTGTTTGTTCAGCTGATCACAAATCAGAGGTAATGACATTTACATTGTTAATTGACTTTGCCCCAACTGTTAACTGTGTTAACTCCTGGTTTGGTGTACTTTCTTCTACTTGAGAAAAGCTTATTTGACCTTCTGCATGAAACTTTAACTAGAACTAATTATCTGAACAAGAACATTCCCATACTCATACAACCACAAACATGCATACATATTAAATAGAGAAATGTAGGAAATTCTCTAATTACCTATTCTGTATTCCTAGTCCATGAGAAACAGAACTAATGGACAAAACAAATTAAAGTTTGTGTTATTAATTTACCCATATATAGACATTAAATTACTTGAAAAATCGGGGCATATTAGAGGAGTACCTTTCAGGCAATATGGTTGACCTAAGTCGATGTGATGATGACCTCTTACCTTAGGCTTGTAGAATCAAGACAAATAGAAAAAAGTATACATTTCAATGGATGAAATCCTGAATAATGTGGAGAATAGTCACAAATAATCTGACTTTCCTGTACAGCAAATTTCAAGCAACTAAATCTTTGCTTCTTGAATGTTTCTCTGATCACAGTTATTAGACTATATTGACTATTACTGGTGTGAAATGAAAAATGAGAATTCCAAACTCAGTTTCCTTTATTAATGAGCACTAAATGACCTGAAACCAAAGTCAGATAACTAAAAACATCCCACTGGTTTGCTTAAAGTATAACTGGTAGAGTTTAAAATATCTGCTAATTGTTAACTGTTTTAATCTGTTGCTTGACCAGTCAAGAATAAGTATCAGTTCAGGTCAGTTGCTCAGTCGTGTCCGACCCTTTGTGACCCCACGGACCGCAGCATGCCAGGTTTCCCTGTCCATCACCAGCTCCTGGAGCTTGCTCAAACTCATGTCCATCCAGCTGGTGATGCCACCCACCCATCTCCTCCCCTGTCGTCCCCTTACACACAGATACTGAGGTCACAATTCAGATGCTCACATCTCAATAAAATCCTTACTATGAATTTTAACACTTATAAGTTTGTAAAGTGTTTCGAGATTAGTCAATAGCCTACATAGTTTGAATAACATTTTATTCTAAAGTCTAGTAAAATGTATAAATCGGGTTTGAGTTAAATTCAATGCAATAGGATTTAATGTGTGCTTAAAAATAATAATCAACAATTTGGAATAATTTTCTATGCAGCAGGTGCTGTGCTAAGTGATTTCTGGGCATTATATAATTTAATTTTCATTAGAACCCTATGAGGTAGACTCTCTTATTTCCATGTCACAGAGAAGATTGAGGTATTCTAGTGAGTTAAGTAACTTGCCAACTTACTGTTATTAAGTGACAAATCTTGGATTGAAACCAAATCTAAGTGACTCTAGAGCCAAATTCAAACTTTTATTTGGCCTACTGTGGACTATAAATGAGAAGGCCTGGAATAAAGTCTCAGTGTCAATTAATTATTAGCTCTGAGACCTTAGGAAAAATCACTGAACTTCCCCAAACTTCTATTTTCTAGTACATAAGACAGAGTCAATAAAATGTTCCAACCATTCTCACAGAGTTACTATGACGATTCAAGAACTAATGTAAGCAAGAAATTTGTGCCTTGTAGAGTGCTTTGTAAATATTTTATTACATTGCAATATCTTAACATTTTATAACTCCTAAAGCATTTTGTGGTGCCAGTCCGATATTAAAATGGTTATCTCATTAGAGAGAGAGACTTAAGGAAGCCACTGGAATAATCTTTATTCTGCCATAGGAAATTTTAGGTAGATAACCTAGGATTACACAAGACAAGTATTTGAAAAAACATTCACCCTTTGTATGTGTCATGATAAATGAAAGAGAGATCTGTGTTATGGACTGATACTTGTATTCTCCCAAAATTCATATGTTGAAGCTTTATTTCTCAGTGTGACTATAGTTGGAGACAGGGCCTATGGAGAGGTGATAGTTAAATGAGGGCATAAAGGTGGGGCCATAATCCAATAGGGCTCATGCCCTTATGCGTGCTGTGCTAAGTTGCTTCAGTTGTGTCCGACTCTTTGTGACCCCATGGACTGTAGCCCACCAGGCTCCTCTGTCCATGGGGATTCTCCAGGCAAGAATACTGGAGGGGGTTGCCACACCCTCCTCCAGAGGATCCTCCCGAGCAGGGATTGAACCCAAGTGTCTCTGTGTCTCCTGCACTGGCAGGCAGGTTCTTTCCCACTAGTGCCATAGGAAGCCCCGATCCCCTTCTAACAAAGGGTAAACACCAGAGCACTATCTATCTGCCTTGGAAGGACACACAGAGAAGGCAACTACTCACAAGCCAGGAAGAGAGTTCTCACCAGAAGCAGAATCTGTGGGAACCTTGACCTTGGACTTTCTAGTCTGCAAAACCGTGGGAAATAAATGGCTGTTGTTTAAGTGGCTATAGCATCTTCTCATAGCAACCCAAGCTCATTAACACCATCAGTATCATGCTCATCCTTCATACTGCTGATGTCAACTCAAGGGCAGGGCCAACCAAGCTGTGTCCAGCTACCAAGTGGAGAGCAGTGTGGTCTGAGAGATCACATGAGGGTCTGACAACATACACTTTGAACTCATGAATGTAAGAATGTCCTAGGTAAGCTTAGCATGAATGGGGCTCTGTATAAACTGCTTTGCCTGGAACCAAACTGTCCAAGTTCAGCATGTTAAAGTAAATATCCTTAGGAAACCAATCAAACTAAATCAATAGAAAAATGGAAAAAAAATTCCTAAAGATGCAGTCCCACATCTGTAAGTATAAATTATTGTTAAAAGTTTAAAAGTGAACCCATGCTAAAAGTAGAATGTAGAATTCCAATTAACAAAATTACAACTGAACAAATAAAATAATTTCTATATAAAAATAAGTAACATAATTCTACTTTGTATCTTTCTTTTTCCCACCGGGACACTGTTCCTAAATTAATCTATCAGTTTCCTGAGCTAGAGGAAAAGCTAGCTGAGACCATTGCATATAAAACAAGTACACTTTGAAATAATTCTGCCACTTATTTTCCTTAGGATGAATATAAATCATTTCTTGGGAGCTGTGTCTTAATTTGAAGAAGATAAACAAGTTTTCAAATGCAAACATAGCTTCCCAGAAAGGTCCATCCTAAATCCTGACTAATGGCAAAAGTCATAGTTGATAAAATGTTGCCACCTACCTTATCTTTTTACTCTCCTCCTCTTTCAGATGAGTTAAAGAGAATGTCATTTAGAGAGCATTCATTCCATGTAAGGCACTACTCCAAGTGCTTATGGCAGGCCCTGCTAATTTTCTTGTCAGTCTCCACAATACCAAAATACTAGTTTGGCCAAATTGCTTCCCAGCTAAAAGAAAACATTTCCCAGCTTCCATTACAGTTAGCTGGGGCCACATAACTAGGTTCTACCCAATGAGACGTAAGTGGAAGTGATAACTTCTGGATCACACCCTTGGAAGGAAAGATGTGTTTCTTTCAGTTTCTCCTTCCTGTGACCTGGAATGTGGAAGTGAGGGCGAGTTGAACACGTGGGGAGAAAAAAAATGGAATGTAGATCAGAGGTGGCTAAGCAACAAGATGGTGTAGCCTGAGTTTCCGAAAAGCTGTTATTCCATTCATGGGTTGTTAGGTAAGAAGAAATAAGCCTCTGGTTTGTGAGAGTCACTGTATTCTTGAGCATTTGTTATAGTAATCTATCTTGTATTTTCATTAGTAAAGGATTGTACATATACTTTGTGAGGTACATTACCTCACTTTTACTAGAGATTGAGGGTTAGAGAGATTTTAAAACTTTCTTATAATCACATATGTAGGAAGTGGTGAGACCAGGATTTTAATCACGTGCCTTACCCATTAGACATTTTTTTATAGTAATAGAGATAAAATGATGAATCTATAGAAGATTAGTACTGGCCACTTTCTAACACCTGATCTATTAATCTCATAGGATTATAAAAAGGCCTCAGTTTTCTTGAATTAGAATCTGTGGCACAAACCTCTATTTTTCTAATAAAGAACCTGACAGTTACCAATCCGTCCAGGATCTTTCTCTCTTGTTTTCCTAATGGAACAAACTATTCCTGGACTGTGCAGTGGAGGGCTAATCAGAAAGCCCTAATAATTTACAAAATAATACATTGGGAAATCACAATGACTCAGAAACAGATGAGAGGGATTTTTGATGTGCATTTTCTTCCCTAGTGTTATCCTTAGGTTAACACATAAATTTGTTCTCAGAAGGTAATATGCTTATATTCATTCAACATTTAACAAGCATTTATTGAGTGTCTACTCTATGTCAGGTATTTTAGATATTGGGGAGACATCAGAAAACAAACTAGACAAAGTCTATGCAAGCTTGGAAAATATACTCGATCAAATATACTGGGAACAATGTCCTATACATGTGAGTATGACAGCCTTTCAATATGTGTCAGAAATTTGTATTTTTAAAATAAACTATATTTTGGAATAAATTTGACTTTATAAAAAAATTATGAAGTTAATACAGAGAGTTCCTGTATATTCCTCATCCAACTTCCTCTAATATGAACACCTTATTACATGGTACATTTGTCAAAACTGAGAAATAAATATTGGTACATTTCTATTAACAGAAGTCCAGACTTCATTTATATTTCACTAAATTTCTTTATATTTATATTTATATTTCACTATATTTCTTTCCGCATCCAGAATACAATCCCCAAATACCACGTTACCTTTACTTATCAAGCTTCCTTAGTCTCCTCTAGTCCCTGACAGTTTTCTTAGTTCTTTTTTATCTTGAACTTGAAAAGTTTGAGAAGTACTGGTATTTTGTACATTTCCCTCAATTTGGGTTTGTTCACATGTTTTTTTCATGGTTGATCTGGAGTTATGAGTTTCTTGAAAGAATACCACAGAGGTAAAGTGTCCTTTTCATCACTTCATATCAACGAATAGATGACAGTGATGACTTATTCCTGGTGATGTTAACGCTGATCTCCAAGGACGCCTACTTCTGTTTCCTAGAGAAGGTATTTAGAAATTCAGCTCTGGACACTAGGTGTGCTCAGTGCTACTAAGGTATCACTGTTTCTACCCTTTTCTTAGTAAACAATATGATTATAAAAAATTAAATACGTTTTGAATGTCAGAACTAATGATCTCCATTTCTAAATGTCTGCATCAAAACTAGTAAACTTATTTGGGAATACATTCATATGTATGTACACATACTAATTTGGAGGTGGTAAAATAATGTTATAGAATGATAAATTAACTCTTTAAATGCTACATTTCTGTCCTTTAAATTCTAAGATACTAGGTCTTAAGGGAATTTACACAAGAACACACTTACTGTTAGCAGAAATGTGTTTTGGAAGGCTCCTTAAAAGAAAGAGGGCATGACTTTCTTCACCCTACCCTCTAGACTGCTGCCTGGAGAACAGAAGTGGTGAGTGGAGCTCTAGCAGACATTCTAAGTACCAGGGCCATATTTAGGACTGGCAAAATGTTGAGCTAAAAGAGCCGGGTTTCCTTAATGAATTTTTGGAGGCATAATACAAATATTGGATTGTAGACCTCCAGACTTCTTTTGTGTGGGAGAAAAATAAACTACCTTCATAAGCCATTACTATCAGAGTCAAGTGCAATTCCTAACTAATACAGGTAGTTTTTAGAAGAGGCAGAAGGAAATGTTTTCCATAACAAGGACTTTAGTCCATGAGATTATCAAAACAACACTATGCTTATAACTGAGAAAATGACACTATTACACTTGCTTAGGTATATAAAACTCAGTATTGAAACTAAGCCAGAATTTAAACCAAGCCCTATTCGCCCATCACAACATGCTAAAACATCTTGCTTACAGTAGGTACCTAGAACTGTATCAGTTGCTAGTAATGGGTACAAACATATACATTTTTATATCTCACTCAACTAGTAGTATAGCACAATATTTAAATAAGTAAAATCAAATCTATTTAAATATGCAACAAGACAGAAACATGAATCCATAGTTTGAGCCCTCCTACTGCTCTCCATGATCAGACTTCAAACAGTAGAAGTGGCATCAAGGCTATTTTAGAAGTATAACCTCAGAACCTATTGCCCTCTGTCCACATATGTAGTTTTTCTCTCTGGGTCTGAATGTGACACCATTCAAACCATCCATCAATCTTTCCCACCTGCTTATGCACTTACGTTTACTGAGCATTTACCATTTGCCAAGCAGCTTTTACTTCCTGCATATAGCTGTTAGCTATCGTATGTACAATGTCAGATAAAACACAATTCCTCTTCTCCAAACCTTATAGTTTAGCGAGAGAAATAGAAAAAGAAATAGTATGCAATTACAATACAATGGGTTTTTCTCATCCTCAGCTAGTGACATTTAGTACTGAATGATTCTTTGTTGTAGGGGCTTTACATTGTAGGCTATTTAGCAGCATCCTGGCTTCTACTCACCAGGTGCTGGGAGCACCCCAATGCTTTATTACAACCAAGTATCTCTAGACATTGTCAAATGTCCCCAAAGGACAAAAATTACCCTCCTACCTCCCACTCCCACCCTTCTCCCTCCCACCCTAACTGAGAACTGCTATAATAGAGTATAATCCACCATAAAACTACAAAAGATGGGTATTTAATAATGGAGGCCTGAGGTCAAAAATTTTTCTGGAGGAAGTCAGTCTTGCACAGAGGTTTGAATGTTCAGTAAAACTCAGACAGGTAAAGTGAATGATTGCATGTATATATTTATTCTTATGTGTAACAAGAAGGTCTTCTAAGCACGTGCAAAGACTCAGAATTTATAGAGTACAATATATCTGCGAGAAAAAATGAGATTTAACCTGCTTAGCGTGGCAAGCAGGTTAAATGCGAGCAGATGAATGCAGAGATGTAGTCATGACAAGATGAGAGATTGTAATCAGAAAAAGCAAACATTTGAGGAAGGAGGAGTTCACTTTGGGATGTGTTAAATTTGAGTTGCCTGAGGGACAGACAGGTGAAGATGTTTAGTATATAGTTAGATTTTTGTTTCTGGAACATAAGGACATGACCAGGCCCTAGAAGAGACACTAGCTACACACAGAGGTTGTATGTGTGGATGAATGGCCCAGGGAGAGTAGAGTTCCAGGAAGGAGGAGCCCATGACCCGACAGTGGCAAAGTGGACAGAGGTGAGGGACAACAAGGGTGATCATGATGTCACAGAGGGAAAATGAGAGCATTTCATAATCACGACATAAAGATCAAGTAGGCTGAGGAGGGAGACACTCGACTGGAGCTGGCAACGGAGAAGACACGGTAGCCTTTGTGAGAACCAAGGTGTGTTCTTACAGTGGGCTGGAGTGAATGGGGTGGAATCAAGGAGAGATACCCTCAAGACATTTGCTAAGTGACAAACAGTGAAAAACAAAAGCAAATGGAAGGTGGGTGGGGATGGGTAGGAGGAATTTTCAGCATGAATTCTGACTTCAGGTCAGCTGTGGCTGCTGCTTACAGGCTCTGCTCTTGTTTCTGGCTTTCTGAGTCTCCTGGGTATTCATATTAAGCTATCTCATAGAATTTCTGAATGTGAGCACTTAACCAGACTGTTTTTGCCTCTTCACAATATGCTACATGATTCAGGGTGACTTAACAGTGCCCATTTACTTGTCTATGGTATGTCTTCCGAATAAAGAATCAATTTTTTATACCCTACTCATTCGGCACCAATATTATTAAGTTCCCTTCAAAAACACAGTGATTCTAATAGTTTAAAAGCAAGACAATAAGCCATTTTATCAAGCTCTAAAATATATTTACATTAAGTATGTTTATGAAAATCTTCTTTTGAATTAAGAGGTTTTGACCTAGCAGTCTTGAATAACTGACTCATAGGAGGCAAAAGCTAACAGGATTATAGAGACCTTCATCTTCTTTATTCATCCTTCATCCATTCAGTGATTTTAGACAAATCCCTTTCCTCATGTCTTAGTTTTTTCTCTTCCACTCCATAGCCACTACTCTCTTTCATCACCTCTCCCTGTGCTTCTGTCATAACCTTCTAAGTGGATTTCTTGCATCTAATCTTTTTCATATTTGAATAGAGTGGTCTTCCTAGAACACATTTATGAACAGCTGACAAACTCTACTTGAAACTATCATGGCTTCTCATAAAAATCCAAACTTTTGTGTCAAGTAAAGCCTTTTCCACTTGTTCTAGCTATTTCTTGCATGTTTTATCTCATGCTTGCATTCTACCCACACAGGCTCTCTGTAGGTTTTGAGGCTTTATGCTGACTCAGTCCTATAGTCCTGTGCTCTTATACCTTCTATATCTTGTTCATTTGGTGAATAACATCCAAATTCAGTTCAAATTTATATTATTTATTATTCAGGTCAAATAATATTCAAATTTAAGTTCAGTTCCGTTCTTCTCTGTAGAGTCTTTGTCAATCTCCTTTCTTTCCCCTAAACCCAGACAGAACTAACTATTCTTCTTTTGGTAACCCACCCCAAGACCAAAAACTTGTACCTTACATAAATATCTGTTATTACTATCAAAACCACTTTACTGCAAGATACAGAAAAAGTATTTGGTAAAATTCAACATCCATTCACGATAAAAGTTCTTACCAAAGTAGGCATAGTGGGAACATATTTCAACTTTATGACAAACCTATAGCCTACATAATACTCAATGATAAAAAGCTGTAAGCCTCCCCACTAAAATCTGGAATAAGACAAGGATATTCACTCTCACCGCGTCTATCAATATAGTATTGGAAATCCTAGCCACAGCAGTCAGACAAGAAACAGAAATAAAGGGTATTCAAATTGGAAGAGAAGAGGTGGAACTTCTACCATATAGAGATGACATGATACTACATAGAGAAAACCTTAAAGACTTCAACAAAAGCTGCTAAAACTGATAAACTAATCCAGCAAGTTAGCAGGATACAAGATTAATGTGCAGAAATCTGTTGCATTTCTTTACTTTAAAAGTGAAATATATGTTCATGGATTGGAAGAATCAATATAGTGAAAATGAGTATACTACCCAAAGCAATTTATAGATTCAATGCAATCCCTATCAAGCTACCAACAGTATTCTTCACAGAGCTAGAACAAATAATTTCACAATTTGTATGGAAATACAAAAAACCTCGAATAGCCAAAGCGATCTTGAGAAAGAAGAATGGAACTGGAGGAATCAACCTACCTGACTTCAGGCTCTACTACAAAGCCACAGTTATCAAGACAGTATGGTACTGGCACAAAGACAGAAATATTGATCAATGGAATAAAATAGAAAGCCCAGAGATAAATCCACGCACATATGGATACCTTATCTTTGACAAAGGAGGTAAGAATATACAATGCATTAAAGACAATCTCTTTAAAAAGTGGTGCTGGGAAAACTGGTCAACCACTTGTAAAAGAATGAAACTAGAGCACTTTCTAACACCATACACAAAAATAAACTCAAAATGGATTAAAGATCTAAACGTAAGACCAGAAACTATAAAACTCCTAGAGGAGAACATAGGCAAAACACTCTTCGACATAGATCACAGCAGGATCCTCTATGATCCACCTCCCAGAATATTGGTAATAAAAGCAAAAATAAATAAGTGGGACCTAATTAACCTTAAAAGCTTCTCCATATCAAAGGAAACTATTAGCAAGGTGAAAAGACAGCCTTCAGAATGGGAGAAAATAATAGCAAATGAAGCAACTGACAAACAACTAATCTCAAAAATATACAAGCAACTCCTACAGCTCAACTCCAGAAAAATAAACGACCCAATCAAAAAACGGGCCAAAGAACTAAATAGACATTTCTCCAAAGAAGACATACAGATGGCTAACAAACACATGAAAAGATGCTCAACATCACTCATTATCAGAGAAATGCAAATCAAAACCACTATGAGGTGCCATTTCACACCAGTCAGAATGGCTGCGATCCAAAAGTCTACAAATAATAAATGCTGGAGAGGGTGTGGAGAAAAGGGAACCCTCTTACACTGTTGGTGGGAATGCAAACTAGTACAGCCACTATGGAGAACAGTGTGGAGATTCCTTAAAAAACTGGAAATAGAACTGCCTTATGACCCAGCAATCCCACTGCTGGGCATACACACTGAGGAAACCAGAAGGGAAAGAGACACGTGTACCCCAATGTTCATCGCAGCACTGTTTATAATAGCCAGGACATGGAAGCAACCTAGATGTCCATCAGCAGATGAATGGATAAGACAGCTGTGGTACATATACACAATGGAGTATTACTCAGCCATTAAAAAGAATACATTTGAATCAGTTCTAATGAGGTGGATGAAACTGGAGCCTATTATACAGAGTGAAGTAAGCCAGAAGGAAAAACATAAATACAGTATACTAATGCATATATATGGAATTTAGAAAGATGGTAACAATAACCTGGTGTACGAGACAGCAAAAGAGACACTGATGTATAGAATAGTCTTATGGACTCTGTGGGAGAGGGAGAGGGTGGGAAGATTTGGGAGAATGGCATTGAAACATGTAAAATATCATGTAAGAAACGAGTTGCCAATCCAGGTTCGATGCACGATACTGGATGCTTGGGGCTAGTGCACTGGGATGACCCAGAGGGATGGTATGGGGAGGGAGGAGGGAGGAGGGTTCAGGATGGGGAACACATGTATACCTGTGGCGGATTCATTTTGATATTTGGCAAAACTAATACAATTATGTAAAGTTTAAAAAGAAAAGAAAAGAAAAGAAAAGAAAAAAAAAAGTGAAATATAAAGAAGGAACGTAAAAAAAAAAAATCCCTTAAAAATTACATAAAAATACTTAGGAATAAATCTAACCAAGGAGGTGAAAGACTTCTATGCTGAGAACTATGAAACACTAATAAAGGAAATTGAAAATGATCAAAGATATCCCATGCTCTTGGATCGGAAGAATCAATGTTATTAAAATGGCCATACTAAGCAAAGCACTTCCAGATGTACAAGCTGGATTTAGAAAAGGCATAGGAGCCAGAGATCAAATTGCCAACATCCTCTGGATCATAGAAAAAGCAATAGAATTCCAGAAAAACATTTACTTCTTCATTGACTACGCTAAAGCCTTTGACTGTGTGGATCAGAGCAAACTGTGGAAAATTCTTAAAGAGATAGGAATTCCAGACCATCTTACCTGCCCCCTGAGAAATCTGTATGCAGGTCAAGAAGCAAGTTAGAACAGGACATGGAACAACAGACTGGTTCCAAATCGGGAAAGGGGTAGGTCAAGGCTGTATATTGTCACTCTGCTTATTTAACCTATATGCAGAGCACATCATGCAAAATGCCAGGCTGGATGAAGCACAAGCTGAAATAAAGACTGCCAGGAGAAATATCAATGTATACCTGTGGTGGATTCATTTTGATATTTGGCAAAACTAATACAATTATGTAAAGTTAAAAATAAAATAAAATTTAAAAAAAATATCAATAACTTCAGCTATGCAGATGATGCCACCCTTATGGTAGAAAGCAAAGAAGAATTAAAGAGCCTCTTGATGAAGGTGAAAGAGGAGAGTGAAAAGTTGGCCTAAAACTCAACATTCAAAAAATGAAGATCATGGCATCTGGTCCCATCATTTCATGGCAAATAGATGGGGAAGCAATGGAAAGAGTGACAGACTTCTTTTGGCTCCAAAATCACTGTGGACAGTGACTGCAGCCATGAAATTAAAAGGCACTCACTCCTTGGAAGAAAAGCAATGTCAAACCTTGACAGCATATTAAAAAGCAGAGATATTACTTTGCCAACGAAGCTCCATCTAGTCAAAACTATGGTTTTTCCAGTAGTCATGTATGGATGTGAGAGCTCGACAATAAAAAAGGCTGAGCACCAAAGAACTGATGCCTTCAAACTCTGGTGCTGGAGAAGACACTTGAGAGTTCCCTGGACAGCAAGGAGATCAAACCAGTCAATCATAAAGGAAATCAACCCTGAATATTCACTGGAAGGACTGATGCTGAGGCTGAAACGCCAATACTTTGGCCACCTCATGTGAAGAGTTGACTCATTGGAAAAGACCCTGATGCTGGGAGGGATTGGGGGCCAGAGGAGAAGGGGACGACAGAGGATGAGATGGCTGGATGGCATCACCGATTCAATGCACATGAGTTTGGGTGAACTCAGGGAGTTGGTGATGGACAGGGAGGCCTGGCGTTCTGTGATTCATGGGGTCGCAGAGTCGGACACGACTGAGCGACTGAACTGAACTGAAACTAGAGCTCTCAGCATTATACTGGGACACCATCTCATCTGTTTAAAAAGTAGGTACCCAGGGCCCAACTTTATAGGTTTCTACCTTTACTGAACCATGTTTTAATACCAAATATTTGAGTAATTATTTGATGAGAAAATGGTACTTTCAGATTGAGGGAGGAAAGTGAGACAATTTAAAAGTGATGTATTCTTTCTCATTTTCTTTCCTACTCTCTGCCCCTTCTACCTGGTTGATCAGTTAACATCATTTACGTATTTTTAAAGCGTTCAGAATCCCTAAGTACATACCAGCTGAATAAAAATTAAGGATTACCCTCATTCTTCTTATTGACAGAAGAAGAATTTGTCTTAGATTAAGAATTTTCTGTAAGTACTTCATACTAAAATAATCGAGTAGTTTGAAATTGTTTTGTTTGTATTCACTAAATAAATTCTAGACTTCCTTGGAATTATATGATTACATTTCCTTATATGAGGAAACTAAGTTTGTATTAGATGACAACTTTTTTCTAAGTGGCCATGAAAATAACTAGCTTGTCCTTTTCATTCATGATCACAAACAAAACAGAACATTTAACTGGTGAATATGTTTTATTTGGAATGCTTTAATAGTTTCTTAGTATGTAACATTAATATGTAAAGGCCCTAAAGAGCCCATTAAAACTCTGCACAACAAGCTGCATTTTAATAATGCAGAGATGATGTGAGATGAAAGCCAATTTCTGCCATTTAGGTAACATTAGCAAAAAACAATTTCCTGAAAGAGCTGAAGCTTATAAGTAAGACACTTAAAATGAACATGTTCTACAGATGGCAGAACTTAACACTGGCCCCAAAAGCACAGGAAAAAGAGAAGATTAAAAAAGATTCCTTCCAAACCCAGCTTTTCTTTCAAGTCTTCTGCTCAGAAGAGGATCAAGGGTACTAATGAATATTCAATGTCTAGTTTCTTCTAATAATAAATTCCATTTCTAAATCTATTAATATGAAGTAAAGCAAACTTGCCCCATATTTAGTTTCTCTCAAAAGATAAAGTGGTCTTGCATATCCCTTTGGGAGCTGGTAGGGCTTGAACACGATAAGACTTGACTTTCTGGTGGTGGTGGTTTAGTTGCTAAGCTGTGTCCAAGTCTTGCTACCCCATGGACAGTAGCCTGCCAGGCTCCTCTGTCCATGGGATTCTCCAGGCAAGAATACTGGAGTAGGTTGCCATTTCCTTCTCTAGGGGATCTTCCTGAACCAAGAATCGAAACTGGGTCTCCTGCATTGCAGGCAGATTCTTCACCAACTGAGCTGTGAGGGAAGCCCTGACTTTCTGGGGTGAGGTCAAAAGCTGGGTGCCATTTTCTCAATGCCCATCTCTAACCACCATTGGAAAGGTGAGCACTTTGCAGCCCCTTTTCTTTGGATCCACAATGCTTCTGATTTAAATCAGAAATCTTGTTCTGTTTGAGCAAATTTTCATTTCAAAGAGGCAGAATGAATAAGGAAGATGGTTTTTCTCATCTCTGTATTGAACATCCCACAAGTTGAGACCCAGTCCTGCCATCATTCCTCATGCATGTAGAGATAAGAGGTGGGATCTGAGTTCTGTCAGACTTACCCACCATGATTCCTAAAATCATCTTCCAATTTAGTCTCTCTCTCTTGGGAAGGAGCCTGAGGGCATGAAAACCACTCATTCATCACCTGCCACACCAGTGAGTCTTTGAGCAGACATCCTGGGCTGGCATAATTTGCTTGACAGCTCTGAGTTCAACATGCCTAGTGCCTGAAGCCTCTTTTCTTTTCCATATAAATGTTATAGCGCACTGTCCTTTCTGTACATGGATGATGTTCCTGACCCACCATCAATGGTGGTGAATCTGAACAGCAAAATGTGATGGTACAGTAGGGCTGAGCTTGAGGGGTAGACAAAGAAGGAAAACGTCACAAAATGACAGAAACTCTTGAAAAACCCTACCTAGCATCTCAGAGAAAGCTCTGCATTAGTCTGCACTTCAGGATTTTAGAACTCCCCACTTTCAGCCACTCTGGTATATTTTTCGTATTTTGGATTAGCTTTCAGGCAAACTCCTATTATCTAAAACGATTTCATATGTTGACTGGTACACCCTATATTTAAGGGACAAAGTAGCATTAAATAATAATCATACTCAAACACTTTGGGGAAAATTAAGGAAGACATGTCAGCTCTAATTTTGAATTTTCTTGTTACTTGTTAATTTGCTCTTCAGTCTTAATGCCAGGAGGAAATAAAAAACTATCATTACTCTCAAATTGCTCAATGGCTTACACGAAGTGAACAGTGGGCTTGAGTCTGCTCTAACTGTGTTAATTTCTACTTGTATTAGCAGACAGCCCAGTACTGAATGACCCAGCTTCCAGTTCATTCTTCCATCAAATCCAAAGAAGTCAGAGCTGCCCAAATACACACATTCCACAGGGAAAAGAGACCAGTAAAGAAGAGAAGATGAAAGAGAGAGAGAGCATGTGTACATTTCTAAAGTGGGCTAAATGGGAGGCGGTATTGGCACTTCTTTAATCCATAGCAATTTCCTGCACTCCAGAAAAGGGGAGAGAAATAGCAGTTCTCTTCCACCCCAATTAAAGTCCAGATTACATGTCTATTTCCTATCTGTTTATTTCCACTGAAACTGAATCTGATACATGAAGAATGTTTTCTATAGGGTCCAAGAATTTAGAAATAATTGACCAAGCCTTACTCTACCTTACTAGCTCCATGAACACACAGGAAAATGTCACTGAGACATCATCAGTTTAATCACTGGAATACAAGCAAGTTTAGAAGTGTGAGACTGTCCTATGTCAGTGATAGGAATTGATTCCTATGGAAACCTATGTAACAGGCCAATTTGGGAAAAAACAACAAAAAAATAGATGTTACTGTGATATAAATATTTATTGCTAGTGTTGATCTGCTGATTTTTCTTTTGGGAGGCAGATAAAATATAGTCAGATATCTAATTCAAGATTCATTAAACTTTCACCATAAGGACAAAAGTTCTAAAAAGGGGAAATGTAGACTAGTATAGCAGAAAGCACCTGTTTAAAAAGGGCTGGGTTAACTTCCTTGCTATAGAATCTGTGTGTGACCCTAGAGAAGTCACCTAAACTTCCTCTAAACAGGGAAACTAATATCTACATCAGTAGTTGATGCCATATTCCAGGGTTGTCAGAACTGAGTGAGAGAGGGAACAGACTCTGAGGACAGACAGCTGGGGTTTGAACACAAGCTTCACAGCCTCAGGAGAGTCTGGCAAATGAATGAATCTGTGTTTCAGGTCTCTCATTTGTAAGATGGGGATTATGTTAGGATTTATTAATATTTCATGATATAATATGAGACAATGTATCCATGGGTGTTTAGCGCAAAGCCTGGCATCTGAGACTTCTACCTGCATCCATTTACTTGTTTTATCTGTGACTGTTGTTGCTATTATTATCACAATTATTTTTCCATCCAGAATGTGGTAGTGCTCAATAAATAGTAGCTTTATTTCTCCTTTTAAAATCCTCTTTCTGGCCCCTTTGAAGAATTTTACATGGTTACCACTACATAAATATCATTTGATGGTTTCAGCTTTCACTTTAGACACATGCTTTACCGGACACACACACTTGTGATGACTGATGGTAACCACAAACCTAGAAAGTAAAGGTTTACTGAGACTTTGGAGAGTTTCTAATTATCCAGCTACTTATTGCAAAGATAAAACATCTCAGTCCCAAAGTGGCTCATTCCTCACAAGAAACAATCTATGAATATATACTTTATATATTTAATATTTCAATATAAATTATACCTATATATACAAACACATATATATCTATATATATTCAAGCTCTTAGAAACTCTTTTTGTAATCATACGAATTTTTTATGCTAGTATTTTTTTTATTCTTTTCACTGTATATTTCCTATTCGTTCCATATAATTAAAACTGCTCACTCAGTCCTTTCTGTATTATCTGTATAGTGTAGCTCTAAAATGAAATTTCTTCAGCCTCCCTGTGGTTCTTGGATTAAGGAAAAATGAGAACATTTCTATTAGAAGATGTTTTACTTTGAGTAGAACATACTTTTGTTGTCTAGGAAAATACAGACTACAATTAAAGTGTTTAGAGGGACATGGCTCTCAAGCAAGCAAACAGAACCCGGTGGGATACAGGGGATTGGGCTGGCTAATGCTTTTCCTACAAACCTTCTTAAAAGACTTTGTATAATGATCATCCCTAGAAAGTTGCTCCCCTAGTGAACCTTTAACTTAATCCCTTCTAAGCTGGGTTAATTTCTTAGAAGCACCTCAAGACTGTTCTACCCAATGGTGACCTCAGCACCTGCTATGGCTTCAGAGTAGAGAATAAAAGCAACTGGCCCTTCTCCTTCTGCTGTGACTTGTCCGTTGTTCTGTATACTTTACACTAGGAACGTGTTCTCCTTGGGGTTAACATAGATTCTCTCTCTTGTCCTCGTAAATTGGACATGATGGAATGCGTTGATTGTCCTTAATAGATAAACTGAGGCACAGGCAAAGCCTTTCAGTGATTTATCAAGCATCAGAGCTGTTCGGCTGAAGCTGAGGGTCTCCCTCCAAGTCTATTCCATAAGGCCACTTGGACCCCAAGGTCCCTTCCGCTCCAGTGACTCTAAGTGTCATACAGCTTCTTTTCTTTATCCTCAGTGGAAAACAAGTCCAAGAGCCTATCTCATGCTTCATAATGAGAAAATGTAGTCATGTTAGCAGTAGTGTGGTTAGTTATTTTGAGATCACAAATTGTGTAGGAACAGTATCTTTTCAAAAATTAAATCACTGAAATCTGAGCACACTCCATTTATGAAGAATAAACAGTTATGAATGCTCTCAAAAATGAGGCAAATCTGAGGCTGGCAGATCTTTCTCTCTTTACCTGCTCTTCCCCCCTTTTTCATTTTTTTTTTTTTTTCTGGAAAACACGTAGAACTTCCAGCAGTGATGTAGTTAAGAGCGCTCTACATTCTCTAGGTATTCACACAGGCAAACATAATGTCTACTTAGAAAAAAAAAAAAAACCTGTTTCCTTAAATAACTGCCACTTTATTAACTCATAAGTATAGTACTGGACACTGTAATTTAATAGTCTCAGTAAGTTGGACGGCTAAAATACACAATTCAATCATAACAATCATTACACCATCTCCACATTTTTATAGAACGCTTTACTTTGGCAATAAGTATACCTCATTAAAAAAGTGAGCATGGAAGTATGACATTGCGATTAACTCCCTGTTACGCTTACAGCAGCAGCAGAACCCCACGGCAAGTTTCATCCTGGAAAAGTGCTACTATTTGGTAACTGGGGAAAAAAATACTGAATGAAAGTACACTTTAAGATTGTTGGATACTTTTTTCACATACAAAATATAAAATTCTTTGGAATTATGTTTTATTATTTCATGGTCCAGATGGGGTTGTTGCATGACATTAACAAGGTAACAAAATGTTAAACTGAAAAGTATGTTGGCTCTAACTGAAAGCTGTATGTCTAAACAGCTTATGGAAGGGTTTTGGCAGTCTAACCACCAGATATTTTACTCTGCTATGTCTTCATTTTTGTTGGTAGCAGACTCTACTGCCATCTCAAAACTCCCTAAAACCTTATACTAAGTATATTGTAAGTAAACATTGTGAATCTTCAAATGGGAATACTGTCTGTTGCAACTTACATGGGGATCCTAAAATCAATTCTTTGCAGTAAGCTTTATTTATTCAACTCACCATAAATAGTTATAATTAGATGGAAAGACAAAGGAAATAACTTGTCTGGGTTCAATTAAATTTCTCCAAAATGTTACTATAAATTATGATAAAAATAAGTTATTTGCTATTAGTAGGAATGAAAGCCCTGTCTGGGATAAGAAACATTTTCTTTAAACTATAATAAACACTGAAACATAACAAAAATAGCCTTCAAATATTATATATGACAAAGAATATTAAACTATCTGAAAAAGACACCACTCTATTAATTTTATTCTGTTTGCTGTAGCATTTTAAATATTTTGCATTTAAACACTTTTTCTTCACTCCAAATTATCAGCAACAATAGTGTCCTCTAAATTTTTTTTCAAATCCATGATTTCATTTTATTAAAATTCCATTTATATTTCTAAAATATAATTTCAATAAGAATTTTTGTTAGGAATATTTTTTAAAATTATTGAAAGGAAAAATATCCTCTCATTTATTATAATTCTATAAGAACCTGGGTAGTTCAATTTTCTTGCATATAAACAAGAAAAAAGTGCTTAAATACTTGAAAACACTCCTAAAAGATGACAAAGTTCTGTAGAGTACACAGAGACCCCAGTGCCAAGGAAGGCAACTCCGTCCTTGCTGTTATTAATAACTTGGTTCTACCAAAATTTCAACTATTAAGTTCATACATTTTTATATACCATCATTTAGCCCAGCTTAGTTACAGCTAGGGTGGCTATGTAATTTACCATTTAAACCAGGAGAGTTTTGAGAATGAAAGGAGAGGCTATTAATAGGCATAGACTGGGACTGTCCTAAGTGAACTGGGATAAATGATCACCTTAGTTATAGCAATCTTCCTTCAAAATCTTTCTAATATCATTAAGTTAAAGAGCACATGTGTAGTTGTCATATTCTCCAAATATAACTTCCACTACCAGGTCATATAAGTGATGATGGGAAAGGGAGGGGTGGAAGTAAAACAACCAGATGTATTTCAACTTTGAAAAGAAAAAGCTGGCAAAAAAGGACAAGAAGACCAAAGAAAATAAGACCATTTACTAGAAGAAAGTAAAGGTTAAAAAAAGTCACTTTGCTGCTTGAGAGACTTACTTATTTTCTTTTGAGCCCTTTGCCTACCAGTATAGGTTAGTAGTTTGTTTAATTTATTATTGTTATTAAGCAATTCTAATTTCAACTTCATTTGGCAGTAGCACAAATAAATCTGAATAAATATTAGACTAAGAGGTGGTTAATTGTCAGGTTTCATTAATGAACAGAGCTCAAAGCTACTGTAAAGGGTCCGCCACTCTCCAATGGCAGCTCTGCTCACTTAGTCATTGTTATCTCATCAACATACACGTTATCATACCTACTTTTTTTGTATATGGTACAGCAGGGAAGAGATTGTTCACCACCACTGGCTTCTAGTCTTCTTTGTGACTGCCCACATCTAAGCCCCAATGTTCTGAGTGTAAGTCACAGAAGATAATATCCTAAAATATGACTTGAGCCAGCTACTGGCACTTGGCCTACGGTTGATTCAGTTACTAAAACTACCATCATTGCTGCAAGCCCATTGTAAGCTGATGTTATTTTTGACATTACTATTTTTGACATTACTATTTTTGACATTATTTTGAGCTAGTTCAGATAAAGAGGAGGTGCGATGCCAAAACATGCTTGTTAAGTAGCACTCTCATCTCAGGACAACAATATTTTATTCAAACCGTGATACAAAGCCCTTGTCTGAAGTGATAAAGGTGAACTCTTACTATAAGTTAGAAATGACTCACAGACTGCAGATTTATGATATCACAATAAAACAAATTTTATACAAGCATAAAATAAATGTCAATGAAAAATAATAACCTGATTTTTACCTTCATTTAGCGTTAATCACTAAACAGAGAACTTATATTGTAAAAGTAAAAACTATCATTTAAAAAAATTTAAATCTGAAATTAGGACAGTTCAAAGGAAAAATCATCCTTTAACTATCTGATCTATGTTACTACTTTCAAAACAAAGAATTTGGCTTTTTTAAGTAAAAAAGCTTTCCTCGGCCTTTTTAGTTTAAATAGTTAAGCCTCTGTGTGGGAAACTGTGGGCTGTGTAAACTTCCTTTATTCCGTCCTAGAAAGCTTAAAAACTGCATTTCTATAGAAACCATATAGATAGTATAGCATTTAAAAGACATTTCCAGAGCAAATCTTTTGTAAACAGTTTAGGAGTATACATAAAATCTCTAGGAACCATTTTTCCTCTCTTTTGAACTATATGAGCTAAACTCTTTAGAATCTTTTAGAGAATCTAGTGATTAATATCTGTATTAGTTTCTATTGCTACATACCAAATTATCAACAAACTTATGGGCTTAGAACAACACTTATTTATTATCTCATGGTTCCACAGGTAAGAAGTTTGCATGAGCTTGACTGGATTCTGTGCTTGGGATCTGACAAGGCCAGAATCAAGATGTAGTTTCTTATCTAGAAGCTCTTATCCAGAAGCTCTCCAGTTCTGGTACCTGGATTACTGGTTCTGCCCTCTGAGTCATCCTGCCTTTTTCATGAACAGTAGCATATGTGTGCAACTGTAGTCTAATGAACCTACTTCCTATAGGTAGAAATTTGGAGTCCAATAGCCTCTTTTCATTTTGTACTCTGTTTCTTTCCATGCAAATTGGTAGTGTCTCTGCTGATATAATTTTCTTAAGAAAGTTGTGGATTTCTTGTGGATGGCACAGCAATACTCTCCATTAGAAAGAAGCTACATTCACAACATTTTTTTGAGATAATCCTTTATCTATCTTTGGCTCTTGTTGAGATGACTGAGGGCCAAAGAGATTTCTAGAAGATCTCTAATTTAACTGACATATAACGTTAATCTCTTATGACTGAACACTCTGATCTCTTAATCTTTCAAAGGTTACAGCAAAGATGGTTGTATATGGTGGTAGAGCCATACCTTTGGCCTTTTTTTTTTTAAATATGCCATACTTTCAGAGGTAATCTCTTAATTTTAGTATTTTTTTTTTCATCTGAATAGGATGAGAAGATCCCAAATTATCATACCCTGGTTCCTTTTTAAGTTCTTCTTTCAACTTATATCTCTCTTCTTGCATTTTGCTTTAATCAGCAAGAAGCAGGGCACATCTTCAACATTTTGCTTAGAATTCTCCTTAATAAGATATACCTACTCACCTTTTACAAGTTTTTAATATAACTGAAGGGCACAATTCCATTGAGCTTTGCCATTATATATCAAAGGTCTCCTGTCTTCTAGTTTCCAATAATATGTTCTCACTTCCTACTGTACCCCCACTAGCAACATGTTCAAAGTCCATATTTCTAAGAGTCTGTTCAAGGCAATCTAAGATTTTTCTACCATGTTCCTCAAAATTCTTCCAACCTCCAGCCACTTCCTTATTCCAATTCCATTTCTACATTTTCATTTAATTGTAATGGCAGTACCCCATTTCCAGGTATCTAATCTATCCCTTTGTACTAAGTCGCTTCAGTCGTGTCTGACTCTTTGCAACCCTATGGACTGTAGCCTGCCAGGTTCCTCTGTCCATGGGATTCTCCAGGCAAGAACACTGGAGTGGATTTTTATACCCTCTTCCAGGGGATATTCCTGACCCAGGAATTGAATTCACATCTCTTAGGTCTCCTGCATTGGCAGGCAGGTTCTTTATCACTAGAGCCACCCAGGAAACCCTAATCTATCCTTTCAGAAAGATCCTATTTCCCTTGGTTTTTGTTCTTGACTTTTCTTGGTTCTTGTGTTTTTAACCACATCTGGTACTTAGTATTTTTATTGTGGGTTCAGTGCATCATCTTATCTTAAACGCACAGCAACACTAACATGGTTCAGTAGTAGTATCTATAAAGTATGTACTACTATGCTTGTATTTTACAGATAAAATGTATACATTAGCACCTATGTTGGATATGGGCATGGCTTAATATGATGCTGATGACAGAAAATGCAACATCGATCTGTATCCTTCACAGTTATCTTGCAAAAGTCAGTACTATACTCTTGAAAATAAGCTTCTATTAGCCTTTCATGTTTCCTCCATTACTTTTCCTTTGGCCACATCATCTCAGCTTATCACACAACTAATATAAAGCTATTTTTGTGCCAATCTTTCATGGGTCCTCTTGATAAAAACTAAATTCCAACAGCTTGGGCACACTGAAATTTTTCATTAAAAAAATCTTTGTTTTTTTTTTAAATAAATTTTTAAAAATATTATGTTTGTGTCTTACAGTTAGGGGAAAAACTAGATAACATTATTGCTTCATAAGCCTTTTAAAATATTTATGCATTTATTTGGCGTGCTAGGTGTTAGTTGCAGCACTAAGGATCTTCATTGCAGCCTGTGGGAGCTGCAGTTGTGGCATGCGAACCCCAAGTTGCAGCATGTACAACCCAGTTCCTGGACCAGGGATTGAACCTGAGCCTCCTGCATTGGGAGCCTGGAATCTTAGCCACTAGACTATCAGGGAAGTCCCCCATGAGCCTTTGTTTCTTGATTTGACCAGCAAGTTCTAAATTTAAGTATCCTGATACAAAGAATTCAACAAGTACAAAACCCTTTGAAAAAATTAATTCAACTTTTCACAGTGTGAAAAGGTAAAAATCATCTTCACTAGAGCTCAAGCACTGAAAATGTCAGTACGAAGAGAGAATCTTAAAAAAAGATCCAAGTTAGTAAAAGAAAGAGTTCTAATGTAGTTGCCATGGTAACTGCAGTATTACCCTGTTGCAAACTAGTATGTGGTTAGTAAAGTGCTTCTGTATTAGACTGTATTAGATTCTTTGGGATGGAAGGTATTCTATAAACTAAATTATAAGAACTCAAAATAATATCAGTAAATCTTAAAATGTTTTCAAGAAGATATCTTAAAAATATAACAAAATCTAAAATCCATTACCATGAGCTTGTTTTCTTGACATGCCTGCAACTAACTCAACTGCCTCCTCTGCCATGACTGACTCACCTGTTCCTGGTGATGCCACCCTGGGTGCAGTACTGGCTGATTTTTTTCATGAGAGATGCCAACAGTTGTTATACTATGGAGCTCATGATATTACACATTACCATAGTTTTGAATTTGGTTTGTAAAAATAGCTTCAAGTTGTAATAAACACCATAATGAATTCCATGTACGTAAGGCTCTGTCTGCATAATAACTGGTATCTTCTAATATTGAGCTGTTTGGCACTTTGAAAAACTAGGCTTAGAATTAGTGTTCATCCTTCTAAAAAGAGTTTATTAATTCTTATGGTTCACAATGTTTATTTTGAAAAAAAAAAAAAGACATAGATATAAGCAGGGCTTCCCTGATGGCTTAGCAATAAAGAATCTGCTGGCGATGCAGGAGATAGAAGATACACAGGTTTGATCCCTGGGTAGTAATGATCCCCTGGAGGAGGAAATGGCAACTCCTCCGATATTCTTGCCTGGAAAATTCCATGGATAGAGAAACTTGGAGGGCTATAGTCCAAAGGGTTGCGAAGAGACAAGAATCAGTGAGTGAGCACACATTGCTATAAGAAACAGATTTTTATGTTAAATGCCTTTAGTATTTAGAATGTAAAGAAGGAAATGATTCCTGAGGATACTGTTGTAAAGAATTCTAAAAGATATGAGGAATCATTGTTTATCTGGATTATGGGGAAGCACATTATTTGACAAAAGGTAGAAAGTAAATGAGTAAAAGAATGTTTTAATAATTGTATTAGCAACTACTGTGCATGTGTGTGTTGACAGATAACAAAACACCTCCAAAGGAATGAACAGGTATTTAGACCTTTTGAGTAACAGATGGTATTTGACTTTTCCAACCAACCGCCTAGCTATTACATGTCTATCTTCTATAGAATCTCTTGAGTGATCTAATTACTGGTAAACTGGTTTGTGGTTCAAAAATACTCACTTTATAAATTGAGAAACTGAGCTCCAGAAAGGTTAAGGGATTCGCTCAAAACTATGCTATTTCAAAGCTGAGACTAAACTCAGATTTTCTGATTTAAAAAAACCTAAGGTATTCACTCCTTCATATATCTTAGTGCCAAGTACATGTGGATGGAAAGTATTTAAAATAACAAAAATTAATAGCAATGAAATGAGAATTCCTGATAAGCTTATATTACATGCTGTCATATCAAAGACAGAACATCCAGATGTTTGATTTCAACTAATAGCTAAAATTTCTTAGTCGCAGCTAAACTAATGGGCAGAACTCAGAGCAATTCTTTTTAAACTTCTCTACCTAGTATTTTCCCCAAATAATTAAAAAATAGGAATACTTTTTATAGTTTTGTATGGAACTGTTTTCTACCTAAACTTTCTTTTCTGTTAAAATACCTCCATTAAAGGAGATTCTATATTATTTAAATATTATGGCATTACATGTCAGTATAGTATTTTCTCCAAACTGGGTATCCAATAACTACTTTGGATGATAAAATCAACTCCGTTATTAAACCACAAACTACTATCCAGGTAGTGATTAAATCAACCACAGGATTCAGCAAAGTGGCCTCTTTGGAAATTTAAATACCATTCTGAAGACTGATAGCAGCTGTTTGATGACTCAGTAAAAAAAAAAGAGTAAATGATGGTGATTCAGGAAGAAATTCCTGCTATCATCACAGATAAACACCCTTCTCCTAGCCTCACAGCCTGTGAGAGAAGTTCTGACCTGGTCTGTCTAAGCAGATTCCTCATGGTGTGTGGACTGCCTGACCTCTTTGAATAACGGGAAGCATCAGAAAATGTCTCCGCTGACCTGTATCTCAGTCTCACGTTTGTTGTGCTGTTTGCTGGTTCATTAGAAACCTTAAGTGAAAACAATTCTAAACAGAATCTGTCTTCATTTGTGCCAATCTTCCAGCCTAGAGCAGATTTATTGCAAGACGCAGCCACTGTCACTAATGAATGCCTTCCAACCTAAGGGTCAAGAAATAACAGATCCAGTCTGAACTCTAATACTGATCTCAAGAAAGAAACTAACTCCACATCTCAGAAACCAAACACAGCACTTGAAAACTAAGTTGCATTTCTTTAAAATACTATTTTAATATGAAATTAAAGAAAAGTCAACCAGAGGGCATTTTAAAATGTTCTAATCAAAGAAGTATTGCATAGCTTCCTTAGGTAGCTACTCCGAATGAGAAAAATATTTATCTGAATATGGGAGTCTGGTGAATTATGTATCTATTTCTATATCTTTTAGATCAAACATTTTCTCTCTCAAATCTTTGCCCAGGAATACTCCTTTAAATTGAAAGCATCAGTAACATAATTTTTTATGTTGGTTCTACAAAGGGGCTGCTGCTGCTGCTGCTAAGTCGCTTCAGTCGTGTCCAACTCTGTGTGACCCCATAAATGGCAGCCCACTAGGCTCCCCCATCCCTGGGATTCTCCAGGCGAGAACACTGGAGTGGGTTGCCATTTCCTTCTCCCATGCATGCAAGTGAAAAGTGAAAGGGAAGTCACTCAGTTGTGTCCGACTGTTCTCGACCCCATGGACTGCGGCCCACCAGGCTCCTCCGTCCATGGGATTTTCCAGGCAAGAGTGCTGGAGTGGGGTGCCATCGCCTTCTCCTACAAAGGGGCAGAGCCATTTAAATTGCTTAACTAAAGTGACTATCTTGCATTTCTCGTTTTGTAGGGTGCTGCTTGTTTTTATAGCAATCTTGACGACTACACCAGGAGATACTTTAGGGCAAGAACCAATCTTGTATTATTTCTTTTTCTTCCTCCATCACTGAAACCAGCATGTGGAGAATGCCCAACAAAAGTTTTCAGAATTATACCACTCTCATAGAAAAGACCCATATTCCATTTAGGGAAAATGTTTCCAACTTTCACTTTCCCTACATAATAACAGCAGTTAAACTCCCATTGGAGAAGGAAATGGTGAGGTGCAGCTAAGTTTCTCAAAAGATTCATGACGGTATGTGGATAGAAAGAAAAAAAAATAAATGACAAGGTGAAGGTAAATTATAAACACAGCCATTCTTGGATGAACGAAGGCATATAACCCACTTGGGTATTCCAGTCAGCACCATTTTCTTTGAATACACAAGATAAAATGGCACAGTGTTACGGTCCTTTGAGAGCATTAGAGATTCTGGGCATAATCCTTTGGCAACATTTAGAAACTACATTTAAGTTTGGGGATGCTGCCAGCTCATTTGATAACTGTGTGCTGAGGAAGGGTTAGGTTTCAGTCTGGATAAAGCAAGAAAAAGATTTTGAAGTTCACTAAGTAAATTCTGAAACTATCCCAAAGCAATAATAAAATATTCATTTCATGTATAAAATTCTTGGTTATTATCTAGGATGGCCATTTTTAAGCCTTTATGAAACTGGATAACAGGTATGGAATAAACAATTTTCTGACTTCTAACATAAGTTGTACATAAAGTTTCTAAATCTATGTATGACAACAGTTTTATATTGCTGATTCTGTTTTTTTAAAAGCTCTGGCATTATGTAAAAAAAAGAATCTGATGTAGAAATGTAATTTTGCCTTGTATCTAAGTGAGTTGAAGAATCTTCTTTCAAACTCACATTCACCATTTGAATTTATGACATAGTTATGACAGATGTGCATAATTCTGAGTTACTTGAAATGTTGTATTAATTGAAATACATCCATTACGAATGTTTCTTGGGATCAGTTGCTACAAGGTCCCTTAGAATCAACAGAGCCATCAATATTGTTATACTAAAATGTCAAAATCAAAAGAAAAAAGTTTTAAAATATCTTTTCTCCCAAATATGCTATTAGGACAATTTGCTTTTTCATTATCTATTTCTCCATTTAAAGCTGTGAACTGCTATATCTGTTATGATGACAAGATCCAAGGAGTCAATAAGAAACAGATTGCTGGGCAGGATCAAAATGATTCCCATTTTTACCACTTTCTTTTTTACCTACAATTCTCATCACATTGATGAGAGGTATACATAAAGTCTATAGCAACAAATAAAACTAAATGTCTCTTTACAGTACGTTCTAAAACAAAGAAGAAATATAACACAAATATTGTATATAAGGATTTATAGGATTACTGACCACTGACATACTGCCTAGGCTCACTTTAGTAGTACTTATTTTATTTTGTAAACTGTCTGAAACTTCATTAGGAAACATCCTGAGAAGATATTTATGCAATACTTAAAAGTGTCCACTAATAAAATGAGCAATTAGGATCACGCCATTTTTATGTGTTTAATTTTAAGACATTGAAGAATTATGTATTCAGTCTCATTAGCCAAAATAAAACATGCAAGCTTTTTAATATTTTTAAAAAGTGTTACAATAATTATAAATATTCTACTTAGCAAATCACCTGGCTACCAACTTGGACTTGCAATTTTAAATGTTAGAATACATTTCTCTTTTAGCCCACCTAGTTGTAAATTAAATTTTTTGCCTTCTCTATAATGATAACTACTCTGCAATTTTTCAAGAGAAAATATCATACATATTGCCAATATATGAGAGTCTGGAAAACCAGAATTATTTTTCAACTGGAGTATTATTATTTTCTTAATGGAAGTTATCATAATTCAAATGTTATATTAGAGAACAAAATCTTGATATTATGACATAAATTACATATTTGGAAAATTCATGTATTGCTAACAGGAATGTCTTAAGCAATAACTCATTAAATAAGTTTATTTTGCTATTTAATTTTCCTCATTATTATTTTTAAAATTCTTTATTTTAAAGATGCCAAAATTTTCCTTAACTACCTCTAAAGATCCATGTGATTCCTTCAGTTCAGTTCAGTCGCTCAGTCGTGTCCGACTCTTTGCGACCCCATGAGTCGCAGCACGCCAGGCCTCCCTGTCCATCACCAACTCCCGGAGTTCATTGAGACTCACATCCATCGAGTCCGTGATGCCATCCAGCCATCTCATCCTCTGTCGTTCCCTTCTCCTCCTGCCCCCAATCCCTCCCAGCATCAGAGTCTTTTCCAATGAGTCAACTCTTCGCATGAGGTGGCCAAAGGACTGGAGTTTCAGCTTTAGCATCATTCCTTCCAAAGAAATCCCAGGGCTGATCTTCAGAATTCCTTAGGTATCTTCAAATTAATTTGATATTAAATAATATGATTCTTACTATTTAATTTACTTCCTTATGGATTTGGATTGCTAGAAAATTGATTGGGCTTTAGCTAATAGCATTGCCAGGCCAAAAAAGAACAAATGAGCATTGGTTCAGGAGTAAAACAATTGTGGATTCAGGTTTGGTTCTGCACCTTTTGATCTGTATAGCCTTAGACACATGAGTCTATCTAAGCTACAATTTCCTCACCTACACATTGAATTCAATAATACTGCCCACCTTTATCGGGCGGTATTGAGGATTAAATGAGACAATGTGCCCTAAACTGTCAACCCAGGGCTTAAGAGAGTGCTCTTAAGCACATACTCTGTATGTGTTAGCTGATGTTAGTACAATCTTCCAAAGCAACCTCCTAAAACAATCTGGGTATACTGCAGTCTAGTTCAAAGTTTGTTGTTGTTTAGTAGCTAAGTCGGAGAAGGCAATGGCAACCCACTCCAGTATTCTTGCCTGGAGAATCCTGTGGACAGAGGAGCCTGGTGGGCTGCTGTCCATGGGGTCACACAGAGTCAGACACAACTGAAGCGACTTAGCATGCATGCATGCATGCATTGGAGAAGGAAATGGCAACCCACTCCAGTATTCTTGCTTGGAGAATCCTAGGGACAGAGGAGCCTGGCGGGCTGCTGTCTATGGGGTTGCACAGAGTCGGACATGACTGAAGTGATGCAGCAGCAGCAGCAGCAGTAGCTAAGTCGTGTCCAGCTCTTTTGCAACCCCATGGACTACAGCTCACCAGGCTCCTCTGTCCATGGGATTTTCCAGGCAAGAATACTGGAGTGGGGTGCCTTTTTCTTCTTCAAGGGATCTTCCTGACCCAAGGATCAAACCTGTGTCTCCTACATTGGCAGGTGAATTCTTTACCACTGAGCCACCAGGGAAGCCCACAGATCAAAGTATAAGCATTGGTAAATCCTATATCTTTTATTTAAAAAAATTTTTTTTCTAGGGTCTCAATTTTTCTAAAGAAAAAGATTTTTCCATTCCAACATAATGCAATGGCCAAGGACCTTAGAACAACAATATTATTTTATAATGTTCAGTGTGCCATGGTTAAGACATAGTGTAATAATACTGCCTATTTTTATGGCACTTTTTAGTACTCAACGTGTTATCTCATACATTATCTCATGTGACTATAAGCAACAATCCCATGAAGGAGGCCAAGTAAAGGTGGGGTGACAGCAATTGGTTACTTGGGAAAGCACACAGGACTATTTTCTGATGGAGCCTACTGGAGTTCAGTTCTTCTTAGTCTGGTACTTCTTCCTTACTCCCTCCCTACCTGAACTACAACAACTCTCTTTTAAAAATTCTACAATATACACCAATATTTATCAGAAGTTAAATGCAAGTCTTTCTTTAGAAAATACCTCTTTGGTAATTTGTGATCCATTTTAAAGCTGAGTCCATTCAGAACTCTTTTATTGAAAGCTTTCTTTAAGGACTGGCACTGTGGGAGATATCAATGTGAACTCACAGAGACTTTTAAGTTTAAAAATTAAAAAAAAAATCCTAAAGGTGTAGGGCAGATTATAAAAATATAAATTAAAAAAGTGGATTTCTAAGAAGGGGTTAATTATGACTAGGAAAAAGATGTAATCTAAATAAATGGTAGAACTGAAAGAAATAATAAAAGTAATTCTATCCCAATAAAAGAACTGCCCTATTAGCTAGAAATTTTTAATTAATTGACAAGAAATAACTAGTTAGAATCCACTTCCATCAACTCTTCCTATAACTAAAAAGTATTTATGTTGGTAATAATTTTTGAATTCTGTTCATCATATAAATTCAAATGCAAATAATAAACCAGCTGTTGTTGTTGTTCAGTCACTCAGTTGTGTCCACCTCTTTGTGACCCCAGGGACGGCAGTACACCAGGCTTCCTTGTCTTTAACTATCTCCCAGAGTTTCCTCAAACTCATGTCCACTGAGTCAGTGATGACATCCAACCATCTAATCCTCTGTTGCCTGCTTCTCCTACAGTAAGTCATAGTATCCAGAGAGTTTTTACAAAGCAAACATTATTATATGTGGTAACAATTTATTACTACAACTATTCTATATGAATATGAATATGAATTTTCTATATGAAAAATATATAACTATACTATAGGGTTTATTCTATACATACTTTAATTTGTTGCAAAGTAAAACAGCAAGATTGTTTTTGAGGAAACTTTTGTCTGCTCTCCTTGTCAAAGTGGTTACTGGAGGGAATGTCTCAAAATTTCCAAAGAGTATTCTAACATTTAAAATTGTAAAATGTCACTGAGCCTGTACACATTTTAAAACTCAATTCAAAACAGTTTATACTCTGCAGCAAAAGGGAAATAACATTTTCTTCTTGGACAAGGTACATAATTGTGAAGTGATTTGTTTTCTACATTGCATATTTTAAGAAGTAATCATATTCTGTTTCCAGCTCCATGTCTGTTGAAACAGTGCTCTTTATATCTTTTACATAACAAAGTCCCTTCCCCGTGGCAAGTGCCTGATAGAAGTATGTTTAAAGCACACAGTATGATTTTTTAAAAAATACAATCTATTTTGACATGTTCAGTTCAGTTTGACATGTTAGACATAGTTATTTCAAATATGTAAATCTTTTAATTCCAGCACATACTATTTTATTTACCACTCTTAGGCAGGCTAGAAATACTTTATGATTCTTAATTCTTCAGTGTCCACTTTCCTTTTATTTTTCCTTTTAATTCTGGTTAAAATAGGACATCAAGACAGACTCTGCCTGTGCTTTTTCATCTGTCATAGTGCTTTGGTTTATAAAACAATTTAAGTTAACTACCTATTGAAGAGATATTTTCTAAACATGAAACAACTGAAAATGTCATTAGAATCACCAATTGTTAGTGCTTTGCAGTTGCTAAGTAGTGTCTGACTTTTTATGAGCTCATGGACTGCAGTGTACCAGGCTTCCCTGTCCTTCAGCATCTCCTAGAGCTTGCTCAAACTCATGTCCATTGAGTCAGTGATGCCAACCAACCATCTCATCTTCTGTCATCCCCTTCTCCTGCCTTCAATCTTTCCCAGTATCAGGGTCTTTTCCAATGAGTCGGCTCTTTGCATCAACTGGCAAGAGTATTGGAGCTTCAGCTTCAGCATCAGTCCTTCCAATGAATATTCAGGGTTGATTTCCTTTAGGATTAACTGATCTAATTTTCTTGCATTTCAAGGGACTCTCAAGAGTCTTCTCCAGCACAACAGTTCAAAAGAATCAATTCTTTGGCTCTCAACCATCTTTATGATCCAAATTTCACATCCATACATGACTATTGGAAAAACCATAGCACTAACTAGATGGACCTCAGTTGGCAAAAAATGTCTCTGCTTTTTAATATGCTGTCTAGTTTTGACATTCCTTTTCTTCCAAGGAGCAAGCATCTTTTAATTTCATGGCTGCAGTCACCAATTGCAGTGATTTTGGAGCCCAAGAAAATAAAATCTGTCACTGTTTCCATTGTTTCCCCATCTATTTGCCATGAAGTGATGGGACTGGATGCCATGATCTAAGTTTTCTGAATGTTGAATTTTAAGCCAACTTTTTCACTCTCCACTTTCACCTTCATCAAGAGGCTCTTTAGCTTTTTAGTTCCTCTTCACTTTCTCCCATTAGGGTGGTATCATCTGCATATCTGAAGTTATTGATATTTCCCCCAGCACTCTTTATTCCAGCTTGAGCTTCATCCAGCCTGGCATTTCATATGATGTACTTTGCATATAAGTTAAATAAGCAGGGTGACAATATACAGCCTTGATGTACTCCTTTACCAATTTGGAACCAGTCTGTTGTTCTATGTCCGGTTCTAACTACTGCTTCTTGACCTGCATACAGATTTCTCAGGAGGCAGGTCAGGTGGTCTGGTATTCTCATCTCCCAGAATTTTCCACAGTTTGTTGTGATCCACACAGTCAAAGGCTTTTGCATAGTCAATGAAGCAGATGTTTTTCTGGAATTCTATTGCTTTTTCTATGATCCAGAGGATGTTGGCAATTTGATCTCTGGTTCCTCTGACTTTTCTAAGTCCAGCTTGTACACTGGAAGTTCTTGGTTCATGTATTGTTAAAGCCTACCTTGAAGAATTTTGAGCATTTCCTTGCTAGTATGTGAAATGAGTGCAATCGCTTGGTAGTTTGAATATTCTTTGGCATTGCCTTTCTTTGGAATTGGAATGAAAACTGACCTTTTCCAGTCCTGTGACCAGTGCTGAGTTTTCCAAATGTGTTGGCATATTGAGTGCAGCACTTTTCACAGCATCATCTTTCAGGATTTGAAATAGCTCAGCTAGAATCCCATCTTCTCCACTAGCCTGGTTTGTAGTGATCCTTCTTAAGGCCCACTTGACTTCAGATTCCAGAATGTCTGGCACTAGGTAAGTGATCACACCATTGTGGTTATCCAGGTCATTAGGATCTTTTTTGCATAGATCTTCTGTGTATTCTTGCCCCCTCTTCTTAATATCTTCTGCTTCTGTTAGGTCCCTACCATTTCTGTCCTTTATTGAGCCCATCTTTGCATGAAATGTCCCCTTCGTGCCTCTAATTTTCTTGAAGAGATCTCTAGTCCTTCCCATTCTATTGTTTTCCTGTTTCTTTGCATTGTTCACTTAGGAAGATCTCTCCTTGCTATTCTTTGGAACTCTGCCTTCAGATGAGTATATCTCTCCTTTTCTCCTTTGTCTTCACTTTTCAGCTATTTATAAGGCCTCCTCAACCAATTGTTAGTAAGTAGCTTCTTTTTCCCCCCCAAATGGAAGAGACCAAGAAATGGTCTTGGATTTGAAGTGTATTTATGGGCAGTCAGGCATGAGGGTGGGATATCATACTCCATTTTTTAACCAGGGTGACAGCTGGTCCCAATGCTTAAAAAATCTGTGCACTGGCAAGTACCTATATAAATACTTATTGAGTGATTTGGTTCAATGTGAAAAATCAGGAATCTACTCCTTATCCCTTAAGATGCATTTATTTTCATACATTATTAAATAAGCTTAATTATTACAGGGAGTACAAGTGGCCGTTACAAATTTATGTCCTTAAGTATAGTATTCTCAAGAGGAATAACTGTTTATACCTAGTAAACATCAACAGTATTAGAGGCCCTAAGCCTCTAGTGTCCCAGTAAACAAGGGCAGCAAAACAGTGAGAAAGCCAACTTTTCCTTCTTCACAGGAATTTCAGCTCAAGATCTGTGAAATCTTCTAAAGAGAACATTGATATTTGGGTCAGGAGGCTTTTTAGTACCAATGAATTTTGAACTGATTTGTAAATCCCCTTTTACAAAATAAGGATCTATTATTTTGTAAGTCTGAGTAGAGATGATAGTTTTTTTGTAATAGCATAAGAAGTATAAATAGTAGCTGGGAGTCAATAAATTCTTAGAAATAAACTAATATATCTGTTAAGGGCTTTGCTGATGACATAGTTGGTAAAGAATCTGCCTGCATTGTGGGAGACATGGGTTTGATCCTCAGATTGGGAAGAGCCCCTGGAGAAGGAAATGGCAACTCCCTCCAGTAGACTTGCCTGGAAAATCCCATGGACAGAGGAGCCTGGTGCATTGCAGTCCATGGGGTTGCAAAGAGTTGGATACTACTGAGTAATTAAGCACAATCATATTTGTTTACATTTATACAAAATTACTTCTGATGTGATCAAAACTGATCCAATGTTCAACTAGTAGAAAGCATACTTCAGCTAATTGTGGAGCCTATAAGTTGAAGTTAAAGTGTGAAGCAGAAATTTGATAAGGACTCTTCTTGCTCAAAAAGAAACACAAAAAACAAAAAACAAATAAAACGGTTAAGAGTATCCTGTGACACTGGGCACCTCCTTAAAAGGTGTTTGGACTTTAGTGCTGCCCACCATCACACCCTGACTCTTTTTTAAGGCTCTTCTCCTTACTGTAGGACTGGGTGGTATTTTCACCAGTACATGAGAGTCACAGACATTTAAGAAATGCTCCATTAGTTCAGTATTGCCTTTAGAAAGGACAATTTCTGCTCTCTGAGTCTTCATCTATTTCTTCTTTTTTGTGGTGAGAAAAAGACATTCCTCCTTTGGATTTTGAGAGCTGTGGAATCTAGATTGCTTTAAACTCTAGACTGGACTTTAGGAGATTTACTGAATGTCTATAAAATATGCAAATAATTTAAAATTTAATGGCTGCTGTGTCATTCTGGTTTTTTGTTAATCTGTTCTTAAAAGAGTTGCCTTGACAAAACAGATTAATTTATAAAAATAATTGAAGAGTTTCTTTATTATAACAGCAATACAACTTTATCAGAGAAATTTTGAAAAGCATAAGAAATGATAAAAATGAAAACTTATATTTCCATTATTTGGGGATAACTACCTATGGCATTTAGGTACTGGCCACGTTTTCACAGTCTCTATAGGTTGCAGACGGAGTAGAATCCGGTTGACCTGGATGAAAGCTTCCTATACTGGGAGCACTCATGGAAGGCACACACCTATCAGAGCATGTACACCAGGCACCTGGTCGTCTCATGGGTCTTGGGTCTGTCTTACTCTGGGGTCTGTGGTTTCTCCTTTGACACCTATTCTAGATTTACTGGCCCAGATTATTTGGTTCTATTTAGACTTGGTTTATAGCTTGTTCAAGGATGAGGATATGGGCACAATGATATCAAACAGACATATATGTGGTGTGGGCCAATATGCCGGATGAGAAGTAATAGACCTGAATATTTGAGACCCAGAAGGTATTGATAAACAAACCACAAGGATCAATAAAAGTGGAGAAGAGTGACCAAAAATCCAGGGAGAGGAAGGAACTAATAAAATAATAGGTATGTGGAGATCCTGAGTGCTGCCAGAGCAATAGAAGGTCATAAAACATGGAAGCAGAGAGTGACTAGGAAACATTAAAAAAGAACTTCAGTAACTGTTACTCATGATGACAAAATCTGACATTCAAACTTCCAACATTCAAGTTTCTGTGTTTCTCCTGACTGACAATGTCACTTCTATTCTCTTCTATTACTGAATTTTCTAAATGCATTGTCTTAAGACACCAACTTCATGTCTTATTAAAACTCAACCGCTCCTTTCTTTTTTCTCTTTCTTGGTCTGTGCCCATGCCTCCACTTTCAGGCTTGTACACTGTAACCAAGAAGTACCTGCCAGGGGTGCATGCATGCTAAATCACTTCAGTCATGTCTGAATCTTTGGGACCCTATGGACCATAGCCCACCAGACTCCTCTGTCCATGGGATTCTCCAGGCAAGAACACTGGAGTGGGTTGTGATGCCCTCCTCTAGGGGATCTTCCTGTTGCGGGAAGGTGGGTCCTTTACCACTAGCACCACCTGGGAAGCCTAGTAGCCTGAACCTCAATCAGAAGTGAGCAAGAGTCAGGAGGGATCCTGGTGTGAATCTTTCTGGAGAAGAAGTTCCACATGCACATGCCAAGTAAGCCTATAATACCTGCTGACCAGGCTGATGTGCCCCTTCCAGCCTCAGCAGCCAGCCCAGCACCCCACAGCTTTGCAGCCACCCTTGCCTGTCTTCCCTTTCCCCTTACTTGTGCTCCCCTGGGCTTGAACTCTCAAATGAAATCAGAACTTTAATCCTTGCCTCAGGCTCTGTTTTCTAAAGCAGTGATTCTCAAATTTTAACGTGGATACAAATCACCTGGGGATCTTGTAAAATAAAATACAGATTCTGTGTTGGGAGATTTGGGGTGTAGACTGGGAAGCAGGGTTTCTCAGCACTTCTCAAGTGCCACCTGCACTGCTAGTCCTTGACACAGCAAGTCTTCTAGAAGACACGCTGCTGCTGCTGCTAAGTCGCTTCAGTCGTGTCCGACTCTGTGCGACCCCATAGACGGTAGCCCACCAGGCTCCCCCGTGCCTGGGGTTCTCCAGGCAAGAACACTGGAGTGGGTTGCTATTTCCTTCTCCCATGCATGAAAGTGAAAAGTGAAAGGGAAGTCGCTCAGTCGTGTCTGACTCCTAGCGACCCCATGGACTGCAGCCTACCACACTCCTCCGTCCATGGGATTTTCCAGGCAAGAGTACTGGAGTGGGGTGCCATCGCCTTCTCCGCTAGAAGACATAGAGTAAGACAAAACTCATCACAACTGTAAAGGACACTCCTTGATGGTCAAAGCTGTGTCTCTCTGTCTCTCTCTTTTCATTGTTTTATCCCCTGAACCTATGACAATGCCTGGGATATCGGAAGTGCTCAATAGGTATCTATTGACTGAGTAATAAATGAATGAATTCTTCCAGGTGACTTTAGTAATTCCCAGTTATGGTAAAAATTTCTAATTTTAACATGCAAAATTCTAGGGTAGATTACATTGTCTGGTTGTGGTTTTCTGTATTTCTTGTTACTGACAAATGAATTTTTATATACCCTGGAATGCAGGTAATAGTGTTAGGAGATGGGGCCTTTGGGAGGTGACTAGGTCATGAGGGTAAAGCCCTCATGAATGGAATTAGTACCCTTATCAAAGGGACCCCAGGGACATTCCTTGCTCCTTCAACCATGTGAGATTATAGCAAAAAGACAGCCACGTAGGATACGGCTCTTACCAGACACCAAATCTGCAAGCACCTTGATCCTGAACTTCCTGGCTTCTAGAACTGTGAGAAATAAATTTGTCTTACTGCTAAAAGTTACATGGTGTTCTGTGGTATTTTAACAGCTCAAATAGACCAAGACAATGTTGAATGCCAAATACAGATATACACTTATACTGTCCCAGCATCAAGGAGTTACAGCTAAAAGCCATGAAATCTACAAGGTATGTGTCAGAAACTGGTTGCTGATTTGGAAGCCTGGATAGACCGTGCTGAGGTATCCAGTTCAGGAAAGCTGCTATTGGGTTCCCAAAGGCCAGCCTTCCTTTTAAAGCCTGATTGTCTTCTCTCAGGTGCTAGAGTGCAAAGAGAAGTGTGCTTAAGATCCATTATATTGGCTGCTTCTCATGGTTACTCACCCAGCACTTCACTTTTCATACAATGCCTTCTATTAGAGAGGGTAAATGGCAGTTTTCCACCGAATTTTAAAATGGTGCATCATGTATAATTCATAAAAAGTGCCAGTAGCATCAACATCCTCCTCTGGTATTTGTCCTACTTAAGAAATGTCAGACATTAGCCTTCAGTGATAGGTGCGATGCCTATTATTGGATGTAACTGTCCTTGTCCGACTGTTCCTTCTGTGGCTACCAACGGTCATTTAGACATTTGAGATTTTTTAGCTGACGACCTCAGCAATTATTATTTTCATGTTACAGTTTTACTGTTGTCATAGAGGCACAGAAACAGCTGAATAGTTTTCATATATGGAATTCCTGATAGGGTGATACTAAGCAGGCTACTATATGTCACTGAATTTATTTCTAAACAGGCAAGGTTAGATGTTTGCCCTTGAATTTTAAGGAATTTCTAGAGGCCACGAGAGTTTGTTTTTTTTTAACCAGGAACTCTTGTTTGGAAGTACTCTCTATTACAGTAGTTCTCAATGTGTGGTCCTGAACCAGTGGCATTTGCATCACGCTTGAATTTGTTAGAAAATTTTGGAGCCCTGTAATGTTTCACCAGCCCAGTCAGCTGGCAAAACATTATTTTGAGGTGTATCTGTGAGCGTGTTTCCGCAAGAGATTAGCATTTGAATCAGCAGACTGAGTAAAGAAAATCTGCCTTCACCAATATGGGCAGGCATCATCCAATCTGCTGAGAGCCTGCACAGAACAAAAGCTGGAGGAAGGGAGCATTCTCTCTTTCTTCCTGAGCCGGGACATGCATCCTCTCCTACCCTCGGACACTAGAGCTCCTGGTTCTCAGGTTCTCAGACTTGGACTGAATTATATCACCAGCTGTCCTGGTTTTCTAGCTTGAAGATGGCAGACTGTGGGACTTCTTAGTCTCCATAACTCTGTGAGCCAATTCCTATAATAAATCCCTCAAATAGATCCATATATATCCTATTGGTTTTATTTTTTGGGGAGAACCCTGAGTAATAGAAGCCCCATCCCAGGACCATTACATCAGAAACTCTGTGTTTTAACAAATACTTCAGGTGTTTACAATGCATGCTGAAGTTTGAGAACCATTTCTCTACTAGCTATCTTCCTGTCTCTAAAAGATAGTTTTGATGAGAAATACAAAAGCACTCAAGAATTCAGAGGTAAACAGAATGAATGATGTTCTACTTAGGGGTATTTTAAAATCAAAGGTATAGAATAGTATTTTTAGAAGTGAGATTATATTATATACAATACCATGGGAGAGGATTTCTTAAAAATAGGCAAGTCTTAACCCTACCCAGATCTAGTGAATCAGAGTGTCTGGGTCAGAGCTCACTGCCTTTTACAGGGCCCTCCAGCTAGTTCTTTGGCTCCAGGCATGATAAACACAAGAATCAAGTGTAGCTTATGCTAACATCAGTAATCTCTAGGTGATGGGACCAACACTAATATATATTTTCAAATACTTTTTAAAGTTTTTGAGTTGGATGCAATGATTATATTTTACTTTTATAATCATAAAATTGCAAGACAATTATTTAAAAAGGATGGACGCAAACAGGCTAGCACCAAGTCATCTTGAAGACCCAAGAACTTGGGGAATGTATGCATTTTCCTTGTATTACACACATCAGAGTAGTAAAGAGCTCAGATTCTGAATTAGAACTTTCCGAGTTCAAATCCTAGAGGCTTAGTTATTAGCCGTGCAACTTTGGCCCAAAGCCTTAGCTTCCTCACCTCTTGTGATGAGATAGTAATAGCAGTGTCTCTTTCCTAGGATTGTTGTGAAAATCAAATGAGAATACTTAGTACAGTGCTTAGCACATAATGAAAGCTCCAACCATTAGCTATTAGTAATGCAAGGATGTCTATGTTTCATAGTTACTCTTAGCTCTATTTTCCCTTTTTTTTGATATTTTATTTTATTTTTTTTTCTTTTTATTATTTTTTTTACTTTACAATATTGTATTGGTTTTGCTCTGAGTCACATGTTAATCAATCAATTAATCCGTTTTTATTATAATGCTTAAATTAAAAAACTGACCATGACTTCAAGTGGAAGATGCTCTCTTCATGGATAGTAACTCCTCTGCCTCACCCTGGCCTCCCCCTCCTCTCATCTGACTCTTGTCACTGCCATGACTCTCATCTCTCATGCTCCATCCTCTTGACAAAAAGCTGTATCTTAGCTCTTCTCCCATCCAGTGCCAAACATCTTCATGTTTCTATTTTTCCCTTTTCAGCACGGTGTCTGTTACCTTTACCATCAAATTTATTTGACCCCTAAAGGTTGTAATTGCCAGTTATCTCTATGCATTTAATAAATGTTTACTAAATTTTATTAAAGTTCTGCATCACTAGTTTTGTGTTTTTTTTCATTCTGTACATAACGATTTGGGTGTCTGAAACTCTGTCAGATAGAACGTTTCTGAGCCTTGGATTAAGAATTGATTTTTAAAAAATCATTCCTGAGTGTGTACGTCCAGGGCAGGGGCTGATGTGGTGCCGATGCAGCCCAGCTGGGTGCTCCTGCGGCTGCCGTTCTGTAAGGTCAAAGCCACACTTCTCTTTTTCAAACACAGATTTGAATGTGTCAAAGGCATAGCACCTGTTGGGACAGTTTCTCCCAGAGCTCATCAGAGAATTGTAAATCATTGAGAAAGGGGGTTTAGGAGAGAAATCCACCAACCTTCTCCTTCCTGGAGTTCTTTTCATATTCAAAACAAATACTTTAAGGCAGTAGTTTCCAAACTTTGGAGAATCACCTGCTGCTGCTGCTGCTCAGTCGCTTCAGTCGTGTCCGACTCTGTGCGACCCCAGAGATGGCAGCCCACCAGGCTCCGCCATCCCTGGGATTCTCCAGGCAAGAACACTGGAGTGGGTTGCCATTTCCTTCTCCAATGCATGAAAGTGAAAAGTGAAAGTGAAGTCGCTCAGTTGTGCCCAACCCTCAGCGACCCCATGGACTGCAGCCTACCAGGCTCCTCCATCCATGGGATTTTCCAGAGAAGAGTACTGGAGTGAGGTGCCATTGCCTTCTCCGGGAGAATCACCTGGAGGTTTGCTATATATGAGATGGTGTGTCCTCCCTTGCCCCAAATTCATATTTTGAAATCTTAGCCTCTAAGGTGAGGGTGTAAGGAGGTAGGGCCTTTGGGCGGTTAGGTCATGAAGACAGAGCCCTCCTAACTGGGATCAGTGCCCTTATAAGAGAGACCCCCACTCCCAAAGCTCCCCAGTCCTTTCTGCTTTGTGAGGATCCAGTCTGTGAGGAAGTGAACCCTCCCCAGTCACTGAGTCCACCAGGGATCCTGGACTTCTCAGCCTCCAGAATTATGAGAAATAAATTCCTCTTGTTTAAAAGCCACCTAACTCGTG
>NW_011495022.1:1243096-1253912 GCF_000754665.1 Bison bison bison | reverse complement strand
CCTGAACCCTCCTCCCTCCCCCCTCCCCATACCATCCCCCTGGGCCGTCCCAGCGCACCAGCCCCAAGCATCCAGGTTCAGGATGGGGAGCACGTGTATACCTGAAATTAAAAAAAAAAAAAAAAAATTAAAAAAAAATTTTAAAAAATTAAAAAAAAAAAAAATAAAAAAAAATAAAAGCCACCTAACTAATGGTGCTTTTGTTATAGAGGACCTAATGGACTGAGACAAGGACTTAATAAAACATTTTTCTCTTTCTCTTTTTCTTTTCTTCCTCCCGTTGTGCATGTCAGCCACTCAGCCATGTCCAACTCTTTGTGACTCCATGGACTGTAGCCTGCCAGGCTCCTCTGTCCATGGGATTCTCCAGGCAAGAATACTGGAGTGGATTGCCATTCCCTTCTCCAGGGGATCTTCCTGACCCAAGGATCAAACCCAGGTCTCCTGCATAGCAGGCAGATTCTTTATTGTCTGAGCCACCAGGAATAGCCACCGTATTTCTTCCTCTTGCTTACTGAATATTCCTCAGATTTAGCCACTCCAACCTGCAAAAGTGAGCAGTCCTATCGATACTCAATAAATTCCAGAGAACCTTATCAAAGAAAAATCATAGAAATTTTTAACCTTTGCCTTAGAAAGCTGATACCAGTTTCAGTAAGTATAAATGTTAGTCGCTCAGTCAAGTCCAACTCTTTGCCACACCATGCACTGTAGCCTCTGTGCATGGAATTCTCCAGGTAAGGATACTGGAGTGGGTAGCCATTTCTGTCGCCAGGGGATCTTTCTGACCCAGGGATCAAACCCAGTTCTGCTGCACTGAAGTTGGATTCTTTATTGTCTGAGCCACTGGGGAAGCAAAGTGACTTTTTGTTTCAGGTGTGCGCATGCTTACTTATGTCTGATTTTTTTGTGATCCTTTGGACTGTAACCCACCAAGCTCCTCTGTCTGTGGGATTTTTCAGGCAAGAATACCAGAGTGGGTTGCTCTTTTCCTCCTCCAGAGGATCTTTCCAACTCAGAGATCAAACCTGAATCTCCTGTGTCTCCTGCATCGCACATAAATTCTTTACCCGCTGAGCCATCTGGGAAGCCTGATACCAGCTTACCGACGATTATAATTTTAATAGCAAAATTTAAAATTTAGCTCTCCTGATTCCAACTTCTGTACCTTTTCCTACATATTTATCATCTGAGCATACCTTTCTATAGTCAATATCTGTGGTTCATTCCTACCTTAAGCTTTTGTACATGGAGCTTCCACTGACCTGAGTGTCACGTCATTTCCTGTCTCTCCATGTCCACAACTTCTTTTAAACCAGTTTCCTAAGATTCAATGCCACCAAAATACCTTTCTTTAGAAATTTTGACTCACGCAAATAATTCACTTGCTTTCCAGGGGATAAATACAGTTCATAGCTCCTATATGTATTTTCTATTATTTTCCAGTATCTTCTGGCCAATTTGTCTCCTTATTTTTTATTTTGCTATCTTCCTCTGACCATGGCACTCTTCCCCTAAACCCAGGAGATGACATGGAATCAAAACTAATGATAGTATCTCCTTTCATTGCCTGAGCTGCTCTACAAATGGCTCAGGGGGCAGGGGACGGCCAGGTTATGCTGGAATGGGAGAGGGGTGGGTGGGGCACAGGAAAGCTCTGGACTTGGGTTTCTTGCCTCTAAGTCACAATATCCACACTCCCACTGCCAGCCATGACAAGGCCCCTAAATATGTTGGCTTCATTGGTCCCCAGACCCTAAAAGTAACCTGCTCATTCTTCGCTTCCACTCAGAGCAGTCACAATAACCATGCTCATGAAGGCCGGGCAGCCAGAAGGGCAGTGGCTTTTGTTTTATGCTTAATTTGTACTTCACTGTTCAGAGAATATATCATGCAGCTACTGTGAAACAGCACCTGGTCTGTTTATCAACAAGATATTCTGAAAGTAAAACATCATTTAAAAAAGAAAAAAAAAGAAGAACTGAATGGCTGGGCCCCAGGACAAAACTCAACCACAAATTATCACATCACACTCGTAATTACCACAATGATCTGAGCGTGGAATAGATGCCAAATGATTCAGGCCGGCTAGGTTAGGTTCCCCTGCTGCGCCAGCAACGTATCAGGTACATCTTAACAGTGCATTGCTGTGAGTCTGAAAAGCACAGCGAGGGGCCCAGGAAGCCGGCAACAGCCAGTAAACTCAGAGACCCATAGGTTTCCAGGAGCAGCATATATTTAGCGTTTGTTTTAGAGAAGCAATTTATTCTATTAGGTCAGTTGGTTTTCACATTTTAACTATGTTCTTTAGTGACCTTTACTCTGATGTTCAATGTGTGTAACCCAAAGGGAACTCTGGCAGAAGCTGGGTAACCAAGCTTTACCTCATTTCTGTCCTGACCGTCAATCCAGCCAAGAACTCTGTGAGGCTCTTGAAGCACCTCCTTCAAACTGTTATGGCCCCACAAAGCAGAAGTGAAGAAACAACAGTGATAACCTCATTGATTCACAGCAAGTGAAAGTGTCAGTCACTCAGTCATGTCTGACTCTTTGAGACCCCATGGACTATAGTCCACCAGGCTCCTCTGTCCATGGGATTTTCCAGGCAAGAATCATTGAGTGGGTTGCCATTCCCTTCTCCAGGGTATCTTTCCAACCCAGGGATCAAAACTGGGTCTCCTGCACTGCAGGCAGATTTTTTACCATCTGAGCCACCAGACATAATCTCAAATTTTTCTCTACTCATTCACTTGAAAGGTAGATTTATTTATAGGGAAGGAGGCACACTCTTATTATGAATCACTTTGAACAGATTTTTATCAATTCTAAACATTTAGACCTGGTTCTTTGAAGGCTATTCTCTACAGATTTTAAATAGTATGAATGAAAATATAGAAAAAAGTGAAAGTTCCATTAACCTTAGAAATTACTATTAAAGCATTTATTGAGCACAATGTGTATTGCAGCATAATAAAAGGAAAGTCAAAAGAAAGCTATGGAATGAAGTTCTGGTTCTTTATTTACCAGATATGTAGCCTTGGCAAGTCACTCAATCTCTCTGAATGTCAGTTTTGATTTTTTAAAAAGAATTTAAAAAATGCTGATAATAGTGTATGTCAGGGTAGTAAACTATGAGGTTTTGGCTAGTCAATTTCTTGTTCTACATCTTATGAATGATTAGCTAAGATTAGAGTTGTTTCCCCTAGACTCTGGCTAGACACAGAGAAAAACATTTCCCATTCCTCTAAGATTCTGAGATTTTCCCTGGCTGCAGATCCCAATGGTCTGTCCCCTCATCTCTAACTCGTCTATTCCTTCCTATAAAGACTAAGTGAAAACCCCTCTGCAGAGACATATTCTGATCTGGAGTCCTCTCCATACTGCAGTAGCCTGAATAAAATCAGTTTTCTTACTTTTCTGGTTTTTGTCTTTGATGATATCATACATGTTAAAGTGCCAGACATGTAACTGGTCCTCAGTAATTGGCAGTTTTTACTAAGGACCTTCTATAAACAGCACTCTGCATATAACCTATGGAGGGCACACAGATAACCAGAATGCATCTTCTGCGTTGGCATCTGCTAAATCTAGTAACAATTCCATACATCTATGTCACTAAAATCTTATTTTTAAGTTTTCCTGACTCCCATGACAGTAAGCTAATTTTGGCAGATCGGTAAACAAAATGAACTAACTTACAAATTACTTTGGTGTGAATGTTATAGTCATCTGCTCATAAAAGCTATAAATAGAGCTGAGATTTAAAATGCATATCAGTTCTTCAAGACATGGTTAAAAAAGTCTCTGTCTCCATGAAGCCTTCTCTAATTTCTGTAGTCAGAAATAATCTGTAGTCTCTGTGGTCTGGCTTGCATTTTTCTTTGCTTTTTCTAATATCATCTTTAACATTATTCTCTACATTAGTCTCAACTGTGTGTGTGTATACATACACACACACATATATATATATCTGATTTTCTTCCTAGATTTTATATGTTTGAATCTAGGTACTGTGCCTTATTTTCTCTGACAATGTCTAAGACATCTGTGATGTCTTAGGCAAAGGAGATATTCAATTAGTGATTGTTAATTGAGTCTATAATACTCTTTGCTTGGATCATACTAACTAGGCACTGTGCATCTGAATACTTCATTACATTTCTATGCTGAGAAGACTAAATAATCAAGGCAGGATAATAGAAAATAGAGTAAAAAAAGATGAGTAGGTGTGAAGAGATAACTTACAATGCATTGAGAAATTCAATGAGGTAAAAACATAGGAAACAGATCCATCCTAACTAATTTTAAATGGAACACTTTATTCCAGTCCTACATATCTCTAGTGCACAGAGGTCTGGGTAAGACAGACTATAGTCAAGGTTGTTAGAAATATCAGGTACACAGACAAGTCAGAATCAGGAAGTGATCATAATAGTAAGGTTGAGATGAATAATGTTCCCTTCAACAGCAGGTCACCAGAGGAAAGCTAGCAAATGTTAACAAGCTATTCTTGGGGGAGACAGAGCCCTGATTGGTAGCATTGCCAGTTTCTCTGGTTTAAATATCCCCACCATGGCTGATTTTAAGCTATCAACATATTACTTTAATGTAAGTGTGGGAAGAGATGCACACAATTGGCTCTTCCAAGCGAGTGAGAGCTGGTGCCATCACACTACTGCCAGCTCCCTTTCTCTTCCCCTTCCTTCTTTTACTTCCTTCTAATGATGAGGAAAAGAAGTTACAACAGATGTAGTGGGAAGGACAGCCAAGGAACAGAGCTCCACATTGAGTTTAGCTCCTTGGTTTCCTCTTTGGGATTCTGTTTTGTATCACCTCCAATTCATACCCTCCATCTCACTTTTCAGTGGAACCTGGAATTCCAAGAATCTCTTCAGAAATAAAATGAAAACCTACCATCTTATTTTAGGCCATAGATGAAAATGTTAGAAAGACTTGCTTCATGACAAATGTTACTCTCAATTTGACAAAATGTGTATTTAGTTTCTCTTACAGAAGCTATAAAATTATACATGAAAAAGATTTAAATCACTGAATTATCCGTTTTTTGCTTCTCCACTTACACTAAGCTGTAACTTTCTAGCTACAAGCTACAGCTCATCAGTTGAGCCAACATTTGCTTATCAAAAATCTATGTGCTTGTTTTCTCTTAACACACACACACACAAAATGCTGAAATAAAATTAGCATGGTTCTGAGCACATATGCAAATAAGTAGAAGCTCAAAGACCCACGGATAGGAATGAATCAGATCTCAAGATGTGCAACTACTAATGAAAATGTAATATAAAACCCTTCGTGGAACTTATTCAGGGTCATCACTATCAGATGTATCATCACCCGGACATCTTTCAGCCTAGCTTGGGCTGATGGAAACAATAAGCCCACAGAGTTTCCTGGATTTATCTTCAAGGATATGCAGAGGAAATCCAGCTTTTTGCAGCATATACTTTGTGGCATTAATGATGCTGAAACATCCCTTAAAAAAAAAAAAATCCTGGAATAACTGAGAGGCACCAAAGTCAAATATAAGTCTTACTTTCTAAAGTTAGGCTAGAAAGACTTGGGAGGGCATGCTCCTAAGAAGGAATAAAGAAGTTATTTTGGCCCCAACCCCATATTATAGAATTTTACAGGAGTTATTTATGTTCTTATTCTGCATTTTCAGAACCTTGTATCACTTTAAACTTATACAGGACTTATACAGGACATTTTAAACTTATATGTACAGTTTATACATATAAAATGTATAAACGTATACATTTTAAACATATACAGGAATAAGAATTTTTGAAAACAACTGGTTGGATAATCTTTCCATGTCCTTGCTTGTGCAACTGTCATACCAGAGTGTGGCCTGGCATGATTGTCTGTAACTAGCATGTCAACTAACAGGAGACAGAAGGAAGACTGGTCTAGAAGAGCAGCAGTACAAAGGACTGGGTAGCTGGCAGAGCACCCATGAAGAGCCATCTGCCTATGTAGTTGGCACCTACAAGGGCCATTTTACATGCTAGCGTCACTGTCGAGGCTTCCCTGGGAGTCCGCAGACGGGCATACACATGGGAAACCCCCAAACATCTAGATTTATTTTCAACTATTCCATTTAAAATACAGTCACCAGCAACAGAAGGAATTTGATGTCAAAATTTAAAACATTGGCACTCAACACCAAGAAGTTGTGATGCATGAGGCTTAACTAGATCCTCAAATTGGCAATGTTCTGGGAAGGTCTGAATCTCATCTTTTAAATTGGACCACAAAATCAAGACTCATTGGGTTGCCTTTTCTAGAGTGACCTGAAGAATTTAGCTTTAAAAACCATTCCAGAACTCAAGAATATATGAGGGTTTGAAAGATTTAGTACAGTTGTCTTCTCTAGGGGAATAAGGGAGCCCAGAATCTAAACCTTATGTCTCTTTGAGGAGTTCACACCTTACTAGTCTTGGCTGGAAGCAAAGTTTGCTCTTCCCTATAAGCACTTGCTATGGATTGAATGTTTATGTCACTCCAAAAGTCATATGTTGAAACTGTACCATTTAATGCAATGGTATCAATAGGTATCATATCATCAAATGTCCGTATAGTCAAAGCTATAGTTTTTCTAGTAGTCACATATGGATGTGAGAGCTGGACCATAAAGAAAGCTGAGCACTAAAGAATTGATGCTTTTGAACTGTGGTGTTGGAGAAGACGTTTGAGAGTCCCTTGGACTGCGAGATCAAACCAGTCGATCCTAAAGGAAATCAGTCCTGAATATTCATTGGAAGGACTGATGCTAAAGTGGAAGCTTCAATACTTTGGCCACCTGATGCAAGGAACTGACTCATTGGAAAAGACCCTGATGCTGGGAAAGATTGAAGGCAGGAGGAGAAGGGGACGATAGAGGAGAGATGGTTGGATGCATCACCAACTTGATGAACATGAGTTTGAGCAAGCTCTAAGAATTGCTGATGGACTTGGAAGCCTGGTGTGCTGCAGTCCATGGGGTCGCAAAGAGTCAGACAGGATGAGCAACTGAACTGAACTGAACTGATCATTAAGTAAGATCTTTGGGAAATAATTAGGATTAGATGAAGTCATGGCAGTAGTTCATGGCAGTAGTCCTCATGAACAGGTCTGGAGGTTTTATAAGAGTCACAGGAAAGCTTGCTTCCTCTCTCTGGTCTCTGCCATGTGAAGATACAAGGAAAAATCTGCAGTCTGCAGCCCAGAAGAGGTCTCTCACCAGAGTCTTACTATGCTTGTACTCTGATCTCAGACTTCCAGCCTATAGAACTTTGAGAAAGGAGTGTCTGCAGTATTTCTGTTATAGTAGCCCAAATGGACTAAGAGCCCAAAAGGCCAGATTTTCATTTTCTTAGCCTTCCTTGAGGCTAAGACCATGTAGATTCCACGGCATGAAACTAAGCTGTTTCTGCGTCTTCCATTTGTCCTGAACCTGGTTCTGCAGACTGTGGCAAGCCTGTGAGCTCCACGATGCTTTTCCAATAGGTTTCTTTTCTGCTGTAAACAGTCAGTTTCGTGACGAGCAACTAAGCCCCCTGATTATTACAAAACAAATTAGAGTCAAAAACTTAATTTTTCAAAACAGTTGTCTGTTAGACTTCTCCTCCCCCATACATAATTAAACATAATTAAACATAATAAAATAATTAAATTTTATTTCCTTCCAAACGATTCACATGCAGCCATATTTAAAAAATAAAATGGCAGTCTGGTAGCTGTTTCATGTTTTCCTGAAAATGACCTTTCCTTAGGTTCAGTAGAACTAGCCCAAAGATATTCTATTTCATCGTCTCTTCCTTACTCTTCCCACCTCTCATTTTTAAGAGCCTACTTTCCCTCCAAGTAAATGAGGAGTAACATTTACCTGATCATTCCTAGACAACTTCTTTCATTCATATTTGCCATTCTTTTGCTTTCCCAAACTGCTCGGAAGCCCTAGTCTAACTCCCTCTATTCCATCCTCTGTGTTTAATCACAGGTTTCATATGAGTCCTCCCAGAGCTGCCTGAACTCTTCCTTGTTACTCCCATGTTTGCAGCCCACCTGCACTTAAGATAATGTTTATTATGGACTTTAAGTTGTAGAAATGATTCTTCTACCACTGTATGAAGTAGATGATTCATAAATATCTGAACATTCTAACAATCCTATTTGGTGCCCCCAAACACTAGGTCCTTGGTGTTTCAAATTCACTTCCAGATTTCTTGTCCACTTTAGTATGAAAACTAACAGGACTCTGTGACATACACAAAGCTTAACAAAATAATATTACTACTAGATTGAACAAAAGTTAGTGATTAGCAGTGCCATAAAGAAAAAACAAGCAAAGCATAGACAAAAACTATTCCCACATATTTTGAAACTGCTTTGGAATGATACTGTGGATTTCAGCCTTGAAAACATTGCACAGAACAGCCCATTATTGTGTGGAGATGAAGTGCCTGACTTGAGATAAGAACCTTGGTAAAGTTACCAATTTCCATCAGAGAATATTGATTTGATCTCTTAATCATAACTTTTTCTAAAGCAGATGGATTTTTTTCAGCCAACAACCCTAATTGCCTATGAGCTCCATGTTTGCCAGAAAATGTAATTGTACACTCTCTACAATCCCATCTAGTTAAAAAAATCTGTCTGGGGTAAATGCTACTCAGGGAGACTGCTTAAATAATCTTCTTATAAATAAATATTCTAAGTATCTTTAGAACAGAAAAAAGATTAACTTATTGGACCACACTTTCCCGTCTTTTTACAGATTTAACTTTTGCTGGGTTTTATCACTGAGCCCTCCATCTTTATGGTGGAGCAGAAGTAACAGAAATAAAGTCTATTACCACAGTTTCTTTAGGAGTGGTGGTGCGGATATTTTCTCCTATATGAAACTTCATGTGAGAAATGCCTTTTAGTCATGTTCTTGTGTATACAAAGAAACCTTTGTCTCTTCTGAGGGTGTCTCTTTTTCTTTAGCAATAAAAATTAAGTAACTGACATGGTGCTTCCCGGGTTGCACAGAGGTAAAGAATCTGCCTGACAATGCAGGTTTGATACCTGGGTTGAGAAGATGCCCTGGAGGGGGAAATGGCAACCTACTCCAGTATCCTCACCTGGAGAATCCCATGGACAGAGGAGCCTGGCAGGCTACAGTCCATGGGGTCACAGAGTCAGACACAACTGAGCATGCCTGCAACTGACATACATTCTTTTTCACTTCACCAACCGGGTAGTTCAGATGCAAGAATGAGGCTCAAAGAGAGAATTATGAAGGAACCCAGAGAGTCTGATTATTTACATTTTTCTTCTGACTTTATTTTTATTTATGATAATAAGAATGCATATGTATGCGCGTGTATAAATATGTATTTACAAATGTGTATATGGTATATGATTTTTAATTTATAATTCAGCCACTATTTTTCTGTTCATGCCATAAATTACAGTACATTTTGTGGAAGATACAACATGAATAAATATGTAAACATATAAATAAATATGGTCAAATACCATGTTAGGATGTACTTTAGCCATTTAGTCGTGTCCGACTCTGTGCGACCCCATAGATGGCAGCCCACCAGGCTCCCCCATCCCTGGGATTCTCCAGGCAAGAACACTGGAGTGGGTTGCCATTTCCTTCTCCAATGCATGAAAGTGAAAAGTGAAAGGGAAGTTGCTCAGTCGTGTCCAACCCTCAGCGACTCTATGGACTGCAGCCTTCCAGGCTCCTCCATCCATGGGATTTTCCAGGCAAGAGTACTGGAGTGGGGTGCCATTGCCTTCTCCGTCCACTATTAACAGTAATTACTTAAGAAGCATCTGCTACTGTGTGTGCAAGACACATGATGGGTGAGAAGATAAAGAAAGCTTAAGGCAAAACTCCTTACCTCATAAGTCTAGAAATCTAATTGAGATAATAGGTCTGGTACACAAGACTATAATATAATAAATGCACTCTACTATAGTAAATTACATATACATATATACATGTGTGTGTGTGCATATATGGACAGGCCAAGTAATAGTATCCTTCCTGCTTAAGAGAGAAAGAAATGAAAGCGGACAGAAGGTTCATCTCCATAAGCACTCCCCCACAAGAGCGCAACTCCCCTCTCCTTACTGACCTGTGTTGTTCCCAGTAAGACCCGGGCAGAACTGGGAGACTCACAACTGCCCCAGACCCCACCAAGTCCAGGGTGATTCTATTTAAAGCAACAACAACATTCCAAAAAGATCTGTTAATCTAGATAAATTTTGATATATACTATAAGAGGAAGAGTTATTTTATTTTCAGGATTTTTTTATTGTACATTTTAAAACATTTAAAAATGTTCTCTTTTTGAGGACACTAATAGATGGAGAAATATACCATGTTCATGGATTGGAAGAATCAATATAGTGAAAATGAGTATACTACCCAAAGCAATCTATAGATTCAATGCAATCCCTATCAAGCTACCAACAGTATTCTTCACAGAGCTAGAACAAATAATTTCACAATTTGCATGGAAATACAAAAAACCTCGAATAGCCAAAGAGACCTTGAGAAAGAAGAATGGAACTGGAGGAATCAACCTACCTGACTTCAGGCTCTACTACAAAGCCACAGTTATCAAGACAGTATGGTACTGGCACAAAGACAGAAATATAGATCAATGGAACAAAATAGAAAGCCCAGAGATAAATCCATGCACATATGGACACCTTATCTTTGACAAAGGAGGCAAGAATATACAATGCATTAAAGACAATCTCTTTAACAAGTGGTGCTGGGAAATCTGGTCAACCACTTGTAAAA
>NW_011495022.1:1238148-1242461 GCF_000754665.1 Bison bison bison | reverse complement strand
AGATGTCCATCAGCAGATGAATGGATAAGACAGCTGTGGTACATATACACAATGGAGTATTACTCAGCCATTAAAAAGAATACATTTGAATCAGTTCTAATGAGGTGGATGAAACCGGTGCCTATTATACAGAGTGAAGTAAGCCAGAAAGAAAAACACCAATACAGTATACTAATGCATATATATGGAATTTAGAAAGATGGTAACAATAACCCGGTGTATGAGACAGCAAAAGAGACACTGATGTATAGAATAGTCTTATGGACTCTGTGGGAGAGGGAGAGGGTGGGAAGATTTGGGAGAATGGCACTGAAACATGTAAAATATCATGTATGAAACGAGTTGCCAATCCAGGTTCGATGCACGATACTGGATGCTTGGGGCTAGTGCACTGGGATGACCCAGAGGGATGGTATGGGGAGGGAGGAGGGAGGAGGGTTCAGGATGGGGAACACATGTATACCTGTGATGGATTCATTTTGATATTTGGCAAAACTAATACAATTATGTAAAGTTTAAAAATAAAATAAAATAAAATGTTTTCTTTTTTACCGCAGCTCACTGAAAAAGAAATTTTACTTCATGACTTAGAATTTAAGAACACATACATATACAATGGAATCCTCAGTTTCAGAAAACACTATTCACACACTATTTTCTACTCTATTTTGTTTCACTTTATTTCTAAAAGCATTCTTATTATGATCTATTAAATTAAATTTAGTATAAATAGCATTATTTTAAACAAAGAGAAGTTCAAATTTCCAAGGGGCAAAGGTTTTAATTTACTAGAAGAAAACTATTCTTTTAAAGATCAAAGGAGACTGAGTCCATTTCAGATGGATAATACAACATACTGCTTCTTATCTCATAAGTATTTGCTCAGAAATCTGAAAAATGCAAAGTTATGATTCATGCAACTCTCCTTCAGAGGGAAAAACATACCCCCAAGTTGTATTTCCATTAGAAACACATCACTCTACCCACATAAATCTCATTTCAAACGCCTTTGGTATTCTTGTCTCCACATTCTAAATATGGGCTTGATTCATAATTCAGTTTCTCTCTAGCCTTTGTTATAATGAACTCAAAAAAGATTTTTATATATGCATATAATTCACTAGTTCTGAAAACTGCATCATTACTGTCTAATCAGTGATGACCTTAACTTTAGGTCTCTACACACAAAAAATTAGGATTTCAGGAAACAATGGAAAAATTCCTCTTTCAGTAACTGATACCATGGTTAATCACCAATTTAAATGAAGATTTTGGAAAGTAAAATGCTACTATTATTAATAACAAACAGTCATCAAAATTGTGAATGGAAACATTTCCAATTTGCCAACATAACCCTTATGCTTATTCATGCCAAAGCATCTCAGGATGTCTTAACATTCCCTAAGAGAAGATTAAGCAGGTTATAGACCTTTTACCATGCCAGTTCTAAGATAATACTTAATTCTTCCCATGGATCTGCAGTGCCAGATTACAGTGGACAGAACTACCTATAACAGATAGTTCTATTCTAGTCACGATTGTGTCACATCAACTTGCCAGCCTACCTAATAATATTCAACCAAATTAGAGCTTGGTGAACTTCTGGCAGGTTTGTGACACTGCACCTGAAATCTGCAATTTTAACTAATTATAGAAATTCTGGGCAGGAAGCCCTCTGAAAAGATGATCCGCTTCATTCCTTTCTTTGGAAACTGTGAAACTACCCCATGTCAGGAGTCCTCTGTTCTATTTTAGCTTGAAGAGAAGAAAGGATAATAACACGAAGGATGTCTCACTGTGTAACTGGAACCACACCAGATTCATTACATGTGTGATCTCTTTTCTGAATGCAGCAGGAATTACCACCTTCATTTAACAAAGGGGAAACCAAGGCTCCGATAGACTAGTAAGATGACCACAGACAGTGCATGTTCGTGTTGGCACCTGACCGAGAGTCTGACTCCAGAAACTAATGCTTTTCTGGCATCTATCCTAGTAGTGGGAGGCACGCAGCTGGCCATAGAGACAACTTATCTCTTTCAAAGTCCACATTCAATGATGTTACACAATAGCTTGAAATCAGCCACGATGGGCAGATTTACACTGTGCAAACTGGCAAACACTACAAATCAGGGTTTTCTTCTTTAGAAGAAAGCCATTTACCAGCACATCACTACCTGTATGTAACACATTTCATATTTCACAAATGTCATTCTATTGGTCAGTTTTTTCATTTTCTGAAACAGTTAATAAGAGTATAGGTATAATATCTTCCATTATGTATTTCCCACATTTATTTCCTGTGTACATTTTCCTACCATTAAGGAAAAACTTCAGGGAAAGGTTTAAAAAATGTCCACATCCAGATTTAACAACAATCAACATATACCAACTTTATCTCATTTATACTCTCCACTTTTTCCTCCCCAGCTATATTATTTTTAAATAAATCTCAGATATTATATGCTTTTAAAAATTTATTTATTTTAATTGAAGGCTAATTGCTTTACAATATTGTAGTGGTTTTTGCCATACATTGACATGAGTCAGCCATGGGTGTACATGTGTTCTGCATCCTGACCCTCCCCCCCACCTCCCTCACCATCCCATGCCTCTGGGTCATCCCAGTGCATCAGCCCTTAGCACCCAGTCTCATGCATCAAACCTAGATGGGTGATCTATTTCACATATGATAATATACATGTTTCAATGTTATTCTCTCAAATCATCCCACTCTCACTTTCTTCCAGAGTCTAAAAGTCTGTTCTTTACATCTGTGTCTCTTTTGCTGTCTCATATATAGGGCCATCATTACCATTTTTCTAAATTCCATATATATGCGTTAATATACTATATTAACTGTGTTTTTCTTTCTGACTTATTTCACTCTGTATAATAGGCTTCAGTGTCATCCACCTCATTAGAACTGATTCAAATGCATTCTTTTTAATAGCTGGGAAATATTCCACTGTGTATATGTACCACAGCTTTCTTATCCAATCGTCTGCCGATGGACATCTAGGTTGCTTCTATGTCCTGGCTATTGTAAACAGTGCTGTAATGAACACTGGGGTACATGTGTCTCTTTCAATTCTGGTTTCCTCGGTGTATATGCCCAGCAGTGGGATTGCTGGGCCATATATTTATAAACACATCATTTGTATCTCTGAGAAATAAGTTCATTTTAATAATACCATGCTCATACATTAAAATTGTCCATAATTCCTTACTATCATCTAGTACTCTTGTCTACATTCAAGTTTCTCCAATTGCCTCAAAGCTGTATTTTACAAAGTTGCTTTGTTCAAATCAAGAACCGAAGTTGACATATTACATATGGATGAAATGTCTCCCAAATATTAAGTCATCACCATATGTTTAATTTTTATAGTTTTACCTGCCTTTTTTCTCTTGATGTTTGTTTATAATAAAAATTGAGTCATGTGTTCTATAGAATATCTTACATTTTGGAATTTGCTCATTGATTCCATGGTTTCATACAACATGTTCCTCTTCTATATTTCTTAAAAATTGGTAGTTAGGTTTAAAGGCTTGAACAGATCAATTTCCTACATTTTGGCAAGTATATTTCATGGGTAGGATAGTGCACTTCCTATGTACCATTAGAAGGTACATAATATCCACTATCTCTATTTTTATAATCAGTGGCTTTTGGTGTTCCCAGTCTAATCCATCTCAGAGGAACCAGAGAACAAATTGCCAACATCTGCTGGATCATGGAAAAAGCAAGAGAGTTCCAGAAAAACATCTATTTCTGCTTTATTGACTATACCAAAGCCTCTGACTATGTGGATCACAATAAACTGTGGAAAATTCTTCAAGAGATGGGAATACCAGACCACCTAATCTGCCTCTTGAGAAATCTGTATGCAGGTCAGGAAGCAACAGTTTGAACTTGACACGGAACAACAGACTGGCTCCAAATAGGAAAAGGTGTACGTCAAGGCTGTATATTGTCACCCTGCTTATTTAACTTATATGCAGAGTACATCATGAGAAATGCTGGGCTGGAAGAAGCAAGCTGGAATCAAGATTGCCGGGAGAAATCTCAATAACCTCAGATATGCAGATGACACCACCCTTATGGCAGAAAGTAAAGAGGAACTAAAAAGCCTGTTGATGAAAGTGAAAGTGGAGAGTGAAAAAGTTGGCTTAAAGCTCAACATTCAGAAAACGAAGATCATGGCATCCGGTCCCATCACTTCATGGGAAATAGATGTGGAAACAGTGGAAACAGTGTCAGACTTTATTTTTCTTGGGCTCCAAAATCACTGCAGATGATGACTGCAGCC
>NW_011495022.1:1221396-1238048 GCF_000754665.1 Bison bison bison | reverse complement strand
CTTACTCCTTAGAAGGAAAGTTATGACCAACCTAGATAGCATATTGAAAATCAGAGACATTACTTTGCCAACAAAGGTCTGTCTAGTCAAGGCTATGGTTTTTCCAGTGGTCATGTATGGATGTGAGAGTGGACTGTGAAGAAGGCTGAGAGCTGAAGAATTAATGCTTTTGAACTGTGGTGTTGGATAAGACTCTTGAGATTCCCTTGGACTGCAAGGAGATCCAACCAGTCCATTCTGAAGGAGATCAGCCCTGGGATTTCTTTGGAAGGAATGATGCTAAAGCTGAAACTCCAGTACTTTGGCCACCTCATGCGAAGAGTTGACTCATTGGAAAAGACTCTGATGCAGGGAGGGATTGGGGGCAGGAGGAGAAGGGGACGACAGAGGATGAGATGGCTGGAGGGCATCACTGACTCAATGGACATGAGTCTGAATGAACTCCAGGAGTTGGTGATGGACAGGGAGGCCTGGCATGATGCGATTCATGGGGTCTCAAAGAGTTGGACACAACTGAGTGACTGATCTGATCTGATCCAATCTGTTTTTAACTGTTCTGTATACAGCTACTCTAAACATACTCTTAACATTTTCTAAATTGAAGTATGATTGATTTACAATGTTCTGATTCTCTGACATTTTTGATGTAAATATAAACTAGTTATGTAGGGAATACAACTTGAAGTGGAACTGCTTGCTCAAAAAGATGTAAAACATAGTTAGACATAGTTAAAAACGTTTCCTGATGGGGCTGTACTCAGTACCTGAGCACCCCCAAGTGCCCCACAATTTTGCCAACACTTAGTGTTGTCAATGTATTTCATTTTAGTTATTCTAATGACTTTGTACTGGCAATCCTTTCTAGTTTGAATTTTCATCTTCCTAATGAATAATAATTTGAGCACATATTCATTCATACCATTAGAGGTTTATTTTAATGAGCTGTTTTTTTCTCTATTGATTGCAGCATTTTGTTCTCAGATATATGCATTGTGAATATTTTCTTCATCTGTGAATTTCCTTTTCACTTTTATCTTTTTCAGTAAGTAAATTGGTTTTTGTTTTGATGAAGTTTTTTTTTTGTTTTGTTTTGGAATTCACTTGTGTGCTGAGAAATTTTTTCCTTTCCTCAAGTTCATGACAATGTTATCCTATATAATTTTTTTTTAGAATCTTTATAGTTTCAGCTTTCAAATTTAGGTTTATATTATATTGCAAATAAAGATATTTTACACTGTGGTAAGAAAAAAAAAAAAAAAAAAAAAGAAAGATCCTCTATCAACCCTTCACCAAATGTTTTAGGCAGTGTTGATGATCATTCCCTAGATTCATTATTTCAGTAGGGGTTGTAAAACAGTGATGGCTTACTTCTTTATTTCCTTCTGCATTTATTGACTGAAATGCATCTATAAAGCAGACATTTTTCTCATCAACTATTCAGTTCAGCTCAGTTCAGTCAATCGTGTACAACTCTTTGTGACCCCATTAACTGCAGCAAGCCAGGCCTCCCTGTCCATCACCAATTCCCGGAGTTCACCCAAACCCATGTCCATTGAGTTGGTGATGCCATCCACCCATCTCATCCTCTGTCGTCCCCTTCTCCTCCTGCCCTCAGTCTTTCCCAGAATCAGGGTCTTTTCAAATGAGTCAGCTCTTCACATCAGGTGGCCAAGTATTGGAGTTTCAGCTTCAGCATCAGTCCTTCCAATGAACACCCAGGACTGATCTCCTTTAGGATGGACTGGTTGGATCTCCTTGCAGTTCAAGGGACTCTCAAGAGTCTTCTCCAACACCACAGTTCAAAAGCATCAATTCTTGTGCACTCAGCTTTCTTTATATTCCAACTCTCACATCCATACATGACCACTGGAAAAACCATAGCCTTGACTAGATGGACCTTTGTTGGCAAAGTAACGTCTCTGATTTTTAATATGCTGTCTAGGTTGGTCATAACTTTCCTTCCAAGGAGTAAGCGTCTTTTAATTTCATGGCTGCAGTCACCATCTGCAGTGATTTTGGAGCCCCCCAAAATAAAGTCTGACACTGTTTCCACTCTTTACCCATCTATTTGCCATGAAGTGATGGGACCAGATGCCATGATCTTAGTTTTCTGAATGTTGAGCTTTAAGCCTACTTTTTTACTCTCCTCTTTCACCTTCATCAAGAGGCTCTTTAGCTCCTCTTCACTCTCTGCCATAAGGGTGGTGTCATCTGCATATCTGAGGTTATTGAGATTTCTCCTGGCAATCTTGATTCCAGCTTGTGCTTCTTCCAGCCCAGCGTTTCTCATGATGTACTCTGCATATAAGTTAAATAAGCAGGGTGACAATATACAGCCTTGACGAACTCCTTTTCCTATTTGGAACAGTCTGTTGTTCCATGTCCAGTTCTAACTGTTGCTTCCTGACCTGCATATAGGTTTCTCAAGAGGCAGGTCAGGTGGTCTGGTATTCCCATCTCTTTCAGAATTTTCCACAGGTTATTGTGATCCACACAGTCAAAGGCTTTGATAGTCAATAAAGCAGAAATAGATGTTTTTCTGGAACTCTCTTGCTTTTTCCATGATCCAGCTGATGTTGGCAATTTGATCTCTGGTTCCTCTGCCTTTTCTAAAACCAGCTTGAACATCTGGAAATTCACGGGTCACATATTGCTAAAGCCTGGCTTGGAGAATTTTGAGCATTACTGACATGTGAGATGACTGCAATTGTGAGGTAGTTTGAGCATTCTTGGCATTGCCTTTCTTTGGGATTGGAATGAAACCTGACCTTTTCCAGTCCTGTGGCACTGCTGAGTTTTCCAAATTTGCTGGCATATTGAGTACAGCACTTTCACAGCATCATCTTTCAGGATTTGAAATAGCTCAACTGGAAATCCATCACTACTGCTACTACTACTGCTACTCCTACTAAGTCGCTTCAGTCGTGTCCAACTCTGTGTGACCCCACAGACCGCAGCCCACCAGGCTCCACCGTCCCTGGGATTCTCCAGGCAAGAACACTGGAGTGGGTTGCCATTTCCTTCTCCAATGCATGAAAGTGAAAAGTGAAAGTGAAGTCACTCAGTCATGTCCAACTCTTCGCGACCCCATGGACTGCAGCCTACCAGGCTCCTCTGTCCATGGGATTTTCCAGGCAAAAGTACTTGAGTGGGGTGCCATTGCCTTCTCCAAATCCATCACTATGGATTTCCTAAGTCTGCTAGCTTTGTTCATAGTGATGCTAGTCTGAATTACAGTTTGTCAGGAAAGGTAGGATAGTTTGTTTCTTTCTCTTTATCAACCAATGTTTAGAATGAGTTTGTGCCCTCACACCCTTCAAAAGTGATCACACTTTTTGGATTTTACTTTTTCCTATCGTTAATGTACTCATGGATTTTAATATATTTTACGTGTTATAATAATTTCAGTCAACTTTAAAAAATCCGTCCAAATTAGCTATTAAATCTTTTTTTAAATATAACCCCATAGATTTTTGATTGCTTCCTTGCTTTCTGGTATATTCCAGGCTCTTGTACATTTCCTGCACCAGTCGTAGAAACAGACGTTTTTCTGAGGGGCTTGATTATTTATTGTGGGAAATGGTTCTGCCTGCCATATAAACTGATTATGTCTCATTCAAGAGAAATTCTCAATCAGAATACTCTGAGTACTCATGGGATACAGAAGAAGTACCAAAACTGGCAGACATCATAAAAAATTTTACTTCTTAGAGAAAAAGTTGCCACATTATTATAGGATCTATTAGGTAAATGTATACAATTTTATCTTTACTGTAACCTAATCATTGATTGAATAATGAGTTAAGAATGTGAATGAGAATATTTATAAGATTACACTTTATTTAGGGCTTCCCTGGTGGCTCAGTAGGTAAAGAATCTGCTTTCAGTGCAGGAGACCCGAGTTCAATTCCTGGGTTGAGAAGATCTCTTGGAGAAGGGAATGGCAACCCACTCTAGTATTCTTGCCTGGAGAATTTCATGGATAGAGGAGCCTGGCGAGCTACAGTTCATGGAATCACAAGAGTCAGACATCACTTAGTAACTAAACCACCACCATCACACTATATATTAGTAGAGAAATGGGCAGATCAGCTTTTGTAGAACCTGAAGTCTAAACAATCAGGAGGGATCTCTCTTTTAGAAAATGAGTATGAAATTACAGAAACAAAATTAGATGAGAACGTGAACATTTATCATTTTTGTCTTATCCAAACTCTTCACTGGTGGAATCAGTAGTTTATACAAATCTTTAGTTTATAAGAAGCTGTTTGCAGATTAAGAATACAGGTCATTTACAGAAATATATCTAGCCCCTGTTGGCAGTAACCAAGAGTACTACAAGTGAAATGTAAGAAGTCGTAACAAATGATTTCTAGTTATTATTTTGGTTCCTACTACAGTGTACCTACTAGAAAGAGTAGAAATGATGCACTTGCTTTAGTTACAGTATGCGGCACTTCTCAAGCCAGGGAGTTGCCTGCAGGCATTTCATAAAAATTTCCAGAGCTATTATTAGATATTATACAGAAGACTTTCCTCCTAGTTTTCAGCCCTGAGTTCTCTGGCAGATGCCTTGGTGATTATAGTGACAGTAATGCTTGGCATCCCGACAGACATTCTGCCCCAGGACTAGCAGCAGCAACTGACCAGGGTTTTGCAGGAGGAATTTTTATTTTTATTTTTCAGATACTTCAAAACAAGGACAAGGTCATTCCCAATGCCAGAACTTCTAGCTAAGTCATAACTTCTCCTTGTGTGTCAAAACTACTGAGAGAAAGGAATAAAATACCAAAAAAAAAAAAAGAAAAGAAAACCCATTACCAAGAACATAAGCCTTTAAATATAGTATTAGGAACTCTGGATATCCAGAATACACTGTTTCAAACTGAACACCAGCATCACCATCAGCACCAGAAAAATCATAGGTAATATTCATTTTTGCACTGTTCATCAGGCTCTGAGCTAAGTGCCTTGTATTACACTTGGCAGAATCCTGATTTTATACAAGACAGGGAAAGAACCTGGTTGTAAGTGTGGGGTGGGGACCAAGATTTGTCCCCAGACAATCTAATTCCGGAGACAATTTCTTAATCCTGCTCAATACTGCCTTGCAGTTTCCTCTACTTGAAAAACACTTTTCTTGATCCTGAACTTTTAGACGTAATAAAAATTTAAATCTTATTATTACAAAAAAGAAGAATATTAACGCTTTTCCTCTTTTAGTTTCTAAACTGATCTTATATATGATGACTGAATTTTGCATATCGTTAGTAACATTTGGATTTAGTGTTTAAAACACCAGCTTCTATATAGTCAAAAATGCATTAACAACACTGGAAAATAAATTCTTAAATCTATTATATTAACAAAAAGAAGTAAACCTAAACTTCTATTGACTTTTAAAAGTTTTATCAACTTTTATCAAATTGATAAGAGAAGAAAAAATAAAACTAATTTACATAAAAGCTGATTTGTAAAAATACTCTGACTATATAGAGAGACATATATTATAAGGACAAAAAGAGCTGTAGGGAATTTTGAACATGCCACAGGAAGTTTGTTGTTGGTTAGAGGTAGTGATGCAGCAGATCTGAAACAATTTTGTGCATTATGAGGCTGAAGAAAGAAGTACATAATACACTGGTATTGTGGGGTGTGAGGATTCTCACTTGGGAAAAGAGAAACAGAAAAATACAATGGGGGAAGGAGAGGAAGAACCCAATGATGTTGGAATGGAATTAATGGTAGTAGTAGTGAAGAAGGAAATGGCAACCCACTCCAGTGTTCTTGCCTGGAGAATCCCAGGGACAGTGGAGCCTGGTGGGCTGCTGTCTATGGGGTCGCACAGAGTCGGACACGACTGGGGCGACTTAGCAGCAGCAGTAGTAGTATAGCAGTATTATACTGCATAGCTCTGGCAGTACCCTATACATATAAGGGTGTGTGTGTGTGTGTGTGTGTGTGTGTGTATGTGTGTGTGTGAACATGAGCATGGATGTGAAAGTTGGTAAACATTCTAGCATCTACTGAAAAGGCCTAGAAGTAGGGATACTCCTGCACTGATGAGGAAACCTAATGTCCAGATCTAGGGTTTCGAGCTAGATCTAGTTCTAAAAAGAAATAAGACTCTCAGAACAGGAAAATACAATCCTGAAGCGTCTGGATGTGCCACTGAGAATGAGTTCATAGTGATGAGGACACATCAAAAAGAAACAGCACCCAACTCTGAAGAGCTCCCATTAGTCAAATTTGGAACAATCTGAGTATCAAAGGAATGATAAGAAGAATAGATTATAATAATACTGAACTGAAAGAATATGTTCATAAGTACATAGTGATGCCTAAAATTTTTTTAATGCAAAGGAGGAGAAGAAAAAGAAAACCAACTTATAAATGTAAAAGTATTGATAGAAATGGAAAACCAGAATTTCACAACCATATAGCAATAATGAATTCAGGTAACAATCATCAGTGGATACGAAAACCAGTAGGTTCAAAAGTCGGTAGTGAACTATTCATGCAATCTCAAAGTATCCCTGTGCAGACTATATTTGGATTAAAAAGGGGAAAAGTTGCTTTATAATAGAAAAATCATGCAGACACTACCTTTACCTTAACATAGGCAGTAATAGAGTACATTGAGATCCTAGTTCTCCTGGGGACACTGGGAAGGACACCTAGGAAGATAGTCTTCCAAAACTCTTAATCTGAATCTAATCACAAGGAAACAATCAAATCCAAAATGTAGGGCATTCTGTAAAACATCTAGACTGACTGAACTTTTCCAAAACATCAACACAATGTAGAACAGCAAACGCCACCAAATAAAGCTGGATATCTGTTTTGTTTAAAGAAGAAAAAGGAGATAGGAACACTAACACAGTGTATAATCCTGGATTGGAACTTAGATTGAAAAACAAAGAAAATGACTATAAATGATACTAGCAGGAGAACTGAGGAAATGTGAATGGACTGTGTGTGATATAATACTGCTCTGCTAGCCCTGCCAGGTATTTTGTAGGGAATGTTCTCATTCTTCGCAGTTGGTGAGCCAAATGAAGGCCAAGACTTTCATCCCAGGAGCCACAGGTAGAATGGATAGTGATCAGAGGCCATCCTTGCCTTAGATGCTTTTAACATAGGTGAGAAAAGGCCTAACTGTCAATGACTACCGGCCTCCATTCATCCTGGGCACGAGCATGAGCAACATCTGGCTCCCTTAGCAGCACTGACAGTCTTAAAGAATTTGATTCGATTCTAACCTGCAAGTTACTAAGAACAGCATCTTGCAAAAAGCTCTCTAAGAAACCACACAAAACTGAAGACTGATTTAGAATGAAATTGAGTTTTCAGAGGTATGAAAAACTTTAGTCTGAAAAAAGCTACACATTCTTTGGGACCACGAAATCATAACATTTAATTTGGAGGAACATCAAGAAATCATTTGATCTGGCCATCCACCTTCAGATATGTGAAATCAGAGAAGTTGTAAGAGAGAAAATAGGATTCTGTTTTGAAGATCTCTAGGGCATGAGACCCATTATCCTCCCTTCCAAAGGTCAGTAAGTTTCTTCCCTTTCACCCATGTCTTTTTGTGCCTAAGCCAATCCTATCCCTCTTTTTTTCTCCTCACAGAAACTGTATTCCATAATGACCTCAGTTATTCTTCTTTGAACCAATATGAAGTATAATTTAACTGGCAACTCTCTAAGCGTGGTCTATAGACACTATGGGTCCCAAAATACATTTGGGGGTCTGTAAGGTCAGAACTGTTTTCATAATAACATTAAGACTTTTTTTTTCCTGCCTTTTTCACTTCACTGACGTTTGTACTGATGGTACTTCAACAAATAGTGTGTAAATTTGCCGATGAGTAAAGACAGTGACACCAAACTCTACCAGGGGTGCTTATCTTCATGAGCATACATTCAAAGTTTAAAAAATGAAAGAAAGAAAAAGAAAAAAATTATCTTGAGAATGTCTTTGATAAAGCAGTAAAAATTAGTTAATTTTATTAGATCTCAACCCCTTGGTTAAGATTTTGAATAGCTTGTGTGACAAAATGAAAAGTATGCATAGAATCACCTCTGGGTGATTGAGTTGCAAGCTGAACTGGCCACTTTTTTCATTTGAAAGAGTGACTGGCAGATAAACTATAGTTATTCACACTTGGCCATCTAGCAGACATTTTCTTAATAACAAATGAAGTGAACTTATTACTTCAAGGAAAATTGATAGAATTTTATTGCCAATTATAAAATTCACGATTTCAAGTAAAAAAGTAAGATTTTTTTGAAAACTAGTATTTACTAGTGTGAGCTTGACAGCTTTCTAATACTTAGACTTCTGATGGAATTTATAATGATATTAACAAATGTGATTTTTGAAGTATTATATAAAGACATGTATCTACATTTGAAGGATCTACACATCTCAGGAAACCAATATTCTTCAAATGACTAATGCAGATGTTACCAAAACCATTCATAGTTAAAAGACCCACTGAAATTACAGACGAATCAATGTATTTCTCACAACAGCATGAAAATCAAAACTACAATTGTACAGTTTATTAGAGAAATGCAAATCAAAAATACAATGATGTGGTTTTGATTTGCATTTCTCTAATAATTGGCAATGATGAGCTTCTCTTCATGTGCCTATTGACCTTCCGTATGTCTTCTTGGGAAAATTATCTATGTAGGTCTTCTGCCCATTTTTTGATTGGGTTGTTTGGAATTTTTATTATTGAGTTGTATGAGCTGTTTGCATATTTTGGAAATTAAATCCTTGTTAGTCTCATCATTTGCATATTTTCTCCAAGTCTTTGTTTTGTTTATGGTTTCCTCTACTGTACAGAAACTTGTAGGTGATAATTAGGGAGTCTGGGGTGGACAAGTACACGCTGCTATGTTTAAAACGGATAACCAACAAGGAACGACCGTGTAGTGCAGGGAACGCTGCTCAGTGTTACGCGACAGCCTGGAGGAGTGGGCAGAATGGAGAGATATATGTATGGCTAAGCCCCTTTGCTGGTCACCTGAAACTGTCACATCATTGTTAATCGGCTATACCCCAATACAAAATAAAAAGTAAAAAAAAACTACAATGACAAATGACCTCACACTTGTCAGAATGGCCATCATTAAACAGTCTATACATAATGAGTGTTGGAGAGGGTATGGAGAAAAGGGAACTCTCTTACACTGTTGATGGGAACGTAAATTGGTACAGCCATTATGAAAAACAGTATGGAGTGTCTTCAAAAATCTAAAAATAGAGTTGCCATATGATCTATCAATCCTACTCTTGGGCATGTATAACAAACTATAATTTGAAAAGATACACGCACCCCTATGTTCAGCGCAGCACTATTTACATGAGCCAAGACATGGAAACAACCTAAATGTCCTTGACAGGTGAACAGATAAAGATGTGGTTTGGAATCACAATGGAGTATTACCCATAAAAAGAATAAAATAATTCCATTTGCAGCAACATGGATGGGCCTAGAGGTTATCATACTAAACGAAGGAAGTCAGAAAGAGAAAGACAAATACCGTATGATATCACTTATACATGGAATCTAAACTACAACACAAATAAACATATCTAAAAAATAGAAACAGACTCACAGACACAGAGAACATTCCTGTGACTGCCAAGGGGAAAAGGGGATGGAAAAAGAAAGAACTGGGAGTTTGGATTAACATATCCAAATCAGTATACATAGGATGAATAAACAGTATCCTACTGTATAGCACAGGGGACTATATTCAATATTATATGATAAGCCATAGTGGAAAAGAATATGAAAAATAACATTATATGTATAACAATGTTGCTTTTCTATATAGCAGAAATTAAACATTATAAATCAACTCTACCTAAATAAAAGAAAACAGTGCAATACTCAAAAAAATGGAAGAAAAAATCTTACAGCACAAGCAATGTTAGTTCACAGAACACAATAAATGTTAGCCTTATATATTTATAAAACTCAAAATCCTGAAACACTTTCAATCTGCTTATATAATTTGATTCTTTGAAAAGATTCTACACCCCCAAATATTTCTCCTGACGATACTCATGCTCTTATGAAAATAACATGAAAGCCAAAATCCTGGAGCTTGCTCCCAGTTCCCCTTCTAATTATAGATCTTCCTTGACTTATAATGAAGTTATGTCCCAATAAAACCTTTATAAGTTGAATTTATTGTATGTTGAAATGCATTTAATTCACCTCACCTACTGAATATCATAGCTTGGCCTAGCCTAACTTAAACGTGTTCAGAACACTTATACTAGCCCAAGGTTGGGCAAAATCATCTAACACAAAGCCTGTTTTATAGTAAAGAATTGAATAGCTCATGTAATTTGTGGACTGATGAACTGAAAGTGAAGAACAGAATGGCTGTATGGGTACAGAGTGGCAGTAAGTGAATTGCTAGTGTGCCCTTGGGACTGTGTAGCTGATGGGGAGCTGGGGCTTGCTGCTGCTGCCTGGCATCACAAGAGAACACTGTGTCACATATCACTGGCCTGGGAAAAGATCAAAATTCAAAGTACAGTTTCTACTGAATGTCTACTGCTTTTGCACACTCATAAAGTCAAAATCATAAATTGAACCATAGTAAGTCAGGGACCATCTGTATAGGAAAGGAGACACAATCCATTCTTTTACCACTGCCCTAGATACTATGAAGCTCTATTTGCTAGTGTTGCCAACATTGGATTAAGGTAACAATAACTGTTAACTTTTATTGAGTGATTGCTATCTTCAGGACCTGTGTAGAGATTTATACTCAGTTCTCTCACTTAAATCTCAGAACAGTCTTACTAGTTAGGCAGTATCGTTGCATGATCACGGAGCTCACAGTCAGATCACAAAATGCAGACGTGGCTGCTGTGCAGAGGAAACTCTACATCTAAGTTATCAAGGCCCAATATTTACCAAATAGGCATGTAACAGGAAAGCTGCCATTTTCCCTATATCCTAAAAGCCATAAATGTTTCAAAACTTAAGAGAGATTTCTATTCCAAATAATTTCTGGAGAAAGATTTACTTCCATTATGAAAATTCAAATCAAGATGCCAAATTATCCAAAGACGTTTTGGCAACTTTGTATGCCTATCATTTCCTGAATTATGAGTGATAGGGTTGGAACACTGGACTAAAATAAAACATGAAGAAAGCCCAAGCCCATCATATGATCAAACAAATTCACTCATTACTAATGGACTCCACCATCCTCTACATTTCTTGTCTTATTTTCCTAAAAGTTATCCCTTTTGGCATCTTTCTCATAATGTGTTTGAAATGGTAATTTAGAACCTCACTATCTAAACTTCCTGACTTAAAGTCTCAATTTGTATCAACTTTTACAGCTTATATAGACCACAGATTTTTTAATGCAATTTTAAAAAAATGTAATAGATATAGTATGATTTCCCATCATTATTTACTGTCAAGAGAATGGTTTCATCTGAAACAGTGTCATCTTTCTGTATAACTACTATCAGAGAATAAGATGTCATAATTTTAATGGTTGAGAAGTTTGTGAAAAATTTTACAACACTAGGGGCTGCATTCCACATTATTACTTTATTAAATCTACAAAAAGCAAAGGAGAAAAGGAAAGATATATGCATTTGAATGCAGAGTTCCAAAGAATAGCAAGGAGAGATAAGAAAGCTTTCCTCAGTGATCAAAGCAAAGAAATAGAGGAAAACAATAGAATGGGAAAGACTAGAGATCTTGTCAAGAAAATTAGAGATACCAAAGGAACAGTTCATGCAAAGATAGGCTCAATAAAGGACAGAAAAGGTAGGGACCTAACAGAAGCAGAAGATATACAGAAGAGGTGGCAAGAATACACAGAAGAGCCATACAAAAACGATCTTCACAAGCCAGATAATCATGACGGTATAATCACCCACCTAGAGCCAAACATCCTGGAATGTGAAGTCAAGTGGGCCTTAGGAAGTATCACTACGAACAAAGTTAGTAGAGGTGATGGAATTCCAGTTGAGCTATTTCAAATCCTGAAAGATGATGCTGTGAAAGTGCTGCACTCAATATGCCAGCAGATTTGGAAAACTCACCACTGGCCACGGGACTGGAAAAGGTCAGTTTTCATTCCAACCCCAAAGGCAATGCCAAAGAATGTTCAACCTACCACACAATTGCACTCATCTCACACGCTAGTAAAGTAATGATCAAAATTCTCCAAGACGGGTTTCAGCAATACATGAACTGTGAACTTCCATATATTTAAGCTGGTTTTAGAAAATACAGAGGAACCAGAGATCAAATTGCCAACACCTGTTGGATCATCGAAAAAGCAAGAGAGTTCCAGGAAAACATCTACTTCTGCTTTCTTGACTATGCCAAAGCCTTTGATTCTGTGTATCACCACAAACTGTGGAAAATTCTGAAAGAGATGGGAATACCAGACCACCTGACCGGCCTCCTGAGAAATCTGTATACAGGTCAGGAAGCAACAGTTAGAACTGGACATGGAACAACATATTGGTTCCAATTTGGGAAAAGACGTCAAGGCTGTAGATTGTCACCCTGCTTATTTAACTTATATGCAGAGTACATTGTGAGAAACACTGGGCTGGATGAAGCACAAGCTGGAATCAATAATGTCAGATATGCAGATGACCTCATCCTATGGCAGAAAGTGAAAAAGAACTAAAGAGCCTCTTGATGAAAGTGAAAGGAGTGTTTAAAAGTTGGCTTAAAGCTCAACATTCAGAAAACTAAGATTATGGCATCTGGTCCCATCACTTCATGGCAAATAGATGGAGAAACAGTGGAAACTGGCTGACTTTATTTTGGGGGGCTCCATAATCACTGCAGATGGTGACTGCAGACACGAAATTAAAAGATGCTTACTTCTTGGAAGAAAAGTTATGACCAAACTAGACAGCATATTAAAAAGCAGAGATATTACTTTGCCAACAAAGGTCCATCTAGTCAAAGCTATGGTTTTTCCAGTAGTCATGTATGGATATGAGAGTTGGACTATAAAGAAAGCTGAGTGCCAAAGAATTGATTCTTTCAAACTGTGGTGTTGGAGAAGACTCTTGAGAGTCCCTTGAACTGCAAGGAGATCCAACCAGCCCATCTTAAAGGAAATCATTCCTGAATATTCATTGGAACGACTGATGCTGAAGCCAAAACTCCAATATTTTGAACACCTGATGCAAAGAACTGGCTCATTCGAAAAGACCCTGATGCTGGGAAAGATTGAAGGTGGGAGAAGAAGGGGAAGACAGAGGATAAGATGGTTGAATGGCATCACCAACTCAATGGGCATGAGTCTGAGTAAACTCCGGGAATTGGTGATGGACAGGGAGGCCTGGCGTGCTGCAGTCCATGGGGTCGCAAAGAATCGGACACGACTGTGTGACTGAACTGAACTGAACTAAAATCTACAAAATAAATGGTAGGATTCTCCAGTTTTAATGTGGCTCAGCACGGCAGCTCTAATGACTTCTGCTACTTCTAGGAGATGTGTACTGTGACATCTAATCTTTCTATGGAAAAACTGACAGCGTGAGAAATGCTACTTTTTAAAGGTGGCTCTTAAACAGATTATAGTTCTAAATCTTACACTGGTAATACCAGTGAGCTATCCTACCAATGACCCTCTAACAATCTGGGGAAACCTTAACACATCTCATTGTCTTTTATGTATTTTGTTGTACTTAATAATAGTTAACAACTTATATTGACTGAGGTCTATGTATCAAACAGGCAAAATGCTAAGGGTTTCATACGCACCATCTGTTGTGTATTTGTTTACTGTGATTTCAAATCCACTTCTTTTTTTCATTTTGACCTAAGAATGACACTGTTTTGTTCTAAGAGTGAAGTTGTTTACCTTGAGGAAGCTGTGTCAGGATGTTGTTATTAGCATCTATTGCTGTAGACAAGCAATCAGAGGCTCAAGAGAGAGGGGATAGATAAATATATATATATAAAATTATGGTTGATCTGAGTTGCTGTACAGCAGAAACCAACACAACATTGTAAAGCAATTGCTCTCCAATTAAAAATAAATTTATAAAAAGCTCAGCTATTGGCAAGTACTACTGGGGGCTTATCGATAAGAATGGGTGATGGAAGGACCCTCCTCGGGGGTCAGGGGACTTTTAAGCTTTCAACACCAAGGGCTTTGACCTGCACCTCAAGAGTGTTTGGTCTGGGCAAGGTGGCTCTTAGCCCAGCAGTTGTAGAAACCATAGTAGCTCCAAGAAGGAAATACTTTGCCTGCCAGTGTCTTCATTCCCCAGTAATGTGCTGTAGCAACCACAGACTTTCATTTTCTTGCTAGGCTGCTGGACATTAGCTCAGGGTTAGCTAAGCCCACTCTTCTGAAAACGAACTTGTAGAAATATCTACTTCCAGTAAATCTGGATTTTATTCTGTTAAAAAGAAAACCCACAGGCCCAAAATGGTGTCACTTGTGCTAAAGCCCATGACACCAAACCTAGATTTAATACCTAACCTACTTGCAGTTTTGACCTTCACTAGAAATGCAATCTTAATCAACCAGTCTGAAATTTTCTGGTCAGCACCAATGAGGGTCCTCTCCATCCCCCAGGAAGAAGAGGCTGTCTGCATGATAAAACCCTTGCTGCACCCAGTCCTCCCAAGAGAAAATGTCCTGACCTAAAAGTAATCCTTTCTTTTCTTGGATAATAGTTCATTCGCCCAGTTCTTCTTCCTACAAAACCCTCCCATCTTGTACAACCCCTCAAAGCATAATTCTAGTTGCTAGATGGATATGGCCCAATTCATGAATCAGCTGTTATAGGGAATTAGATCTTTACATTCACTTGACTAAATTTTGTTTTTCTCACTATTCCTTTCATCTTCCCCTTGCCTGGAACAATAATGTGATTAATCTCTTACTGTTTTGGAGTATGTTAATTCTTTATTGGTTTCTTCAGAGACATTATCCTGCATGTTATTGGCTTGTGAAATTACAATTCCCACAGTGAACCTGTGCTAAATAAATTATTGGCAAAGACAATCTGAGTCTCTGAGCATAATTTGCCCCCAAACAGAACATCATGACATAAGAGGAAGAGTTTTAAGATAGCTCCTGAGTACTAGTCACTCTTGAGACTCAAGTCTTAATAGTTCCCCAAACACAGTTCATGAAGACCCATTAAATGCTAAAAGCCTGGAGATTGTTTATGCCATCTGCTTATTCCCCACCCTCACCTGTTGAAACTCCCTCTTCCTTTCAGATCATAACAAATCACAATATTATGTGACTATATTGATCATCCAGATGACCAAAATATATTTCTCACATATTAGGTTGGCCAAAAAGTTTGATCAATTTTTTCCATAACATTCTACAAACTTTTTGGCAAACCCAATATTTAGTCTTTATCCACTGTTTGATTCACAGCTCTCAAATCGCACAGAATTTCCTGAGCTATGAGAACAAGAGGAACATCTTTGCATAACAATGATTTGGGAGAATGGCATTGAAACATGTATATTATCATATGTGAAATGAATTGCCAGTCTAGGTTCAATGCATGAGACAGGATGCTCAGGGCTGGTACACTGGGATGAACCTGAGGGATGGGATGGGGAGGGAGGTGGGAGGGGGGTTCAGGATGGGGAACACATGTATACCCGTGGCGGATCCATGTCAATGTGTGGCTCGATTGCATGCAGTACCAACGGCATTATATGTCCACTTATCTATTGGGAAGAGCAAACCTGTATTGGACATCATGCATGAATTGATACCATCAAATTAATAAAGCTCTGTAAATTAAAAAAAAAAATTGCTCTCGTGTCCTTTGAAAATACTTCAGAGCCCATAAAGGTGAAATGGGTGTCTGTGATTAATTCCTAATAAGCTCGTTTCCAGTGCAACTGGGTTGTTGTTAAGAAGGTGATCTTTGATAAGCACCAATAGGTGGGGGCCAGGTGCCAGGGGAATCAATCACGTAGTTGAGTTCAGTTGCTCAGTTGTGTCTGACTCTTTGTGACCCCATGGACTGCAGCACACCAGGCCTCCCTGTACATCAGCAACTCCCAGAGTTTACTCAAACTCATTAAGTCAGTGATGCCATCCAACCATCTCATCCTCAGGCATCCCCTTCTCTTCCCACCTTCAATCTTTCCCAGCATCAGTTCAGTTCAGTTCAGTTGAGTCACTCAGTCGTGTCCAACTCTTTGCGACCCCATGAATCATAGCATGCCAGGCCTCCCTGTCCATCACCAACTCCCGGGGTTCACTGAGACTCACGTCCATTGAGTCAGTGATGCCATCAAGCCATCTCATCCTCTGTCGTCCCCTTCTCCTCCTGCCCCCAATCCCTCCCTGCATCAGAGTCTTTTCCAATGAGTCAACTATTCACATGAGGTGCCCAAAGTACTGGAGTTTCAGCTTTAGCATCATTCCTTCCAAAGAAATCCCAGGGCTGATCTCCTTCAGAATGGACTGGTTGGATTTCCTTGCATTCCAAGGGACTCTCAAGAGTCTTCTCCAACACCACAGTTCAAAAGCATCAATTCTTCGGCGCTCAGTCCTTCTTCACAGTCCAACTCTCACATCCATACATAACTAATGGAAAAACCATAGCCTTGACTAGACAGACATTTGTTT
>NW_011495022.1:1206813-1221296 GCF_000754665.1 Bison bison bison | reverse complement strand
GACTAGACGGACCTTTGTTGGCAAAGTAATGTCTGTGCTTTTGAATATGCTATCTAGGTTGGTCATAACTTTCCTTCCAAGGAGCAAGCGTCTTTTAATTTCATGGCTGCAGTCACCATCTGCAGTGATTTTGGAGCCCCCAAAAATAAAGTCTGATACTGTTTCCACTGTTTCCCCATCTATTTCCCATGAAGTGATGGGACTGGATGCCATGATATTAGTTTTCTGAATGTTGAGCTTTAAGCCAACTTTTTCACTCTTCACTTTCACTTTCATCAAGAGGCTTTTTCATTCCTCTTCACTTTCTGCCATAAGGGTGGTGTCATCTGCATATCTGAGGTTACTGATATTTCTCCCAGCAATCTTGATTCCAGCTTGTGTTTCTTCCAGTCCAGCATTTCTCATGATGTTTTTCAAATGAGTCAGTTCTTCACATCACGTGGCCAAAGTATTGGAGTTTCAGCTTCAGCATCAGTCATTCCAATGAATATTCAGGACTGATTTCCTTTAGGATTGATTGGTTTGATCTCCTTGCAGTCCAAGGGACTCTCAAGAGTCTTCTCCAACACCACAATTCAAAGAATAAATTCTTTGGTGCTCAGCTTTCTTTATAGTCCAACTCTCACATCCATACATAACTAATGGAAAAACCATAGCCTTGACTAGACAGACATTTGTTTTCAAAGCAATGTCTCTGCTTTTTAATGTGCCATCTAAGTTGGTCATAACTTTTCTTCCAAGGAGCAAGTGTCTTTTAATTTCATGGTTACAGTCACTATCTGCAGTGATTTTGGAGCCCCCAAAATAAATTCTGTCACTGTTTTCATTTTTTCCCCATCTATTTGCCATGAACTAATGGGACCAGATGCCATGATCTTAGTTTTCTGAATGTTGAGTTTTAAGCCAACTTTTTTACTCTCCTCTTTCACTTTCATCCAGAGCGTCTTTAGTTCTTCTTTGCTTTCTGCCATAAGGGTGGTGTCATCGGTATATCTGGTTTTTATATTTCTCCTGGCAATCTTGATTCCAGCTTGTGCTTCATCCAGTCCAGCGTTTCTCATGATGTACTCTGCATATAAGTTAAATAAGCAGGGTGACAATATACAGCTTTGACGTCCTCCTTTCCTGATTTGAAATCAGTCTGTTGTTCCATGTCCAGTTCTAACTGTTGCTTCCTGGCCTACATACAGATTTCTCAAGAGGTAGGTCAGGTTGTCTGGTATTCCCATTTTTTTAAGAATTTTCCACAGTTTGTGGTGATACCCAAAGTCAAAGGCTTTGGCATAGTCAATTAAGCAGAAGTAGATGCTTTTTTGGACCTCTCTTGCTTTTTCGATGATCCAGCGGATGTTGGCTATTTGATCTCTGGTTCCTCTGTATTTTCTAAAACCAGCTTGAACATATGGAAGTTCACAGTTCACATACTGTTAAAGCCTGGCCTGGAGAATTTTGAGCATTACTTTACTAGCGTGTGAGATGAGTGCGATTGTGCGGTAGTTTGACCATTCTTTGGCATTGCTTTTCTTTGGGATTGGAATGAAAAATGCCTTTTTCCAGTCCTGTGGCCAGTGCTGAGTTTTCCAAATTTGCTGGCCTATTGAGTGCAGCACTTTCGCAGCATCATCTTTCAGGATTTGAAATAGCTCAACTGGAATTCCGTCACCTCCACTAGCTTTGTTCATAGTGATGCTTCCTAAGGCCCACTTGACTTCACATTCCAGGATGTCTGGCTCTAGGTGAGTGATCATACCATCGTGATTATCTGGGTCATGAAGATCTTTTTTGGATAGCTCTTCTGGGTATTCTTGCCACCTTTTCTTAATATCTTCTGCTTCTGTTAGGTCCCTACCATTTCTGTCCTTTATTGAGCCTATCTTTGCATGAATTGTTCCCTTGGTATCTCTAATTTTTCTTGAAGAGATCTCTAGTTTTTCCCATTCTGTTGTTTTCCTCTATTTCTTTACACTGATCACTGAGGAAAGCTGTCTTATCTCTCCTTGGTATTCTTTGGAACTCTGCATTCAGATGCTTATATCTTTCCTTTTCTCCTTTGCTTTCTGCTTCTCTTCTATTCACAGCTATTTGTAAGTCCTCCTCAGACAGACATTTTACTTTTTGCATTTCTCATGTACAAGGTCATGAACCTCTGCCCATAGTTCTTCAGGCACTCTGTCTATCAAATCTAATCCCTCAAATCTATTTCTGACTTCCACTTTATAATCTTATGGGTTTGACTTAGGCCATACCTGAATTGTCTAGTAGTTTTCCCTACTTTCTTCAATCATGTGGTTAGAGGTTTGGAACTTTCAGTCCCACCCCTTGATTTTTGGAGAAGGGAAAGCGTCTAGAGGTTGAATCTATCACCAGTGGCCAATGAGTTAATCTTTTTTTTTTTTTAATTTAATTTTATTTTAAATTTTACAATATTGTATTGGTTTTGCCAAATATCGAAATGAATCTGCCACAGGTATACGTGTTCCCCATCCTGAACCCTCCTCCCTCCTAAAATATCATACACCATGACCAAGTGGGCTTTATCCCAGGGATGCAAGGATTTTTCAATATCCACAAAGCAATCAATGTAATACACCACATTAACAAATTGAAAAATAAAAACCATATGATTATCTCAATAGATGCAGAGAAAGCCTTTGACAAAATTCAACACCCATTTATGATAAAAACTCTCCAGAAAGCAGGAATAGAAGGAACATACCTCAACATAATAAAAGCTATATATGACAAACCCAGAGCAAACATTATCCTCAATGGTGAAAAATTGAAAGCATTTCCTCTAAAGTCAGGAACAAGACAAGGGTGCCCACTTTCACCATTACTATTCAACATAGTTTTGGAAGTTTTGGCCACAGCAATCAGAGCAGAAAAAGAAATAAAAGGAATCCAAATTGGAAAAGAAGAAGTAAACTCTCTCTGTTTGCAGATGACATGATCCTCTACATAGAAAACCCTGAAGACTCCACCAGAAAATGACTAGAACTAATCAATGATTATAGTAAAGTTGCAGGATATAAAATCAACACACAGAAATCCCTTGCATTCCTATACACTAATAATGAGGAAACAGAAAGAGAAATTAAGGAAACAATTCCATTCACCATTGCAATGGAAAGAATAAAATACTTAGGAATATATCTATCTAAAGAAACTAAAGACCTATATATAGAAAACCAATGAGTTAATCTTGCCTGTGTTATGAAACCTCCATGAAAATCCAAAAGGAGGAGCTTCTAGGTTGGGGAACCAGAATGCTTCCACATGCCAAACTCCACAAGCTCCTTGAGCACGCAACCACTTTGTTTGGGACCTTGTCCTATATCTCAGTCTGTGGGGTCTGGGTCCTGGTGCGTACAACTTTGTTTGAGCCTGCTAAGCCTCTCTGGAGGGTATGGGGTTTGATTCTAAATCAATTTCACCTGTCCTACTGTCTTGCCGGGGCTTCTCCTTTGCCCTTGGACGTGGGGTATCTCCTCAAAGTCACTCCAGCACAACACAGCCACTGCTCCAGCAAATTTGGAAAACTTAGCAGTGGCCACAGGACTGGAAAAGGTCAGTTTTCATTCCAATCCCAAAGAAAGGCAATGTCAAAGAATGCTCAAACTACCGCATAATTGCTCAAAATTCTCCAAGCCAGGCTTCAACAGTATGTGAACTGTAAACTTCCAGATGTTCAAGCTGGTTTTAGAAAAGGCAGAGGAACCAGAGATCAAATCGCCAACATCCGCTGGATCATCGAAAAAGCAAGAGATTGTGAGAAAAGCATCTACTTCTGTTTAACTGACTATGCCAAAGCCTTTGACTTTGGGTATCACCACAAACTGTGGAAAATTCTTTAAAAGATTCTTTTTAAGACTTAAAAAGAATATCAGACAACCTGACCTACCTCTTGAGAAATCTGTATGCAGGCCAGGAAGCAACAGTTAGAACTGGACATGGAACAACTGACTGGTTCCAAATCAGGAAAGGAGGACTTGAAGGCTGCATATTGTCATCATGCTTATTTAACTTATATGCAGAGTACATCTCGAGAAACACTGGGCTGGATGAAGCACAAGCTGGAATCAAGATTGCCGGGAGAAATATCAAAAACCAGATATACCGATGACACCACCCTTATGGCAGAAAGCAAAGAAGAACTAAAGATGCTCTGGATGAAAGTGAAAGAGGAGAGTGAAAAAGTTGGCTTAAAACTCAACATTCAGAAAACTAAGATCATGGCATCTGGACTCATCAGTTCATGGCAAATAGATGGGGAAAAAGTGAAAACGGTGACAGAATTTATTTTGGGGGCTCCAAAGTCATTGCAGATGGTGACTGTAGTCATGAAATTAAAAGACACTTGCTCCTTGGAAGAAAAGTTATGACCAACCTCAACAGCATATTGAAAAGCAGAGATGTTACTTTGCCAACAAATGTCTGTCTAGTCAAAGCTATGGTTTTCCAGTAGTCATGTATAGATGTGAGCATTGGAATATAGAGAAAGCTGAGTGCCTAAGAATTGATTCCTCTGAACTGTGGCATTGGAGAAGACTTTGAGATTCTCTTGGACTGCAAGGAGATCAAACTAGTCCATCCTAAAGGAAATCAGTCCTGAATATATATTGGAAGGACTGATGCTGAAGCTGAAACTCCGATACTTTGGCCACCTGATGTGAAGAACTGACTCATTTGAAAAGACCCTGATCCTGGGAAAGATTGAAGGTGTGAGGAGAAGGGGATGACAGAGGATGAGATGGATGGATGGATGGCATCACAGACATGAGTTTGAATCAGCTCCGGGAGTTGGTGATGGCTAGGGAGGCCTGGCATGCTGCAGTCCATGGAGTTGCAAAGAGTCAGTCACCACTGAGCGACTGAACTGAACAGAACTGAACTTGTCCTATGTGTCTCTTCACCTGGATTTTGATTTACATCCTTTAATATTTTTTTGTAATACATTGGTAATCTAGTGAATAAACGAGTTTTCTGAGTTATGTCAGCCATTCTACCATATTAATCATACCCAAAGAGGGGACTGTGGGAACCTCCAGTTTATAGTGAGCTGGTCAGAAGTACAGGTAACAACCTAGGTTTGTGATTAGTATCTGAAGTGGAGGGTGGTCTTGTGGGACTGAGCCCTTAACCAGTGGGATCTGATGCTATCTCTGGATAGACAGTGTCAGAATGAGGTGTCCTGAATTAAGTTACAGGACATTCTGCTAGTGTCTTTGAATTGTTTGTGAGGCACGCCTCCATGCACACACTTTGGAATTGGGTTCAGGAGCCCAAATTGGGTTCAGCCCCTTGCTGAAGATCCTTAGAGCAGGAGTGTTGCACAAGTATCTCCTGAGAACTCTAAGGCCCCAGGCCTGCAGCCCGCCTTCCTGAAGACCACGTGACAGACCTTGTGAAACTGTATTCATGCCCACGTACATTCCTCTCTATGAAGAACAGCAAAGGTTTTCATTTATTGATAAAGGGATCCCAGTTCTGAGACGTTTAAGAACTACTTTGGGTCTCATCCCTCCCTCTTTCCACCCCACTGCCTCCACCTCATGTCAGCACCTTCCCACTGGTTACTTGTGGTTTTCTCTGGTCTGCTTTCCTGCCTTGTTCTTCCTGTCCTGTATTCCATCTCCCACAAAGCTGCCAGCAATCTTAAAACATAAACCTGTGATGTATAGATCAGTCTTATGGACTCTGTGGGAGAGGGAGAGGGTGGGGAGATTTGGGAGAATGGCACTGAAACATGTATAATATCATGTATGAAATGAGTCGCCAGTCCAGGTTGGATGCACGATACTGGATGCTTGGGGCTGGTGCACTGAGACAACCCAGAGGGAGGGTATGGGGAGGGAGGAGGGAGGGTTCAGGATGGGGAACACAGGTATACCTGTGGTGGATTCATTTCGATATTTGGCAAAACTAATACAATATTGTAAAGTTTAAAAATAAAATAAAATTTTAAAAAATTAAAAATAAATTAAAAAACAAAAACATAAACCTGATGTCATATTCAACTTTGTATCTGTTGGGGAAACACACTGACTGAAACTGCCTGCTCTGGCTAGGCACCATAGTAACTATTTGCAGGACTAATTTTACAACAGGAGGTCATAGTAAGGAACATAGAACTAACAAGCCACCAACAACCAGAAGAATTTGGGAAAGGTCAAAAAGAGATACTATGTGTCCTAGTACCTCCCAGAATCCTTCTGACTGGCTTCCATCTTGGCTGAGCAATGCATGAGCCACCAGGAAGGACTCTGAGTCAGAATGATTGGCCAAAGACAGCCTGGACTCCCATCACCATAAAATCTGAGACTGCGAGCCATGTGGCAGAACAGTTCTCCTGGGTTCCCTTACCCTACTGCTCTCCGCCCGGGTGCCCCTTCCCAGTAAAGGCTCTTGCTTTGTCAGCTCATGCGTCTCCTCACACAATTCATTTCCAAGTGTTAGACAAAAGCCCAGACCCTGGAAAAGGGGTTCCACTTCCTGTAACATATCCTTTTAAATACACTTAACAGTAGGTTGAATACAGGAGGTGTTCAATAAATATCCATTGAATAAATGCATTGATAAATGAGCTCCTGCTGACAGCCCACATCCTCATCCTAGGACCCCAAAATAAACCCCGACTTGCTTCATGCAACACCCTAGGACCTTTGAGCCTAAGGGTCTGGCACTGTATTAGGTATAATAAAACATACTCTAACATGTGAAATTAAAATCACAATCTCCAATTTGTGAAATGAGTACATTACAAAAATATGCTCTTGACTCACAGTCATGTGAGTAGATACGTGTAGGTGTATGAGCTCTAAATCAACAAGAGGTGATCAAAGAGGACTATAATCTACTTTAGTGGCTGTGGTACTGAAGTGAGGTTTTCTTTCAATATACCAGAGACAAGAAAGAACATGTGATTGAGGAGATGCCAGGGATGGAGGAAACCAGAAGAAGATATTCAGGTATATGAATGTTTGTATCAAGCTTATAAGTTAAGGACTACCTACATTAAAGAGACAAAATATGGGATAAGAGCATCAGTAATCACAGATGTGGTGGGGAGGAACAAGGATAGCCTCGGAGAAGAGAGGTGACATAGTCTATAATATTAACTAAAATATTTAGTGCTCACATTTTTTATTCTTCCTTTATAGTTATTTAAGTTTAAATATTGGAAGATAATTTTTTTAAAATTTACTCTTCCACCTTCTTGAATAATTTTTTTTGAACTTTATTAGATGGGGCAGGGCAAGGTAGATGCTGCATCAGAGTGGGACTGGGGGAAATTTGCAACTCAGAACAGGGTGTCAGAACAGAACAGGTGAGCAAGGCTCCTGTGGCTGGGGATTATCCGGTATGGGAAGTCAAGCCCCAGTAGGGTAATGAAGGTTCCCACATGGCAGCATCCCAGCACCAAGTGTGGTAGCCTGAGTGGGCGAGGATGGTATCTACACTGGTGCATGAACCCAGCCTGCTGGGGGTAGAGGTCGGGTCACGGGGAGTGACGGGGGTGAGGAGGACTTTCACATGGGCAGGAAGCATAGGGGTGGGATGATTGGCAGCCCCCTGTGGTAGGTCAGAGCCCAGGTGGGTTGAGGAAGGCATCTGCATGAGGGAAAGGTGGGCGCAGCAACGAGAGAGGGATTACACACAGAGGAAGTGATCAGATATGTAAATAGAGCAAGAACGATGAGAGCCAATTTCTCACTGGAGACGTGAGCTACAAATAGGAAAGGGGAGATATAAACATAAATGGAAATGTATGTGTGTGTGTACATTTATATGGTCCTTAGAACTGTCCGCTGAGAGGGCTTGATAGAAGAAACATCCCCAAAGGCAGTGCTCATTTAGTACCCAGATCTGGGTTTCTAATACCAATCTCCACTGGAAAGGAACAGAACTCCTTGAGAAAAGACTAACATAAGGGATAGAGTAAGGAATATAAGATGAGCCCAAAATATTTTACTATACCAGGGAGCAAGGAGGTGTTAAAAAAATGACAAATCTCCTAAGTCAAAAGGACACAGGAGTCAGCTTGAAAGAGCACCTCTGGCCTGATTTGGGATAATCTGAGCATCAAAATAAATGATTGTAAGGGCTGTAACTCACTAGATAAAATAGGAAACCATGACCTATATGGATACCTAAGAGTACATGGAGAATCTGATAAGAAACGAACTTTTTATGGTTTTTAAGCACCTGCCCACAAAAGGCTTGTTAGTTGGAAAAGGTAAAAGAGTACTTTATGGTAGGAAAGCCTGGACAGAACCAATTTTATCAAGAACATCATCACTGATGCAAGAAATTAAAATTATCTGAGACTTGACGGGACATGATTAGAGGAAGACAGCATTGATTTCATGATATTCCTGTACAAGACCTAGAACCTGAAGTTAATCAAGAGGAAGCATCAGAAAATCCAAAGTGCCCAATAATCTTCAAAAGAATCAGATCTTGAAAATTAAAAAAAAAAAAAAAAAAGCAACTATTTCAGAAAGTGAAAGTAAGGTTGCTCAGTCGTGCTTGACTCTGCGACCCCATGGACTGTAGCCCACCAGGTTCCTTTGTCCATGGGATTCTCCAGGCAAGAATACTGGCGTGGTTTGCCATTTCCTTCTCCAGGGAATCTTCCCGACCCAGGGATTGAACCCAGGTCTCCCGCATTGCAGGCAGACACTTTAACCTCTGAGCCACCAGGGAAGCCCTCCAACTATTTCAGACAGGAGACCAAATCTTCATGGCAACTAAATTAAGTGAAAAAGGTTGAAACAGAGCACAATATTAGGACAACTGCCAAAACCTGAATGGTATATGAAGAGTAGACACAGGAGTACATCTATTTGAGTTTCCCAGTCACTCAGTCATGCCTGACTATTTGTGACGCTATGGACTGTATGTGGCTTGCCAAGCTTCTCTGTCCATGAAATTCTCTAGGCAAGAATACTGGAGTCGGTAGTCATTCCCTTCTCCAGGGGATCTTCCAAAACCAGCGATTGAACCTGGTTTCAATCCACCTCCTGCATTGCAGGTGGATTCTTTACCATCTGAGCCACCAGAGAAGCCAATATAGTAGTAGTATTTTACAGTAAATAAACAGTAAGATATTCTAGGGAAATCAGATAAAAAAATGTTCTTGGTACTATATTGTAAATTTTTGTAAATTTGATTTTGTTTAAAAATTTAATTGTCTTTAAAGAAAGAAAGAGGTAAATATATAAATTCTTCTATGGAAAAACCACAAGACATACTAGATATAACACTAAGTAAAAGTATTAAGGTATAGAATGTGTCATATGATACTATTTGTGTTCATGCAGACATATATGTATACATAAACGTATATATGTTTGTGTGTGCATGTTTTGTTTTAGTTTTTTGCTTTGTTTTACTCTGAAACAAAGCACAAAATCCCTTAGCAAAGTTTGTTTGAAGGAACAGGATTAGGGGTTTGGGGAATTTTTTTTTTTCAACTTTTTATTGCATACTTTTCTATATTCTTGTTTTGCCATGTAATGTTTTACTTTAAAAAATCTCAGTGTTCAGCTTAATTAAGTAAAATCAGTACCAAATAAATTTAAAAACATAATTCTAATCATAATACCTGTTTGCATTTCCAGATACCAGTATCCTTTCTTTCCATTTTGCAAGGCTAAGAGAAAAGAAATGGCACCACTGGAGACTTGGTATGTAGCACAAATCCTAGTCCATAGCAGACAATTATTAGCATGTGTGTGTGTGTCAGTTACTCGGTCATGTCTGACTCTGTGACCCCATGAACTGTATGTAGTCCACCAGGCTCCTCTGTCCAAGGGATTCTCCTTGGACAAGAGTACTGGAGTCAAGAGTAACTGGAGTGGGTTGCCATTTCCTTCTCCAAATTATTAGCATATTGCTGAATAAATGCATGAGGCAGAAACTCAAATACATAGGCATTTCACTAATAGATGATTTCATCATTTTTTGAGGTATAGAAGGTCTGCGTTTACTGTTATGTCTGTAATATGTAGACTACGCTTAGAGTAACAAAGTTCCTCTTTATGAAGACTCAGAAAACTAAAGAAGCCGCAGAGAAATCTTACTCAGAGAGATTATGTGTATGTAATATGTTTTGGAAAAAAGGAGTATATTTTAAGTATTAGAAAAGAGAGAAATTCTGATTCATATTTTGCTCCATTAATCCAAAGTTCCAAGTTCAGGACACTTGTCTTTAGAGAAGTTTTGCTTGACAAAGAGCAAAACATACTCAGGGGCACTCACAAAGAATAACATATATGAGAGAAGGTGACATACATTATTCAAAATAAGGGATGCTTGAAGACGAATGAAAGCCCAACTACTAGATACTGCTAAATGCTGAAAGCATAACATGCTATCCTTCCTGCTTGAGCTTGGTGCAAAGGCTTTGGGGTTTTGTTGTTGAAAGAGGAATCCTGTAACAAGCTGTCATTTTGAGAGTGACATTGTGCTTCTTTCAGTCTTTTGGCTCTATCAGTAACTCACATTTATTCCACACATGATAGCTATTTCACTGCCTTTATCAGAAGTAGAAGAAAAACAAATCAATAAAGTAGAGAGGTGAGAAATCAAGACACAAAAAACTCTGTGGTTATCTATATAACATTACGAATTTTCTTTGACTTAATCTGTCATCACAGCACAAGACTTGCCTGACAGTTAAACCTTTCCCTGTCTTACTAGAGAGTTAAGAGGCATTAAATCCACTGGACAACTGATAAAGTCATACCTAGAAACAAGAATTGATTAAAGCAAAATAGCAGCATAACAGTGATCTTCAGCATCAAAATGGCAAACATTTGGAAACAATGCCTACTGATTACCCTTTGCCACTGACATTACTCAAGGATGAAAACACAATATACACACAGTGATTTAGCTGCATAATATCCAACAAAGACACAGACTTGCTTAAATTACTTTGACTTTAGTATCTTCAGAGTACATGTTTTATCATAAGATTTTTTTTTACCATTTCAGGAAAATCTGGCAAAAGGGTCAAATTATACAGGTTTTCTGCAAAGTTAGGTAACTAACACAGGATACAATTATTAACTATTATTATTAATTTTATTGCAATATAATTGACATATATCATTTTAGTTTTCAGTATACAACATAATGATTTAATATTTTTAAGTATCAACTTTTAAAAAAATATTATGTAAGTTATATTTTGAAACACTATGTTCATTAATGTGTTTTTTGGTGAAGGACCTCCATCTGTTAATAAATGTAAAGCAATGCAATGGTTAATCTTTAAAAAATAAAAAAGCTACTCAACAAACACACTAACAAAAGTCCAAAAAAGTTTATAAACATAGAGAAAATAAAATATTTGTACTTTTTTAGATGAATAATTGGGCATATTGCTTTCCATTATAGGTACATTGCCTTAAATGTGGCTGAAGAGAAGTGCACAGAGTGTAATATTTTTAAAGGTAGCTAATGTATACTATAAAATTAAGTTTATACTCTTTCCTAAACTCATGGACACACTATATTATACAGTCCACATAAACCATGATCTTTAAATCTATAGGCTAATAAAGGAAGATGTGAATGCTGCTCTGTAGGGGCCACCGAGGTCTTTAAGTGAGAAAGCATCAGCAGGGTCCCACACAGGCTGCTGTTAGAGGAGGAACTGAGACATGAACCCACCCTGTGAATACTGTGGGGAACCTGAAGACTGTCCTCCTCGTGGGAAGTGGCTAACACTGGTTTCTCTTCTCTTTATCGGGGACATTTTTAAAAAATGTGGGAAAAGAGAGTTAGGAAACAACAAAAAACGTTTCATAGGAGTGTTTCTTTCAATCATTTAGAAAAAAAGGAAGAGCCTCATTGGGCATGCCAAAACTGTACTGCCAGGAAAAAGTTTCAGTCTTAGATTAAAACTAGAATTCTGAGCTTCTATTTTTCAGCATGTTAGAGGATTAGCTAACCTTGGCTTAGACCGAGCATTTTAAGGTATAGATTTGGAAACATGACAAAGGCTATGACCAATATTGCTAGAGAGTCCAAGGTTAAACTGGTAAAATAGAAAAATAAAGCCAACCATTATTAGGGCATTTTTTAAAAATTATGTGGTTTCATTTTTCAATTTCAATGAGTATTTTTCCAGAGTACAGGTATAAGCTATTCATATAAAATACATGTTCAGTGATCTCTAAAACTGTACTTTCTACCAAGCCTCCTAATTCAGAGTCACGTGGTTTATCCTAAAACAGTGTTAACACTGTGCCTGGACCTGTTTCATGTGTGTTTCAAAGAGTTGAACAGTTTGTGCCCATGGATTCTGGGAAATGCTGCTTTTACAAGTCAGTGCTATGGGACTTCTATAAATAAAAACACAAGTTACTAACAGAGAGGCTTTAAAGGACTTGCCTGAGCAGCCAGGAAACTAGATGTTATGGTTATTATGGCAACTCTCATAGACACTCTCATCCAAAACAGTGGAATTGTTTGCTAGGCCCACAGCCCTTGACACAGTGCCATTTGCAGGTATTTGCATATTTGCTTCCCACTAGATGAGCAGTACTCTGAACACTGAGATATTTTCTTAATTTCTCAATTGCTACATATACTAGCATATAGTAGATACGCAGATTTATTCTTTAAATGTATGAACACCACCACTAAATAGTGTACCATAAACACCTCACTTATTTACTTGGTAAACTCAACAGTTCAGAGTTCAGCAAAGCACCAGAAACTGTCTCCCATTACCACCTCCAAAAGCATCAGAAGATTAACAATTCTTAAGAGAATTCCTAAGGTCTCAAATAGTTTAGAAAAATAACCGAGGCATACACTCCTTAAGGGCAGGAACCTTTTTTCCTTTGCTTATCCTGATATTCTCAGGGCCTTTAAGGAGCATAATAAATGCTCAATAAAAATGTATTGGGTGAATGGCTATAGTAATGGTTATCTCTTTCCTAAATGCACAGAAGAATGAAAATAATAGAATTCAGAACAAGGATCTGGAGCTGCTATGAACGTGCACTGCTGTGATACATGCCTCCTGACACTATAGAATACCAGTAGGCCATAAAAAAGCATGATTAGGAATGCAAAAGCATGACAAGTTGGCATTATTTCTTTTTAGGGGCAAACAGATCTCAGTCCCTCCCTAGCCCTGTGCACCACTGCTGCACAGCACAATAATTTACATGTGCATTAAGGATCCCAAGTTAACATAAACATTTAAAATCCAATCAATGTCTAGAACATTAAAGAAAGCACAGAGGAATATGATACAGTAAAGGAAAATTCCCATAAATTGCTGTTTAAACTAAATACTGGGTGGGGAAGATGTTCTGAAATGAGTTCAGAAGACCATGTGTACCGCTTGTTCTGTGCTTGCAGATCTTTTCTCTATTTGTTGCCCATTCTGTGTGGGAAAATGAGAGTCAGACATTGGAGACACTGGAGTATTCCTTCCTTGCGTGCTTTCTAGCAGCAGCTTCCTTCTATGCTAACCACTCTCACTGAGCAGTCTCCCTTTCTGTCTCCAACTTGGCCCACCAAATTTAGATACCTCCATTACCTTCCCTTCCTCTTCAAGAATGCAGACACTTACAGCTGGTCAGCAGGAACCCTGACATCTACTGTTGACTCCTTAAACCTTTACCACTCCTGTTCAAACAGGTCCCTTGCTCAATTCTTTTTGAAAATACCAACTGATTACACTTTCAGTGTTCAATCAGAATTTCTTGATTGATACACTATAGTCCATCTTCCTTTGCATGAGACTTAGATCAAATATATTAGGCACAAGTCAATTATCAAAGCAAACTGTCCCTATTTCCACCTACCCCATTAAAGTACCCCAAAAGGCTCAAAACGCAGCATGTGATCAGCAAGGCAAGCATTATCTAATTTCAACAATATCCCTGCTAGTGAACAAATCCAGACTGGCCTGTGTGACTTCCTCACATTGGCCAAGGCCACTTTAACCTTCCTGAAGGGATGGAAAATAATTGATGATGATTCTCCAAGTTATTTTGAAATATTTCCATGGAAAGAAACAGAGAAATGAACATGAGTAAGAAGAAACAAAGACAGTTTTAACAGAGAAATATAATGGATCTGGTTCAGCTAAATTTCAAGCAGATTACAGAGGAAGACCTTGTTCTTTTCTTTTCCTCTTCATTTTTTTTCATAATTAAAAAGAATAAAAGCTACAACAAATAACCATATTTGACTTCAGTTCAGTTCAGTCGCTCAGTCGTGTTTGACTTTTTGCGACCCCATGAATCACAGCACGCCAGGCCTCCCTGTCCATCACCAACACCCGGAGTTCACTCAGACTCACGTCCATCGAGTCAGTGATGCCATCCAGCCATCTCATCCTCTGTCGTCCCCTTCTTCTCCTGCCCCCAATCCCTGCCAGCATCAGAGTCTTTTCCAAGGAGTCAACTCTTCGCATGAAGTGGCCAAAGTACTGGAGTTTCAGCTTTAGT
>NW_011495022.1:1204289-1206475 GCF_000754665.1 Bison bison bison | reverse complement strand
CTCCTCTTTCACCTTCATCAAGAGGCTCTTTAGCTCCTCTTCACTCTCTGCCATAAGGGTGGTGTCATCTGCATATCTGAGGTTATTGAGATTTCTCCCAGCAATCTTGATTCCAGCTTGTGCTTCTTCCAGCCCAGCGTTTCTCATGATGTACCCTGCATATAAGTTAAATAAGCAGGGTGACAATATACAGCCTTGACATACTCCTTTTCCTATTTGGAACCAGTCTGTTGTTCCATGTCCAGTTCTAACTGTTGCTTCCTGACCTGCATACAAATTTCTCAAGAGGCAGGTCAGGTGGTCTTGTATTTCCATCTCTTTCAGAATTTTCCACAGTTTATTGTGATCCACACAGTCAAAGGCTTTGGCGTAGTCAATAAAGCAGAAATAGATGTTTTTCTGGAACTCTCATATTTGACTTACTAGAACATAAATACTAGTTTCAAATATAAGTACTAAGCCAGACTTTGCCGACAAAGGTCTGTATAGTCAAAGCTATGGTTTTTCTACTAGTCATGTACGGGTGTGAGAGCTGGACCATAAAGAAGCTGGTCATTGAAGAATTGACGCTTTTGAACTGTGGTGTTGGAAAAGACTCTTGAGAGTCCCTTGAACTGCAAGGAGATCCAACCAGTTAATCCTAAAGAAAATCAATCCTGAATATTCATTGGAAGGCCTGAGGCTGAAGCTGAAGCTCCAGTACTTTGACCACTTGACACAAAAAGCTGAGTCATTAGAAAAGACTCTGATGCTGGACAAGATTGAAGGCGGGAAGAGAAGGGGACGACAGAGGATGAGATGACTGGATGGCATCACCGACTCCATGGGCATGAGTTTGAGCAAGCTCTGAGAGTTGGTGTTGGACAGGGAAGCCTGGAGTGCTGTAGTCCATGGGGTTGCAAAGAGTGGAATACGACTGAGCAACTAAACTGAACTAAGCCAGACATAAGTTACACTATACTAAAAAAAAAAAAAAAGAAAAAAGAAAAAAAACAATACAGTAAAATTCACACTCTACAGGCTTATGGAGTCCTTTGAGATCTTCACCTAGAGCACTGTTTTTCAAGACTTTTTTTTTTTTTTCATTTTGCCCTTGTTTAATGAGTTTTCTTTACAATGTTATCTTTAATGGGGTGCTCCATGAAATTTTAATGCCACAGATATACTGCATGTCTGTTTATGTACTATATTAATATTTCATAAAAGTAGTACAATTTTTTTTTTTTTTTTTACTTTTTTGCTTCTGAGAATGAATTTTTGCCCCTTGGCGAGCAGTGAGAATGGCTAATCTAGAGGTTATATCTGTTTATCCCAAACCTTTCAACCCACTAGTTATTACTTAGCATTGCATTGGGTTAGGGTTTAAAATTTTTAGCTTGAAGTTTTTCAGTGAGTTAAAATACAAACTCATAGACTATGTTGAGCCATTTATACCTTAATGTGAGTAGAAGAACAGAAAGCCAAAATATACAATGGAGAAAAGACAATCCCTTTAACAAGTGTTGTTGGGAAAACTGGTCAACCATCTGGAAAAGAATGAAACTAGAAAACTTTCTAATACCATACACAAAAACAAACTCAAAATGGATTAAAGGTCTAAATGTTAAGACCAGAAACTATAAAACTTAGAGGAAAACATAGGCAAAACACTCTCTGATATAAATAACAGCAAGATTCTCTATGACCCACCTCCCAGAATAATGTTGAACTAAACACAAAAATATACAAACGGGACCTAATTAAACTTAAAACCTTTTGCACAATGCAGGAAGGTATAAAGCAAGGTGTAAAGGCAGCCTTCAGAATGGGAGAAAATAATAGCAAATGAAACAACTGACAAAGAATTAATCTCCAAAATACACAAGCAGCAGCTCAATACAAGAAAAATAAATGACCCAATCAAAGAAATGGGCTGAAGAACTAAACAGACATTTCTCCAAAGAAGACATACAGATGGCCAACAAACATGAAAAGATGCTCAACATTGTTCATTAACAAAGAAATGCAAATCAAAACCACAATGAGGTATCATCTCATGCAGGTCAGAATGGCCACCATCAAAAAGTCTACAAACAATAAATGCTGGAGAGGGTGTGAAGAAAAGGGAACCCTCCTACACTGCTGGTGGGAATGCAAACTAGTACAGCCACTATGGAGAACAGTGTGGAGATTCCTTAAAAAACCTG
>NW_011495022.1:1203380-1204189 GCF_000754665.1 Bison bison bison | reverse complement strand
CTTAGAATTTTGTTTTAGGATTTTTGTCATCTATGTTCATCAGTGATATTGGTCCTGTAGTTTCTTTTTTTGTTGGGATCTTTGTCAGGTTTTGGTATTAGGGTGATGGTGGCCTCATAGAATGAGTTTGGAAGTTTACCTTCCTCTGCAATTTTCTGGAAGAGTTTGAGCAGGATAGGTGTTAGCTCTTCTCTAAATTTTTGGTAGAATTCAGCTGTGAAGCCGTTTGGACCTGGGCTTTTGTTTGATGGAAGATTTTTTATTACAGTTTCAATTTCCGTGCTTGTGATGGGTCTGTTAAGGTTTTCTATTTCTTCCTGGTCGAGTTTTGGAAAGTTGTACTTTTCTAAGAATAGATGGAGAAATATACCATGTTCATGGATTGGAAGAATCAATATAGTGAAAATGAGTATACTACCCAAAGCAATTTATAGATTCAATGCAATCCCTATCAAGCTACAAACAGTATTCTTCACAGAGCTAGAACAAATAATTTCACAATTTGTATGGAAATACAAAAAACCTCGAATAGCCAAAGCGATCTTGAGAAAGAAGAATGGAACTGGAGGAATCAACCTACCTGACTTCAGGCTCTACTACAAAGCCACAGTTATCAAGACAGTATGGTACTGGCACAAAGACAGAAATATAGATCAATGGAACAAAATAGAAAGCCCAGAGATAAATCCGTGCACATATGGACACCTTATCTTTGACAAAGGAGGCAAGAATATACAATGGATTAAAGACAATCTCTTTAACAAGTGGTGCTGGGAAATCTGGTCAACCACTTGTAAAAGAATGAAACT
>NW_011495022.1:1202640-1203280 GCF_000754665.1 Bison bison bison | reverse complement strand
GTGGAGATTCCTTAAAAAACCTGAAATATTTCTCCATCTATTAGTGTCCTCTTTGATTTCTTTCACCAGTGTTTTATAGTTTTCTATATATAGGTCTTTAGTTTCTTTAGGTAGATATATTCCTAAGTATTTTATTCTTTTCGTTGCAATGGTGAATGGAATTGTTTCCTTAATTTCTCTTTCTGTTTTCTCATTATTAGTGTATAGGAATGCAAGGGATTTCTGTGTGTTGATTTTATATCCTGCAACTTTACTATAATCATTGATTAGTTCTAGTCATTTTCTGGTGCAGTCTTTAGGGTTTTCTATGTAGAGGATCATGTCATCTGCAAACAGAGAGAGTTTTACTTCTTCTTTTCCAATTTGGATTCCTTTTATTTCTTTTTCTGCTCTGATTGCTGTGGCCAAAACTTCCAAAACTATGTTGAATAGTAATGGTGAAAGTGGGCACCCTTGTCTTGTTCCTGACTTTAGAGGAAATGCTTTCAATTTCTCACCATTGAGGATAATGTTTGCTGTGGGTTTGTCATATATAGCTTTTATTATGTTGAGGTATGTTCCTTCTATTCCTGCTTTCTGGAGAGTTTTTATCATAAATGGGTGTTGAATTTTGTCAAAGGCTTTCTCTGCATCTATTGAG
>NW_011495022.1:1167514-1201124 GCF_000754665.1 Bison bison bison | reverse complement strand
TGACTAAGAGTCTAGACAGGAGTCTAGCCAAGGATAGCGAGTGAGAAGTGGGCAGTGGGGGTGTGGGGTGCGTGTCCTGGAGTTCCTTTTTCAGGTATCCCCATGCACATTCCCAGGACAGCATGGGGACCTTGGAACAGGAGATCGTGAACAACTGTTGTCTGTCTTCAACAGTCCCATTGACTGAGGGCAGAAATTTTTTGAAAAATGTTAGATGAAGGAATGATTCCCTGGAGATAAATCCTGAAAAGAAGGGGGCTGAATTCTCTGTGGGCATGGGGGTGGAATCCAAGGCTTTCAAAGCAAAAGCTAATGTTCAGGTACAAAATGTTTCTGAAGAAACAGATCATAACAGTTGCTTCTATGGAGGGGAAGTTGGTGGCCGGGAATGGGAAGTGAACAAGTCTTGTCTTAGAATAACTTTTTGTACATTATGAATTTTGAATAAAGTGAACTTAGCATCTGTTCAAAATAAAAATTTTTTAAAAAGAAAAAAAAAATAAACAAGGGATCTAATGATATCCAGTTTATTTTATGACCATGTAATTGAGGGACACCTATTTCTTATGCAACAACAAAGACAATGAATTTTGAGATTTAAAAAGCACTTTATGCTATTAAATGATTACTTTAAAAAAAAAAAAAAAAAAACCTGAAATAGACTGCCATACAACCCAGTAATCCCACTTCTGGGCATACACACTGAGGAAACCGGAATTGAAAGAGACACGTGTACCCCCATGTTCGCTGCAGCACGGTTTACAATAGCCAGGACATGGAAGCAACCTAGATGTCCACCAGCAGATGAATGGATAAGGAAGTTGTGGTAAATACACACAATGGAATATTACTCAACTATTAAAAAGAACACATTTGAGTCAGTTCTAATGAGGTAGATGAAACTGAAGCCTATTATATAGAGTGGAGTAAGCCAGAAAGAGAAACACCAATGCAGTGTATCAACACATATATATGGAATTTAGAAAGACGGTAATGATGACCTTACATGCAAGACAACAAAAGAGACACAGATGTAAAGAACAGACTTTTGGACTATGTGGGAAAAGGCAAAGGTGGGACGATATGAGAGAATAGCATTGAAACATGTATATTACTGTATGTAAAATGGATGACCCGTGCAGGTTCGATGCATGAAGCAGGCCACTCAAAGCTGATGGCTCTGGGACAACCCAGAGGGATGGCGTAGGGAGGGTTGTGGGTGGGGTGTTCAGTATTGGGGGACACCTGTACACCCGTGGCTGATTCATGTCAATGCATGGTGAAAACCAACACCATATTATAAAGTAATTAGCCTTCAACTAAAAAAAAACTGAAAAAAAAAAAAGAAAAGCAGAAAGCCAGTCTGATAGGTGAATGTAAGGGTCCTCCCTTACTGGAGCAGGGGGGCAGGGGTGTGGAGTCGGGGAGAGGAGGGGAGATAGAGAGCCTCTGGTGCCAGAATGCCTGTGTCACCACTGAGCTTCAGTGCAGTCCTGTTGAACATGTTGATGTGAAATAAGGACTGTAAGAAGAGATGCGAGCTTCCATTCATGATGAACAAGAAATCTTAGTCATAGCCACCTTAGTGACTGTCACCTTATTGATTAATGTGTAAACATTAGGTTTCCTGCCTGACAAGAATTTTCTCTTTGGTCCCATTCAGGCCTGTTTGCATATTTCCCAACTGCTACGTGGCCAGGAACAAGAAAGTTTGTGTAATGTTCCAAGGAAACCTCTTGACACCATGGCTCATTTTAACCCAGGTATGAATAGCAGACAGAGATGAATTCACAAATACTTCTTTCAGATGCACTGTCAAATATAACTTTTCACTCCCAGAGGCCAAAATGGTCTTAACCATTGAAGTAATTATAGCTCACAACTATAATTTAGAGTGAGGTCTGGTTGACTCTACATTCACACAGGAAAATAATTCACTCGTCTTGTTGGAGCACTGCAGTAAATAGCTATATAAAACCTATATAGTTTCAGCAACCCTAGACAGTATGGTGAATCTAAATAGAAATCAATGGTTGATAGTTTAATAAGACAACAATAATAATTATCTACCATCTATTGGTTGCCAACTTCAATGCTAAAATGCTATACTCAATCCTTTATAAACACTACTGATTTAATTCCTCCAGCAATCCTATGAGATAAACATTTGTATTGTCATTTTCAGAGGAAATGAGTTCAGAAAGGATGGATGATTTTCCTTGAACCATTTTCCAAGTGAGGGAAGAAGTCAAACTTCTGCCATCTGAAGCTCATGTTTTGCTACTTTAGTCACAGTGAAATTATCTCAGTGAAATGACAGAAAGATTCATGTCTGCAAACTTAATATCCAATCAAATGGAGGAATCTTGGGCAAGTGAAGAGGTAATAAATATGCTGTATAGTATGTTTTGAGATTTTGCATGTGAGAAGCTACTCGTGCAGATGATTTCAAATGAAGTATCATTTTAAAAAAAATAAATGTCTTTAAGACAGGTATTGGTTAGAATTTTCTGACTTTGAGGGTTGTAAAACATATACTTGTGTATATGTTTACCCTTGTAAATGACAAACAAAACGGCAGCTATTTCACAGGAGCACAGGTACACTTCCCAGAGGCTGGGACTATTGTCCTAAATTGTCTGTATCACCCATTCCCTATTCATGGCATGGGACCTTATGATTTGAAAGGACTGGCCATGTGAAAGGATGGTCCTTGTTTAAAATTTCCAGCATACTTTACATTTTGTATTAGAGTCTCTGACAAGACAGGATAATGAAAACTAGAAAGGCAGAAGTGGAATTGCAAAAAAACAGTCAGGCTCTAAGAAATCATTTTATGAAGGAGGATACACAGTGGTTAGGAGCCATGTTAATGAGCCAGAACTCAAACTTAGGTCTCCTAATTCCTAGACCAGTAATTTTTCATAACAGTACAATGTTACCAAGTAGAATAATAAATAGGCTTGAAATTATAGCAAAAATTGACCTAAATATATATCATCAATTATAAGCTTCTCCATGCAGACTGACCTAATTAAATATTTTAAACAAATGAACAACAAAGGAGAAATATAATTTATCTTTTAAACTACTAACATGATTATGCTTACTATGTACCAAATGGATAATCAAACATCCCTATATAGTGATAGTATGAGTAGCTCCAAAATAAAGGCTGAAATTGTTCTCACATGTGAAGTAATGTGTGCAACTGGTCAAAGTATAACCACTGCAATAAAAGATGTTTTCACTTAATTTCCTGGAGATTTCAGATGTTTGTTTAGCCTTTATTAACTGGAAAATTCCTCTACTCATTGTACACTTACTGACATATTCTATTAGGAAAATGCTTGTTTTCCAAAGAAATAATCCAAGCCACAAAATTCAGCCAGTATTTCACAATATTAACTTGACAATAAAGTATTTTATCAATAAAACATTTTTTAAATGTTTATGTAGCCACCAATGAAATTCTTACTAATTTAGAGTTTAGAAATTCTAACTTAATTATGCTCCTCTGAGAAAGCTTCCTATATCAGATCTTTGAAAGATTTTACTAGATTTCCCTTAAGACTAATGCATGCAAATGCTATATTTTAAAATATACTGTATAAGATATAATTATGAACATTACTAAACAGATGCAGCATACAAACTTTACCTTTTCAATGTTCTATTACTTAAAACTAATTTTATAGCTGAGAATCTAGGCATTTTCTATATATTTTAAACATTAATAAAATAATCATGTAGAATCATCCCTTTCTAGAAGACTCATCATAGCATTTTAACAACATATGGAAGTCCAGTATATTTTTAAACCAGAAGTCATGTTAGCACTTAGTTCATGAAGATTCTGTTGTCTATAACAACTACTGATTAAACCCCCAAATGTTGTGCTTATCTTAATAGAAGGAAAAACATACAGTTACGTGAGTCGTGAGTGCCTCCTTAACTTAGACACACATTTACAACACTATTCTAAATTGCCAAACCTCATCATCCCAAATCCTAGGATGACAGATAATACTAATCATGGCATTGCTCAGCACTGTATGAAATCTGTACCAATCTGGAAAATTACAGCTAAAACCAAGTATACTTCCATATGTATTGCCTATCACTTTCAAACAAAAACACCATTTGTAAGTCTTGTTACTTACCTAGAAGCATGTTTCTCAGCAGTAGTCAATTCAGCCAGTCTGCAAACTCTGTATAATAAAGGTATCAAGAGCTGAGCAGTATGTTAATCTGCCACAGGTTTTATTACAGTGAGAGTGGGAGCCCTCACAAACTCTTCCTTGTATCCTAAGCCTGCTGGAGTACTGGACTGACTCCACTCACTCGCCGTGGACCTTGGTGGAAACTTAACAAACAATGCAGAGACTGTCAGTAGATGCTGCGTCCTCAGCCCACAGAGCCAAAAAAAATTATGGAAAAGTAGGTTATTTCACTGGAGTTGGAGATATAAATTTTGAATTGATCATGCTGTTTCTTTAAAATTCTGAGGAGCATTTTCTACTAAATTAACAAATAAAACAAGTGAAACTCATGCAAACAAGCTTATAAAATCATATTTAAAAAATCGAACTACCCAATTTTCCCCCGATGCTTTTTTTTAATTTAAAATACATTTAACTCTAAACTAAAAAGAAATTCAGAAGGCAAAATAAGCTCTGTATAATATACATGTTTTTAGGGAAGACTGTGTATTCACTCATCAAGAATCAGAGAATGCAAATATTTTTATTATTTGGTGTTATGAGCTTGAGCCTCCAATGAGATTTCAGTTTCACAAAGGATTGTTTGTTTGATTCCAATACAAAGATAATTATATCTGAAATAGGTTTCTCTTGAGAGAACAAACCTTACAGTTTTAAAGCAATAAGGATATTGCAGTGCATATTTAACAAAGGAATATCTCATTTCTTTGCATGTTTCTACTGGCTGTGAATTAACAATTTAAAAGGAGAAAAATCTATGTGACCTCAAAGGAAGAATACATTGCACTCCAGCTAACACTAAAGCCAGTAAGTTGAATGTGATTTCTGAGACTATGCTTTTTGAAGTAGAAAATAAAATGATACATCCAAATATTACACATTTTAGCAATTATTTTTAAATTATCCTGCAGCAGATATTTCTTTTTACATATTATAATGACAGTGGACAGAAATTAAATTATGTATACCTTCCCGGGATCCAGATCCTTGAGCAGTAAAGTTTTCCTGGTATTCATTCATGTTTCTGTATTTCCCTATTAAAGATAATTTTGGGATTCAACTTTTACATGATCAGCTACTTTTATTTTGATTAAAATAGGCTGAAAAGTTTAAGAAAAATGAGCATCAGAGAAAGAGGTAAATAGGAAACAAATCTAGGAACAAAGAGAACAAAAGGAGAGGTGGTCAAGGATGATGATGACACAACAGACCAACATCTGGGGTTCTTCGGTCATTGTAGAATGTAGGCCTTGCATATATCAAATATATATATTTGGATGTAGTGACCTGAAGGATTATGCATAGAAATTCTCATATGGGGTAAACCAAGTTTCAAGAGGGACAGGTGTACGCATGTGTGTATGTTTATACTAATAAATGTTTTTCTGTAAATGTGGAAGGAAGCCTCTCTCCCTGCCCTTGACACCCCATTCACTTTTACCGAGTGGCTGTCACGCTTGAGCGACTTCAGAATCCCCTGAAGGGCTTGTTAAAACAGACTGCTTGGCCCAAGCCCTAGAATTTCTGATTCAGTCTGTCTAGGGTGGGGCCTGAGAATTTATATTATACCACATTCTCAGGCGATGCTGAAGTTTCTGGTCCTGGGACCACACTTTGAGAACCATTGCTTTAGCTCATTATGTTATCCTATAATCTAGCATGAAGACATTTCCAGTGTGAATTGCTTATTACTATATTACATAGATTCCAAGGGCTTCTTCACCCGCACATTTTCACAGCTCTGAATCAGGATGTGTCTATAATTAATCACAACTTACAGAAGCTATGCAGAGGGCAGCACCCACAACACGCAGTGTCAGTGTCTGCACGGACTTGGTCACAGCTGTTCATACTGTCTCTTCAGTTGAGTGATATCATTTTTGAATGATATCAAATGTTGAGTTTGCCATTTAAAAATAATTTTTTAAACCAATGCTTTAAAAAGCACACTATAATTTTAAAAATAAGTCACTGCATACAAAGATGAAATACAAACAGGTGTGGTGTGTGTATTTGTTGTTGGTGAAGCAGATGTTAATTACTGGAGAAATGACAGCAACTTCAGACTTTCTTGGAGAGTAGCATTTATTCCATTAGAGGATATAAGAATGGTAATCACTAGTGGAAGAAACTATGGTACATGTGAAGTTTTGCCTATCACAGGCCCAGAAATGCAGCTGAAGCTAGACGGAATCACCAAATCCCTCTGAACAGAAATTTAAATGTGATTTGCTAGTGTGAATAATTCACAGGTCCAGAGGGAATCTCTTTAAAGCTCTGCATCATAGTTTATTGACAGTTGCTGTTGCTGGGGGCTCCCATGGGACCAAGCTATGGAAGCTGATCCTCTCAGATGAGCTGAAGCCCGCTCACCAAAAGAGGGAGTGGCCCTCCTTGAGCCCAGTCTCTGACACAGGGCTGTTTCCCTCTAAAAGGACCCACCAGCGCTCTAAGTCAGATGCCACCACCAGCATAAATCTCAGCAGCAACCTGAAACGAACAGCCAGCCACCCTAAAGTGGAGAATGAGGATGAGGAGCTCTCCTCCAGCATCGAGAGTATTGATAATTCATTCAGTTCCCCCATCAGACTGGCTCCTGAGCGAGAATTCATCAAGTCCCTGATGGTGATTGGCAAGTGGAGGGCCACGCTCCCCACCAAGGAGCAGAAGACACAGCAGAGGATCTCAGAGCTCTCCCTGCTCAACCACAAGCTCCCCGCCCGAGTCTGGCTGCCCACTGCTGGCTTTGACCACCACATGGTCTGCGTGCCCCACACCCAGGCTGTCGTCCTCAACTCTAAGGACAAGGCTCCCCTCCTGATCTATGTGGAGGTCCTCGAATGTGAAAACTTCGACACCACAGATCTAGGGTCCCTGCCCAGATCCCCGAGAACCGAATTCGAAGCACCCAATCTGTAGAGAACCTGCCCAAATGAGGCATCACCCATGAGCAGTGGGCAGGCAGCTTCAGCACTGTGCCCAACTATGACAATGATGACGAGGTCTGGCCGGTGGATGACATAGGTGAGCTTCAGGTGGAGCTCCCTGAAGTGCACACCAACAGCTGTGACATCTCCCAGTTCTCCGTGGACAGCATCACCAGCCAGGAAAGCAAGGAGTCTGTGTTCATTGCAGCAGGTAAAATCCGACGGCGCCTTTGGGAGCAGCTGGCTCACACCCCCACAGCCTTCAAACGAGACCCAGAAGACCGTTCTGCAGTTGCTCTCAAAGAGCCCTGGCAGGAGAAAGTGTGGTGCATTAGAGAGGGTTCCCCCTATGGCCTTCTCCCCAACTGGAGGCTCCTGTCAGTCATTGTCAAGTGTGGGGATGACCTTCGGCAGGAGCTGTTGGCCTTCCAGGTGTTAAAAGCAACTGCAGTCCATTTGGGAACAGGAGCGAGTAGCCCTGTGGATCAAGCCATATAAGATTCTTGTGATTTTGGCCGACAGCAGCATGACTGAACCAGTGGGTCAAGGCTGCATCCATACACCAGGTGAGGAAGCAGTCACAGCTCTCCCTGCCTGATTACTTCTTCCAGGAGCATGGCAGTTACACCACAGAGGCATTCCTCAGATCCCAGCACAATTCTGTGCAGAGTTGGACTGGCTACTGTTTGGTCTGCTACCTGCTACAGGTCAAGGACAGACAAAATGGGAACATCCTGTTGGATGCAGAAGGCCACATCATCCACGTCGACTTTGGCTTCATCCTATCCAGCTCACTCTGAAACCTGGGCTTTGAGACATCGGCCTTTAAGCTGACCACAGGGTTTGTGGATGTGATGGGCGGCCTGGATGGCAACATGTTCAACTATTACAAGATGTTGATGCTGCAGGGGCTGATCACAGCTCGGAAACACAGGGATAAGGTGATGCAGATCGTAGAGATCATGCAGCAAGGTTCTCAGCTTCCTTGCTTCCATGGTTTCAGCACCATCTGCAACCTCAAGGAGAGGTTCCACGTGAGCATGACTGAGGAGCAGCTCCAGCTGCTGGTGGAGCAGATGCTGGACGGCGGCATGCGGTCTATTATCACCAAACTCTATGACAGCTTCCAGTGCCTCATCAATGGCATCATGTGACATCCTCCTCCTCAGGCTCCAGCGTGAATAGGGGTGGGGGGTTCAGGGGACCCTCCCTGGGAAGGCCCTTGGAGAAACCCTAAGCCAGGAAGGCCCACCCACCTGGCCATCCACCAAGGGAAATGGAAGGCAAGACATACAAAGGCTCATGTGGTAACAGTAGAGCTTGCCGGGGCGGGTGGGGAGAGCCAGCTGTGGGGTCCAGACTGACTGGGGCTTCCTTGCCACCACCCCAGCTGTGTCAGTATTACCACCTGATGGACTCCAGGACTCACTGCCCTCGAGAGGACAGAAGTGATAAATGTGGGGGACGCTGGGGCCTCACTTCTCCCCACCAGGGTCCGAGAGGATCTTTCCACAGGCCATCTCTGCATGTAATCTGGGTCCCAGGAAGGAGAAGAGAGTAGGTTCTTGGTACTTAGGACTTGATCCTGTGGCTGGCCTTTGGCCATGCTGCTGCCTGACTGTCCCCTCCAAGGGACTGAGCCCTAGCCCGAGTTCTCCTGGGTAGGTGGGCTTTGGCATAGGGTCCTGCACTTGCTGAGGTTCCCAGCAAGTGAGGAAGGGACTGATTATGGCCCCTCTAGTCTGAGAGTACTGGCCTAGCCTCGGGGAATTCCTTGTCCTGATCCCTTCCCCACAACCAGGGAGATAGCTCTCAATTCTTTATTTTTAATTCTTGTTTGAAATAAAGTCCTTAGTTATTAAAAAAATTTTTTTTTCTTTCCTAGTGATATGTAAAGTAATGATGTGAATGGACAATCTAGACTTGCGTGGTGGTCCAGTAGGTAAGACTCCATGCTTCCACTGCAGGAGACACGGGTTCCATTTGCAGTTGGGGAAATTCCACATGCCAAGGAGTACAGTCAAAAAAAATCAAGAAAATCTGAGGTTTGATAACATGTGATATTATTTGGAAATAAAACAATTACTCTTGGAAGAAGCTATGTACAAATTAATGAAAAATAAGTTGATTTAAAGCAGGTTTTTGTTGTTGTTATTCAAAATGTGGTGTGGAAAAACCTAAAGAACCACCCAGGATGTCTGCTAAAAACACATATATCTGGGACTACCAGAGATCCACTGACTCAAATATCTTTGGTCTGAAGACTGACCATTTCACCTCTAAGTAAACAGCAATTTAATAAGAATAGCAATACTGGAGTTCTCTTAAATGTTTGTGGTAATAATGTATTTCTGAAAAGCAAGCAAGCTACCTTTGATTCTAAATCAATTGCAATAAACCTTGGGTATTGCCTAAATGAGTAAAGCTACGTATGGATGCCTCTGTGACAGTTTATCCCCACAGGAACTTTTAAAAACTGAAACACTAAACTGCATACGTATCTCAATGGTCCTTTGTGAAGGCAGAAGAGAAAAAGCCAGAAGCAAAGGTGCATGCTCATCTGACCAGACACAAAGCAAGTAATGCTTGATAGGAGGGCAAGATACCAAGAAGGATGAATATGCAGCAGTAGCACATCCCCAATAAGACTCCAACCTCTGGCCCAGTACTGAGTGGGGTATCTCTATAAGCCTCCAGTGGTGTGAAGCATTTGAAAGAAATGATAAAATAACCAGGATGAAAATGACCAGCTGTTACATTGCCAGTTTTAAAGCTGGTCACTAGTTGTAAAACTAGTCACTGTAAAGTGACCAGTTGTAAAGATAGTGGAGGTGATGGAATCACAGTTGAGCTATATCAAATTCTCATGCTGTGAAAGTGCTGCACTCAATATGCCAGCAAATTTGGAAAACTCAGCAATGGTCTCAGGACTGGAAAAGGTCAGTTTTCATTCCAATCTCAAAAAAAGGCAATGCCAAAGAATGTTCAAACTACTGTACAATTGCACTAATCTCACATGCTAATAAAGTAAAGCTCAAAATTCTCCAAGTCAGGCTTCAGTAGTTCATGAACAGAGAACCTCCAGATGTTTAAGCTGGATTAAGAGAAGGCAGAGGAGCCAGAGAGCAATTTGCCAACATCCGATGGATCATTGAAAAAGCAAGAGAGTTCAGAAAAATGTCTATTTCTGATTTATTGATTAGGCCAAAGCCTTTGTGTGGATCACAAAAAACTGGAAAATTCTTAAAGAGATGGGAATACCAGACCACCTTACCCACCTCCTAAGAAATCTGTATGCAGGTCAAGAAGCAACAGTTAGAACCTGACATGGAACAACAGACTGGTTCCAAATTGGAAAGGATACATCAAGGATGTATGTTGTCACCCTGCTTATTTAACTTATATGCAGAGTACATCATGAGAAATGCCAGGCTAGATGAAGCACAAGCTGGAATCAAGATTGCTGGGAGAAATATTAATAACCTCAGATATGCAGATGACACCACCTTTACAGCAGAAAGCAAAGAGGAACTAAAAAGCCTCTTGATGGCGAAACAGGAGAGTGAAAAAGTTGGCTTAAAACTCAACATTCAGAAAACCAAGGTCATGGCATCTGGTCCCATCACTTCATGGCAAATAGATGGGGAAACAATGGAAATGGTGAGAGACTTTATTTTGGGGGGCTCCAAAATCACTGCAGATGGTGACTATAGTCATGAAATTAAAAGACGCTTGCTCTTTGGAAGAAAAGCTAGGACCAACCTGGACAGCATATTAAAAAGCAGAGACATTACTTTGCTGACAAAGGTCCATCTAGTCAAAGCTATGGTTTTTCCAGTAGTCATGTATGGATGTGAGAGTTTGACTATAAAGAAAGCTGAGCACTGAAGAAAAGATGTTTTTGAACTGTGTTGTTGGAGAAGACTCTTGAGAGGCCCTTGGACTGCAAGAAAATCCAACCAGTCCATCCTAAAGGAAATCAGTCCTGAATATTCACTGGAAGGACTGATGCTGAGGCTGAAAGTCCAATATTTTGGCCACCTTATACAAAGAACTGACTCATTGCAGAAGACCCTGATGCTGGGAAAGATTTAAGACAGGAGGAGAAGGGGACGACAGAGGATGAGATGGTTGGATGGCATCACCGGCTCGATGGATGTGAGTTTGAGCAAGCTCCAGGAGTTGGTGATGGACAGGGTAGCCTGTCATGCTGCAGTCCATGCAGTCACAATGAGCTGGACATGACTGAGCAACTGAACTGAACTGAACTGAAAGTTGCCCAATATCAGTGAGTCTGTTTCCTTAATAAAAGAATAAAGGTAAGGTTAGAATAGATTTCTATGGTCCATCCTAGCTCTAAAATTACATAACATTCAAAAGCATTTAAAAGGGTGTGGCTCTTTCATAGTTTTATTAGGAAAAAACCTTATAAAAGTGAATGACTGATGAACCCAAGATAAAAGACATTGTGATGGTTTGAATTATGTCTCTTCCCAGTCCTCCATTCATATTTGAAGATACTAATGCCCAATTTCTCAAAATGTGATCTTATTTGGAGGTAGATTCATTCCAGAGGTAATCAAATTAAGATGAGGTTGCTAGGGTGGGCGTTCATCCAATATGTCAGGTGTATTTATAAAAACTGAGAAATTTGGATGCAGACTGGTACAGAGGGAGACTTTGTAGAGACACAGGGAAAAGACAGCCGTCTGCCAGCCAAGGAGAGGCGCCTGAAACAGATACTTTCCTCTGAGCTCTCAGAAGGGAACCCACCCTTCTGACACCTTGAATTCAGAATTCTAGCCTCCAAGACTGTGACAGGATAAATTTTTGTTGTTTAAGCCATCTGGTTTGTAGTACTTTATTACAGCATGTTTAGCAAAACAAATTGGCACTGTTACTAGGTCCTTGTTACTAGGTACTTAGCATGTTACCTGTTACTAGGTACTTAGCATGCTAAGTACATGCTAACTTTTCAGAAGTCTGAGTAGTAGTTGGGGTGCTATTTTTTGAAAGTTAGAACTCAGATGTTTTATATTTGTTCTTGTTTAATGTTTCTTTAATCAGGTTGGTTGTGCATTTGTCTATTAAGTAAATTTTAAGTAGCTGTTTCGTCTTTTTTTATGTATACTTGCTTTACTCTATTCCACCAATATTTGCTTCTGTTTTTATTAATGTCTGCTTCCTAACATCTTTTGACTAATTTTGATACATGTTTTCTAGGTTTTAAGATGTATACATGCCTCATTTATTTTCAATTTTTGTTTTTTAATATGAAGTCCCATTTAGGAGTGCGATTTTTAATATTTTCCCTTCCATTAACTTTTAGATAATCTATCACGTTTAGTTTAGATTTTTCTCTTCTCTCTTTACTTGATGGTTAATAGGACCGAGAGATAGAAATAACATGTTATCTTTTATTCTAGCTTTATTATTAATTAATTTAGCTTGGCCTTGGGCCAGTCACTCACCTTCCATGGGCTTCTGTGATATTGCCTGTGTGAGAATCAAACTAACTAAATATGATAATATTTGAGACCATAAATTGCTATACAAATTTAAGTCATTTAAGTCCATGTTTTAATTATTTTTGACCAACTCACTATTCACAAATAAATTAGGATAACCCTGGGGATATCAGAATTGCTTAACTTTATAGTTTTAACTTCATTTCTGCTTGTTGTATTAATAATCATCTCTCAAATTGCCTGTAAGTTTATAATTTTATGGAAAAATAGCAAGAATTCACCTACTAGCTCAGTTTTATTTATTTTTTATATATTAGTTGATGAAGTTATTTGAAGGAGAGAAACCATTTAAAAAACTCACCTTCTGAAATAATCTGTCATTATCATTTAAGAGTGGGGACAAAATGAACTAGCATTATCTAAATTCAGTTATGTGTCAAGCACTTTTTTAGGTGTTTTGCATTCAATTCTTTAAACAACCATTGCACAGATGAAGATACTAGGAAAGCATAAGCAAACTGCCCAAAGTTATAAATCTTCTGATCCAGCCCTTCCCAGCTCCCTCCCTATAAAATGAGTCAATAAAGATAGCAGGGTTAAAGTTTTTATCTAACAATTTTCAGAGAATGTAAACTAGTTCTTTTTTTAACATTGAAAATATAAATCATGATTAAGTAAAAGTAAATGTGGTTTTAAAAGGCAGTGGTCCTTTTGTTTCTCTTTGAATCTTTTTTTCTTCAGAAGAGACTTTTATTTTTCCTTTTTGTTTCCTTTAGGGGAGAATGAAAGTATCTGAGAGCAATCATTTACTTTGAACTACACCATTACTTCAGAATTTTCTATCATGCTAAATATTAAGTTCATCTTATGTATTAATTCAAGAGTTCTTATATGTAGTATCTAAAATACATGTAAAATTCTTCAGTAGCATTCATTTGTAATATTTAGTTTTTTGCTTAAAACTACCTAAAGGCATTAACTACTATTATTTCTGATGAAATTATACTTAACTGAGGAAAAATTGTAGCCTAATCAGCTTTGCAATTTTCTACAAGTACAGTTCTCTGTAGATAAAAGATCATTACTACTAACTAGACTGGCACTGATTTGAAAAGAGGAAACATTTACAGAATTATATGAGTTCTGAGTGTCAGAACCCAGAATGTTCCCAGAAAAGAGAAATAGAGAATAAGAAGAAATGATTAAAATTGCTGTATTAATGAAGATGTTCATTACATTATATATAAGCACAAACATATAGAAACAGTCTTAAAGCTCAGTAGCAGAGGAGTGGTTGTGTTGATAGTGGGAAATATTACAAAATATATTCAGTGACATAGGAAAATGTTCACTATATAACAAGTGGGAGAAAATATGCAGAACTGGATGTACAGTAGATGTCACACATGTAAATAAAAAAGCATATTGCACATGCATATGAATGTATATGTGCATATCTACAGAAACACGTCTAGAAGAAAATACCCCAAAATATGTTAAATACTGCAGGTTTATTGAAAATTTTACTTTTTTTTTTCTGTGTTGTTACATTTTTGTACTAAACTGAAAGAAAAAAAAAAAAACCCTTCATCTTAAACATTACAGTGGGAGGGATTTCACTACAAAAAAGAAAATGTATATAATTTCTAAAAATAGGGAGGCAGAACTAGCTAATTTAGATAATCTCTCTTTAAAAATTTATAGTAAGTTAATGTCAAGAACTAGTTACGTTCTCAAGTTCCTTTTGGGTCTTAATGATCCTCTGATTCAACTGGAGTAAGGGCAAGCACAGGACTAAACACAGGCAGGAGGCTCTCCTTGATCACTGTAACAGTGCAAATGCATAGTAATTGGAGTGAAATAAGCAAGAGAAAAGGGAATGAGGGTAATGGTAATACAATATTTATAAGAGGCTTGAGCCATCAATTCCCAGAACTCCCCAGTGATTTAATCTCTTGGTCTGTAGTATCTGCATCCATATAGATGAGTGTCAAGAGCCTGCAGAGAGGTGATGGCAGGAATCCAGCCCACGGATAGTATGTAAGAATCACTTACATACATGATTTCTTCCAAGGCATTAAATCTTTTTAACTACTATAGTAGCATTGCTATTTTTACTCCAGTGTTTAACTTATATGAAGGGAATGATTTATATGCCCTTAGATAACATGGCTCTCATTAAACTATTTATTCTCTATCAATGTCAACAGAAGACTTCCATGACAATATAGTGACATATAATAGTTAACATGGTTCAGACATATCAGATCTCTGCACAACTGGAAACATCAAAAGAACTATGATATCATCAATGATGCTACCAGACAGAGCACCTGTTCCCCTCTCACATTAGATAGCAGATGTTCAAATAATACCACATAGATTTTCTTAAGCTGTATCCTGAGATCTGTCAAGGTTTTCACCATGGTTAAATCAGAAATGTCACAACTTTTTCTTTTCATTAAAAAAAATTCTCTACCTACCTAATAGGTGCCCACCCTACATAGCTTATGTTTATGTAAAGGCAGCTTGTCCTCTTAGAGGTGGGGTTTGCCTGCTGCTGCTGCTGCTGCTAAGTCGCTTCAGTTGTGTCCAACTCTATGTGACCCCACAGACGGCAGCCCACCAGGCTCTGCCATCCCTGGGATTCTCCAGGCAAGAACACTGGAGTGGGTTGCCATTTCCTTCTCCAATGCATGAAAGTGAAAAGTGAAAGTGAAGACGCTCAAGTGAAAAGTGAAAGTGAAGACGCTCAGTTGTATCCGACTCTTCGCGACCCCATGGACTTCGGCCTACCAAGCTCCTCCATCCAGGGGGTTTGCCTAGGGCAACAAAATGCTCTGTGACTGTTGAGCCCGTGTGAGTGATCACCAGCTGGGAACAATGCACTTTTTCTAGTGTACCTACAGCATATATTTGGAAAGAGATGGACAAGACCATAAAACTTTGGACAAGTTGGACAATTTTGAAATGAGACGACTGTTCAGCAAACAAAAAATGTTTGGGTACATCTAACTTCAGGAGATGAAACCCAAAGGGATTTTAAGGTCTGTTCTCCATAAACATAGAATATAAATACATAAATATCACCAATGTGCTTTGCTCTCTTTCAAGAGTTGCTTACAGTTAGTGTTTGGAAGAAAGTGAAGTCGCTCAGTGAAAGAAAGTGAAGTCGCTCAGTTGTGTCTGACTCTTTGCGACCCCATGGACTGTAGCCTACGAGGCTCCTCAGTCCATGGAATTTTCCAGGCAAGAGTACTGGAGTGGGTTGCCATTTCCTTCTCCAGGGGATCTTCCCAACCCAGGGATCAAACCCGGGTCTCCCGTGCTGCAGGCAGACGTAAATTACCGTCTGAGCCTCCAGGGAAGCCCTTGGAAACAAGATTGAAAACCACTTAGAACATTCTATAAAAGGTGAATTCACTGAAATCAAAATGGCTAAAATATAGTTCTAGAGACAAATGAGTATGGCTTCCCCACATCTGATCTGTTATTAAATTAGCTGTAGAAATATTTTTATCAGTAATATACTTTTCCAATATCATTTACATATATAGACTCTAAACCATTTTAATGAGGAAAAGATAAAGGATTCTGCTTTGTCCAAGGGCTGAGTCCACTTGCTTTAAAATAGAAAACAGTATGGAGGTTCCTCAGATCAATTACCATATGATCCAGTAATCTCATTCCTGAGCATATACCCAGACAAAACTATAATTCAAAAACATACATGCACCTCTGTGTTCAAAGCAGCACTAGGTCACAATAGCCAAGACATGGAGACAACCTAAACGTCCATCAGCAGATGAACTGATAAAGAAGAGGTGATGCATACATACACTGGAATACTACTCAGCAATGAAAAAGAATGAGATACTGCCATTTACAGCAACATGGATGAAACTAGATATTATCATCCTGAATGAATTAAGTCAAAAAGAGAAAGACAAACGTTACATCATATCTCTTACATGTGGAATCTGAAATATGACACAAACAAATCTATCTATGAGGCAAAAACAGACTCAAAGACACAGAAAAGAGGCTTGTGGTTGTCAAAGGGAAGGAGGATGAGAGAGGGAATGGACTGGGAATTTGGGGTTAGTAGATGCAAACTATTACATATAGAATGGATGGACAATAAGGTCCTATTGCATAGCACAGGGAATTATATTCAGTGTCCTGGGATAAACCACAATGGCAAAGAATATAAAAAAGAATGTATACATGTGTGTAACTGAGTCACTTTGCTATACAATAGAAATCAACACAACATTGTAAATCAACTATACTTCGATTTTGAAAAGTAAAAAAATATAAAAGCAGTTTTAGGAGGAAAAATAAAATGCAGTTTTAAGGAAAGATTTAACAAATGTCTAGAAATTTTGAATACAGGTCAGATAGCTTGTGGAGAGAAAATCATAAGAATATTTATTCATCCTCCAAACCTTTGTTGAGTACCCTTCTGCCCAAAGCACTGTTCTGAGTGCAGAGGCTATAGGAGCCCTGCTCTCAGGGAACTTACGTTAGACTAGTGTTCCTGATCCTAATCTCAAAGCTCTTTTTCACTTGATCACATATTTCTCTCACCAAACAGGCTAATCTATACAATTTACAAAGAGACTCCCATGTCTGATAAAAATGTCTGGTTTTTTTTCCCCACCTAGATTCATCTATCATATATAATCTTTCTTAAAGATTTATCCACATTAAACCTTTATTCATATTACAAAGAAAACCAGCAGATCTTTTTGTGTCTTTCAGTGGGCAACTTGCATAATAAGATTTGTTTTATGTTTTTTTATTGTATAAACATAACATATTTGAGATATAATTGCATAATATAACTGGCAGTATTTCAATTTTTTTCCTTGGGTCCTCCAGAAAGAGAAAAATTCTGAGATTCAGAGATGATACACTATTTCTTTTTCAATTTAATTTTAGGCATTTCTATTAACATTCAGCATTTATCATATTATGATTCAAGTGAATGATTTAGAAAAATACCTATATAATTTCGAACAATCTTGTATTAGTCTACAACTACAGGGTAAATCAGGAAGAATTCTAACTTCTCATTTTATCCAGTAGGAGTCTGCAGAAATCATGTTCTGCACATGTACTACAACCTTTAGCAGGAAAAGCCTTAGGTAACCCATTTCGTAATTAAGGCCGAATACAAAACATGTTTCCATGTTTCCAAAGCATGCTTGCCGGAGTCCAGCCTCTTCTGCCTAATACGAACCCCCTTAGTGTCACATGACTGTATCCTATTCCAGCCACAGCTGGACAAACCAGGACCAGATAACTGATTTAGGGGCAGCTAATCATCAAAGACATTCTTGGAGGTCTGGTTCAAAACATGACAAGCCATCGTCAGGAGTTGGGAAGATGAGAAACTGGTGACATAAGTGTGGAGACCAGGTTCGCTGGGGTCATACTCAAGCCTAAGTTTGTGATGAAGGACGGAGCACTAAAGAGAAAAAAAAGACAGCATAAAGGGCTGAAAAGGCAGAGCCAGTGGGACGTAGAGATTGCCTCTGAGAGAAAAGATGGTTCCCCATCTTTTCCAGTTGACACCAGTTTCCATGAGCTCCAGCTTGTTCCAATGATTGGCTTTGTGTTTCCTGAGACTGGCTGTTGTACCCTCACAACAAATCTCCTCTTTCTTAAGTTAGCTTGAGTCTCGCTTGCAACCAAATAAATCCTGGCTGAGAGAAATAGCCTTTCATGGATCTGCACTGAGTTTTTACCACAACAGGAAAAGAGCACAAGTCAGTCACAGGTGACAGATTCAATTCCACTTAGATCTCTGAAGGATCATCTAACTGTAAGTCAATTTGGGGCACTGGTTCCTATGTCATTAATTTTTAACGACATGGTGGTATTTAATAATTTCTACAACCTTCTAAATATAAAATCATATGAGGGTTAACATAGTACTGAACTGATCTTTTCCAATTTTCAACTTCCAGATAGTTTTTGATGATGCTCATAGTATCTACTTACGTCACCTCTTCCCTGTTCTCTATCAAAGACATTGGAAAAAAGCACCCAAGGAAACCACAGTAAGAGTAGTCTGGTTTGCCATGGTTCTGATACTCTTCTGTATCAAAATGTTGCTTTCTGGCTGTTTTTCCTAATGCATTTTGCTCCTAAAGTAGCATATTCAGGAGGACTTTTTCCTTTATTCTCCATCTAATTAGTCATTGATTCTCCTTAAACTGAATGGATGAGAAAACATATTTTGTCCTGTGTTTTACTTTTAAAGATTTGATCAAAGTATTTTTCACTACTTGTTCATCTTTATCACACAGTTCCTATAGCAAATACAAGTCTTTTCTTCTTCTGTATTTGTTCTGTTCTTGTTGGGAATGGGGTCTATAAAAATTATTGTTACCACCTCAAAGCTTTATTCTTTATAATGTAAAGAAAACATCATTTTCAGCCAACGCAAATGCTTTAATTCAAAAGATTTATTAACATGACAAAGCAGCTTTTGTTCAGCTATGGCTTTGAGCCATCTAAAGGATTTTACTTTGTCTGGGATTTGCCAATTTCAGGAAAAATGAAAAATTTTGAACAGTTAGAAGGGGAAATATTAATATGATTAAAAGCTAGAGAAGAATAGAAAAAAGTATAGAAGAAAGAAAATCAAAATACAGCCTTCAAGTATTGGGTTGGTCAATAAGTTCATTTGGGTTTTTCCATAGGCTGTAACTTCCCAGGTGGCTCAGAATGCAACCTTCCCAGTGGGTAAAGAATCCACTTGCAATGCAGGAGACATAGGTGACATGGGCTTAATTCCTGGGTCAGGAAGACCCCTGGAGGAGGAAATGGCAACCCACTCCAGTATTCTTGCCTGGAGAATCCCATGGACAGAGGAGCCTGCCCGGCTAGGGCCTGCTGCTGCTAAGTCACTTCAGTCGTCCGACTCTGTGCGACACGATAGATGGCAGCCCACCAGGCTTCCCCGTCCCTGGGATTCTCCAGGCAAGAGCACTGGAGTGGGTTGCCATTTCCTTCTCCAATGCATGAAAGTGAAAAGTGAAAGTGAAGTCGCTCAGTCATGTCCTACTCTAGCGACCCCATGGACTGCAGCCTGCCAGGCTCCTCCATCTGGGCCAATGGGGTCGCAAAGAGTTGGACACAGCTGAAGCAACTGAGCAAGCATGCATGTAATGGAAAAACCCAAATAAGCTTTTTGGTCAACCCAATATATAAAAGGCTATACATTACCAAGCATGGAAATGACAAATAGAACTACTAAGAAAGTGTTCTTTGTAGGAACAATACCAGCCACAAACATTTCAGTGCCACATCCTTTTCTAAATGTTTACCTGCATTTACTAATATAATATTACTCTAATTTTATACAAGATGGAATTGAGGCATGGAGACAGAAAGTCACTTATCTGAGGTTACACAGCTGGGACATTGAAGAGAGGGAATTTGAAAGTGGCTCTGGCACTGCAGCCAGAATCCATGATCACAGGCAGTTTGCTCTCTCTGTAAATATTCTGACCAGGTTTTAAATTTGTTGTACGTTACAACCATCTCAAGAACATCTCAAAGCATAGCAACACCTAGGCTCTACCCCTGGAGATTCTCACATGATAGTTCTGTGTGGTAGACATTTTTAAAATGTATTTAAAGTGCCTAGGTGATTTCAGATGCAGAGAGGCAAGACCACTAAGCCCCAGTCACCTTTTTAGTGGTTGAGACAGGAGCGGAATCCAAGTGTCTTGACTTTTTCCTGTATGTTACAGTAGCTCCTATCTACAGCAAATTGAGGGAGAAAATCGGTTTTTACTCTGGAGTGACAAATTTGAATTTGATAAACCAAAAACCATTGGTTCAGTGGAGATCATGAAACACAAGGACGGTATTTCTTTTAGTGGTTATTAAAATGAAGATGGATTCTCAAATTTCTGAAATAATAAATATGTTAATGAGAAACTGATGAACATTTTCAAAGTCCCTTTATTAGATATTGCAGCACTAACATAATTTAGACACCAGAGATCTTTGCTATACAATTTAAACTCTAAATATAATACAGAGTCTTCCTCAAAATCAACTCAAGGCAAAAATGTTTTTAAAGAAACGATAAAGGGGATGGTGTAGTAAATGCTAAATAACTAGATCTCTGGGGAAGAAAGCTTTATTTGTAGTGTTTACCAAATCATGATGCCAACAACCCACCATTGCTACTTTCAAGCTGCCAATGTGATGGGCATTACTGAATGTAGAACTGGGAAGAATACTCAGCAGTACACCATTATATAGCACTTCCTTCATATACACACACAGATGTAAAAACCCTCAAGAGCACAGGTAATAGGAAAATGTAGTTTAAAAATTATAAAGTAGTGTGAATTTTGAGTATTTATTACCTTTGTCTTAAATAGAATTCATTTGGTGTATGTTTCTATGATTTAAATGTTAACGATGCTGTATTTAATAACTGGCTTGCCAAATTCCTGAAAATGTAATAACCACCTCTTGCAAGCATATCACCGAAAAGGCATCCATTCACTCACACATTTTTCTTGGAGAAAGGCAATATTTAATTTGATAAATTGAATAAAGGGAAGAAAACACACATTCTTAATTTATTCAGCTTTCTCAGGAATGAAAACTTCTGATCACTCCTCCAGCATAAATCTGACCTTCATTTTGAGCAACAGAACACAGGGGTTAAGAATGTGGGCCCTCCTGGAGAAGGGAATGGCAACCTATGCCAGTATTCTCACCTCAGAAATCCCAAGGAGAGAAGGAGCCAGTCCATGGGGACTGTAATTAGTTGCTATACTCATTGAAAAATTCAAAGTTTAGGAAAAGAATAGCCTTGGTGTCTGCTGTTAGTTGAATATCGTTTGTATAATAAAGGAAGCTACGTGACTATAAAGACTCTTTTTCTTCTAAGAGTAGATGTGGAATTTTATTTAAATTATCAATTATCTTATATAGACAAGTGGAATGATGAAGGAAGAAACAAAGAAAGAAAGGGACAGAGGGAGTGCAGAAGAGAAAAGGAAAAAAGGAAAGGAGGGAGGGCTGGGAAATTCTTTTCTTTTTTTGAGGAACCATATCTTTAAATATAGAATTATAATTGACATTGGTCTTAGCTCTGTTTTTGTGGATGTGCCCCAAAGGCAAGGGAAACAAAAGGAAAATTAAACAAATGAACGTATACCAAACTAATACAACAAAGGAAAACATCATCAGAAGAAAAAAGCAACCTGCTGAATGAGAGACCATATTTGCAAATCGTATATCCAATAAGGGGTTAATATCCAAAAAGTACAAAGCACTCATACAAATCAACAACAACAAAAACAACCCAATTAGAAAATAAGCAGAGGACTTTTTAGCAGTGAAGGAGATGAAGAGCAGTGGTCCTCAGCTGGGCATGATTTTGCTCCTCAGCGGCTATTTAGCAATGTCTAGACATTTTAGATGTTCAAACTGGTTTTAGAAAAGGCAGAGGAACCAGAGATCAAATTGCCAACATCAGCTAGATCATCGAAAAAGCAAGAGAGTTCCAGAAAAACATCTATTTCTGCTTTATTGACTATGCCAAAGCCTTTGACTGTGTGGATCACAATAAACTGGAAAATTCTTCGAGATGGGAATACCAGACTACCTAACCTGCCTCTTAAGAAACCTATATGCAGGTCAGGAAGCAACAGTTAGAACTGGACATGGAACAACAGACTGGCTCCAAATAGGAAAAGGAGTACGTCAAGGCTGTATATCGTCACCCTGCTTATTTAACTTAGATGCAGAGTACATCATGAGAAATGCTGGGCTGGAGGAAGCACAAGCTGGAATCAAGATTGCCGGGAGAAATATCAATAACCTCAGATATGCAGATGACACCACCCTTATGGCAGAAAGTGAAGAGGAACTAAAAAACCTCTTGATGAAAGGGGAAGAGGAGAGTGAAAAAGTTGGCTTAAAGCTCAACATTCAGAAAACCAAGATCATGGCATCTGGTCCCATCACTTCATGGGAAATAGATGGGGAAACAGTGTAAACAGTGTCAGCCTTTATTTTGGGGGGCTCCAAAATCACTGCAGATGGTGACTGCAGCCATGAAATTAAAAGACGCTTACTCCTTGGAAGGAAAGTTATGACCAACCTAGATAACATATTCAAAAGCAGAGACATTACTTTGCCAACAAAGGTTCGTCTAGACAAGGCTATGGTTTTTCCAGTGGTCATGTATGGATGTGAGAGTTCGACTGTGAAGAAAGCTGAGTGCCGAAGAATTGATGCTTTTGAACTGTGATGTTGGAGAAGACTCTTGAGAGTCCCTTGGACTGCAAGGAGATCCAACCAGTCCATCCCAAAGGAGATCAGTCCTGGGTGTTCTTTGGAAGGAATGATGCTAAAGCTGAAACTCCAGTACTTTGGCCACCTCATGCGAAGAGCTGACTCATTGGAAAAGACTCTGATGCTGGGAGGGATTGGGGGCAGGAGGAGAAGGGGACGACAGAGGATGAGATGGCTGGATGGCATCATCGACTCGATGGACGTGAGTTTGGGTGAATTCTGGGAGTTGGTGATAGACAGGGAGGCCTGGCGTGCTGCAGTTCATGGGGTCACAAAGAGTCAGACACGACTGAGCGACTGAACTGAACTGAGACATTTTTAGTTGTCACAGCTGGGATGGAGGAAAGAACTACCAGCATGTAACGTGTACAGGTCAGAGACGCTGCTGAACATCCTAGGATGTACAGGATAGCCCCCCATAAGAGAATTATCTGACTCAAAATGCTAATGGTGTGCAGGCTGAGAAACTATAGACTACAGAAATATTTAGGGAGCAACATGGACTTCACTTTAGATATTAACTTTAAGTTCAATGCCAGATTTATTCAAATAAAATGACATGACCACCAGAAAAGCAACATAACTGCTTTAGAGATCACAAAATTGAAATAAACAGGTGCAAATCAAAGCAGTCTTTAAATATTTATGTATATTTACTAAAGTGTTTAGAAGGGATGAGAGCTGTAAACTACATTCCCAGCTTGACAGAAATACATGGTGACTAAATCTAGCATTGTCTGCAAAAGAGGTATGCACTTCACTTCAGTAATAGTCAGCAGGATCTAAATTTAGGTTATACTCTTAGTGTATTAAAATAGCATCAAGAAGCTCAGGAAGTCTAAAACCATCACACTCCAAGTTTCTGTCTATACGGTTAATAGCTACTTGCCAGAGATCCCTGTTGCCTGTTTGATTACAGTCTATTAAAAACATATTCTTTGCAAACTTCTCCCATAAACCAGGAAATGGAGTTAAAAGACTGATTCTACATAAAATAATTAGAACACAAATATCATGATGTAAAGCATTCATAGAGAATATACCTTAACTTCCATAGTTTTGTGAGAAACTTTATGAGGCTTTTATACTGGTTACCATGAAAGTAAAAATGCTTTCTTTCAGAGTTCCAGTGTCACAATGGTAAATGAGTGAAGCAAACGAACATTTTTAGTTGAACAGAAGATCTATAATATTAACTGCCTATAATCTGACTTGGATAAAAGTTGAACTGGGGAAAGGCTGAGACAAGCCTACTATTAAGTGATTAAGATTGTGTCTTGGTACCTTAATTTATCTGTTTATTCTCTCTTCTATTGAAACAAACAAAAACCAGATGGACTAACTCAAGGATATTTCTTTTTTTTTCACTCCACTTTAGAGGCCCTTCTAAAATGTAGTTTGCTATTTTTAAAAAATTGCTTCATTTTCTGAAATTGTAGCTCAAAATATATTCCTTGTAGTAAAGCACTCTCAACTGTTGCAATCTAGAATCACCTAAGCAGATGCATACCACGAGAAGAACAAACCTAGAAAGTATTCAGAATTAATGTCCTACAGCAAGGATGATGAAGGCTTTTTTTCTTCTAAGGGGCTATGACTCAAGAATAAAAAGAATCAGCTGTTTCACAAAGTAAAATTAAATAATGCTAGATTTCTCTGTTAAGCAATGTATATATAATGCCCCCTCTTGTGGCAGGTTCTTTTCCTGTGTTAGATACATGAGATACAAAACCTATCTGCTTGAACCACTCTCCTCACACTTATGCTACCGCTACCCTCTTCATGCTTACGCACTCATCCCTATGACTATATACACTTTTTAAGCTAAGTACATGGCTACCTGGAAAAAAAGTCTACCTTCCCTAGCCGCTCTTGCAGCTAGGTGTGGCCATGGGACAAAAAGCCAGACCAAGTGAGATTTCTGGGTATTTCCATAACGGGAGATGAAGTCACTCTGCTTCTCTCTCCCGCTGTCTGGGACATAAGATATATTGACTGATGCCTCAGTGGCCACAGAGGACATCAAGCTGAAAGCTGTGTGTTGGGATGTCAGCGTAAAAGAAAGGAGGAGCCTGCTTCCTTGACACCACGGATACTGTACCAGACATGGATGACCTACAAGCTATATTTAAGTTAACAAGAAATATATTTCTATTTTTCTTTAACCACTGCTATTTTGTCTAAAACATGATTTTAATTCAAACGAATACAGTATTTTCAAAACCTTTCTTTTCTGACCAGCTGTATTCTCTCTCTTAAAGTAGTTTAGGGTATGTGTTTTTAAGGAACACTTCCAATTGCACAGTCTTATAGAAACTACTCTCTACATTAAACTAAGACTTGTCCACACATTTCCATGTGATCTTGAGCTTTAATAATATTGCATATAAAAAGTTACTAATTTGAATATACCCTACACCCCCACAACTATATGATAAATTATTTAAGGTTAGAAATTGTTCTTTTTTTATTCTCAATACTTTGAAAGATTTAATAGATGCTAACATATCGATCTTCCGTAGTTAAATATATAGAACGTGGAAGAAATGGAACAAAAAGACAGGAAAGGAAGCAGACAGAAAAGGAGAAAGGGAGAGAGAGGATCAAAAACAGAGAAGGTATTTTCTTTCACCAAAACCATACGAAACTAGAAATCAATCACAGAAAGAAAAACAGGAAAAGAACAAACACATGGAGACCAAGCAACTCTCTACTGAAAACCCAATAAGTAACAATGAAATCAAATAAAGATATCAGAGAATAACTTGAGACAAATTAAAATGAAAGGACAACCTTTCAAAATCTATGGTATGCAGCAAAAGTGATTCTAAAAGGGAAATTCACAGTGATGAAGTCCTTCTACAAGAAACCAGAAAATCTCACAGGATCTAAACTACCATCTAAAAGAATTAGAAAAAAGAAGAAGGATGGAAGCAATAAAGACCAGAGAGGAAATAATTGAAATAGAGATAGAAAACAATAGAAAAGATCAATAAAACCAAGAGCTGCTTTTTTGAAAAGATAAACAAAACTGGGCCAAGCCTCACCAAGAAATTTAGAGAAGGGCCCAAATAAACAAAATAAGAAATGAAAGAGGAGAAATAACCACAGATATCACAGAAATACAAAAAATTACAAGAGAATACTATGAACAGATATACGGCAACAAACTGGACAACCTAGAAGATATGGACAAGTTTCTAGAAACATTCAGGCTGCCAAAACTGAATCAAGAAGAAACAGAACATTTGAACAGACTGATTACTAGAATTGAAATAGAATCTGTAAAAAACCTCCCTGCAAACAAAAGTTCATGACTGACTAACAGCTTCACTGGTGAATTCTTTCAAACATACAAATAACATATTTATTCCAAAAACCTGAAGAGGAGGGAACTCTCAAATTTATTCTATGAAGCTACCATCACCTTGATACCAAAATCAAAGACACGACCGAAATAAATTATAGGTCAAGATCTTTGATAAATGTAGATGCAAAAATCCTCAACAAAACCTTAGTGAACTGAATCCAACAATACATAAAAAGGATCATATACCATGATCAAGTTGGGAGTCATTCCAGGGTCACGCAAGGATGGTTCAACATACGTAAATCAATCATTGCGATACATCACATTAACAAAAGGAAAGACAAAACCGCATGGACATCTCAGGAGATGCAGAAAAGTACATTTGACAAAATTCAATGTCCATTCATGATAAAAACTCTCATCAAAGTGGATATAGAGGGAACATATCTCAACATAATAAAAGTCATGTACAATAAATCTATAGCCAATATAATATTCATATAAGCATTTGAAAAAATAAAACATCCATTCTTGACAAGAAATCTTAGTAAACTATAGATAGATGAAAGTTCCTTAACTTGAAAAAAGATTATAATTAAAACAGTATGGTACTAGCATAAAAAGACACATACAGACCAATAAACCAGAGTAGAAAGACCAGAAATAAAACCACACATATAAAGGTAAAGAATCTATGACAAAGGTACCAAGAATACACAATGGGAAAAGAATAGTCTCTTTAATAAACAGTATTAAGAAAACAAAATATCCACATGTGCAAAAAATGAAGCTGGACCTTTACACTGTATATAAAAATCAACTCAAAAAGAATTAAAGATTTAAACATAAGACTTAAAACCACAAAACTCCAAGAAGAAAATGAAAAGTTACTTGATATAGGCCTTGACAATGATTTTTCTGGATGACATCAAAAGCATAGGCACCAAAAGTTAAAATAAGTAAGTGGGACTATATCAAAATGAAAAGCTACTTACTGCACAGCAAAGAAAATAATCAACAAAATAGAAAAGGGAACCTACAGAATGGAAGAAAATATTTGCAAACCATATATCCAATAAGAGGTTAATATTAAAAATATTTAGGGAACTTCTATGACTCAATAGCAAAGAAACAAATAACCTGAATTAAACATAAGTAAAGAGTTGAATAGATATTAAAAAAAAAAAAAACAATACAAATGGCCAACAGTTACATGAAAAGGAGCTCAACAGCATCAACCATCAGGGAAATGCAAATTAAAACCACAACGATATTAGCTAATATCTGTTAGGATGGTTATTTTCAAAAAGATAAGAAGTAAATATTGGTGAGGATGTGGAGAAACGGGAACCCTGGTACGCTGGTGGTGGGAAGGTAAACTGGTATAACCATTATGGAAATTAACTTAGAGATTTCTCAAAAAGTTAAAACATGATTCAGCACTCCCATTTCTGGGTGTATAACCAAAGGAAATTAAACCAGTAAAGTGAGTATCTTAAAGAGACATTTGTACTCCCATTTTATTTCAGCATTATTCACAAAAGCCAAGATATAGAAACTACTTAAGTGCCCATCAATGGCTGGATGGATAAAGAAAAGTATGTGTGTGTGCTAAGTCGCTTCAGTCATGTCTGACTCTTTGCGACCTGATGGACTGTAGCCTACCATGCTCCCTTGTCCATGGGATTCTCCAGGCAATAATACCGGAGTGGGTTGCCATGCCCTCCTCCAGGGGATCTTCCTGACCCAGGGATCGAACCCACATTTCTTAAGTCTCCTGCATTAGCAGGTGGGTTCTTTACCACTAGTACCACCTAGGAAACCCCATATGTATATATATACATATACCCAATGGAAAATCATTCAACAACAACAAAAAAAGGAAATGTGACAACATGGATGAACCTGGAGGACATGTTGCTAAGTGAAATCAACAGAGAATGCAAATACTGCATGATTTCATTTATACATGGAATCTTAAAAAGTCTATCTTATAGAACCAGAGAATAGAATCATGATTATCAAGGGTTGGGGAGTGGAAAAAATAGGGATACATTGGTCAAAATATACAAATTTTCAGTAATAAGATGAATAAGTTCTGGCAATCTAATATATAATGTGGTGACCAGCATGATATATAAAAGTCTAGCAGTACCAACTGTTGGTAAGGATGTAGAAAAACTAGGATTCTCAAACACTAAATTGTTTGATTTGGAAAAACTTCTGAGGAAATCTTGTATTGCTGAACACATGCATACCTTTTGATCAAGTAATTCTACTCTGAGGGTACGTGCATGTATTAAGGTATTAGTCTGTGTGTACATATGCATGTGTATATATCAGTCTAACAGAGACTTTTTTTTCTTTATAGTAGTATTATTTTTAATAGTTTCAAACTGGAAACAACTCAAACATTTCTCAATAGATAAATTTTGTATATATGGAATGTGGAATACTCTTTCAGAAACAAAGATGACTCAATTATAACTATATACAACATCTCAAAAAAGTCTGATATTAAAAATATGATTCTATTTATAAAATTAAAAAACAGGCATCACTGAACTATGTTATTAGAAGTCAGATGGCAGTTATCTTTGGGAAGGAGGGGGTGGTTATTGTTTCAAGATGAGCACAAGGAAGCCTTCTGGGTGCTGATAACGTTCTATTTCTTGGTCTGGGGAGCAGTTACTTAAGTATATTAACTGTTGTAATTCATTAAGATAAACACTTTTTGAACTCTTCTGAGCTATGTGATACCTCAATAATTTTTCTTGAAATATTCATCTTTTGTTAATATTCTTCCTTTGTTTCCCTTCATCTATCCTGCTTTTTACTTTAGAGTGTTAAAACGTTAGGTCTTGAGGTCCTGAGAGAAGACAAACTGCTATAATTATTAAAAGTAGTAAGTAATGTTACAAGTATGTAGCAGTACACACATTTTCATATCTAGTATCTCAACATCATCACAACCCTATGAGAGATAAGAAGCAATAAATGTTTTTTTTTTAATTGATAGATAAACTGTGACTCAGAGGTGGTTAAATTTTGTTCCCTAGTTCATATATTTAGAAGGTGGCAGAGTTCAGTGTAAGACTTTGGTTCTTAATCACAAGATTGTTGCTCTTTCTACTCCGCATGTAGTCATTTAAAATAATATATAACATGAATAAATAATTATGATTCAAATAACTGTATTTTTTATTTGAATCTCACTAGACTCATTTTAAGTATTCAAAACTACCATTGCTATTCTCTCCCATACCTCTTTTTTTGTTTTGTTTTTTTTTAAATGCATTTTTTGAGGTCAATAACAGAAGGATAACATCTTCTACTTATTTATATTTTTCCACATCAATTAATGTACATGAAATATGTCATACCTTCTTAAATATAGAAATTTCAAATGTGGATAGGATTGTTTTAGATACTCTTTTAAAACTAACCTGTAGTAATATGCCTGATCTGTTCAGGGGCTCCATGTTCTAAAATTCTCTACTTGATTTTTCTAGTCTTCAGGAAAGGAAGAACTACTAGCCTCCTATCTAGTGGTTATACAATTAGAAGAATGAAAGACAAAGAAATATTTTAGATATGGTTAGAGAAGTAGATTAGAATATTTTACTAATACAACAATGAGTATGATCACTCTGCATAGTTTAAATATTCTTTGATCACCACATAATACTGCTCTAATTTCTAGCAGGTATTTTAAAATTGCATACCTTTGATCAAAATGAGAATCAGGGAAACAAGTTCATATGACTTAATTGAATTCATATACACTATTGGAAAATACATAATCAGGAGGTTTATAAAACTGATGATGTGTTAAGAGTCGCACCCTTGAATGTGGGAAATGGTTGCAGTTCCACTTTTGTTGGTAGTGTACATTGCTACAAACTTTATGGAAGAAAGTTTGGCAAGTGGTATTAACAGCCTAACATGGACATTCCCTAAGGCCTTAACTCAATTTACAGTAGTTATACAAGGAAAGTAACTAGTGACACTCAAAGCTTTACCTATGAGGATATTTGCTGTAGCATAATTTATAATGGTGAAAAATTTGCTGTAACATAAATGTCAAATAATAACAGAATATTAAATCACTCATAGTATATTAACAAAATGGCACACTCTGGAGCCATTAAAAATAACACTGTAAATGAAGAATTGTTGTGAAATGATACTTGGCTGGGCAAATTAGTAATATTCAAATGCTGACCTCAACCAGTCACCTTTTACCTGTGATGCTATCAAAGGACATAGATGCATACATGACAAGGTCAAACGAAGGCATCACGGTAAAGTTCCTGGAACTGTTAGTACTTCAATGACAGCAGAAAAGGCTCTGACATATTTTTCCTGCACTAGCAGGAGCTGACTTGACCCCTCACTCTTCCCTCTTGTGACCCCACTCCCTATAAGCAGATTCAGAACAGAATTTCTCAGTGTCTGCCCCACTTTATTGAATGATTTTTCCCCTCTATTTCCATGTACAAGGCTAATATGATTTGTTAGATCTTTGTGTCCTTCTCCTGGTTTCTTTCTATTTCCTACTATTCTTGTAACTACAAAGAAAACATCCTTTATTTTTTAAAAAACAGATCTCTTTTATCCCTTACTTCTGAATCCTTGTGTTCTGATTCCAAATCAAGCAATAGTTTTCATGTTCCTTTACCACATTCTGAAGCATTCCTGCTTTCTCACTGTGGTTTAACTCTATGTCTGAACAAGCCTATTTACTAGAATTTAGATGGATTACAGAACAGATCTGTACAGTCTCTTTTTTAGCCCTTAAGATTTGTGATAATTTCACTGAGTTTTTATTCCTCCTCAACTCAAGAAGAAAATATACCCACATTTGGAAGAGGTCCCCAATCCTATTACCTATTTTTTTTATATCATTAACTCTACTGCCCCCATGAGGTTGAATCAATGCTTTGGGTCTCTGAAGTTCATAGCCAAGGTCAGAGCTCATGTGCTGGAGGCTATGGGCCCGTGATCAGGAAGGAAAAGTCCTCCCTACAGTGGTAGAGAGCAACCAGCTGCTGGAGAAGCAGGCTTCAGTGCAGCATCTCAGCTGCCTTCTCTCTCATTCTCTCTTTTTGAATGTCTTTCAATGACTCAAAATGTAAAACAAAAAATGACAAATAATTGAGACTAAAAGTACCTTCCAAATAGTAAGTACAAAAATATCCCATTTTCATCTTAAAAAAAAAAAAAAAGCCCCCCCCAGCCACACACAGAATGAGATGGGAAGCACCAGCGGCTAATGGCAGCCACCTGTGAGCGGTGGAAGCCACATGGCTGGAGTACTTGCTTCAGTTTAATTTTTCTTATCTTTTCATTGCTCTATTTCTCACATGATTTGTAAAAAAAAAAAAAAAAAAAACACACACACACAAATAGTTATTACTTTACCATTAAAGAATAGTAATGTTCATTTCTTTTTTTAATGTGGCTACCTTATCCTGAATGCCCTGAATAAACCATGTTAAGGGTCTAAGTGCTTTATCGGTTTCCAGTTTTCCCTGATTCCCCAACTTCTTCATCTTCTACTGCCATTCTCATATGACATTTCTTATTTTTAATTTAAAAACAAGAAATGTTATAGATTTTAGAGTAGCATTGATATATATATATATATATATATATATATATATATATAAGTGAGTGAGTGAGTGAAGTCACTCAGTCGTGTCCGACTCTTTGCGACCCCATGGACTATAGCCTAACCAGGTTCCGCCGTCCATGGGATTTTCTAGGCAAGAATACTGGAGTGGGTTGCCATTTCCTTCTCCAGGAGATCTTCCCGACTCAGGGATAGAACCCAGGTCTCCTGCATTGTAGGCAGACGCTTTACCATCTGAGCCACCAGGGAAGATCATATATATATACACACACACACACACACACACACACATACATGCTACTGTGTGTGAAATAGCTAGCTAGCAGAAGCTGCTGTATAGCACAGGGAACTCATGTCGGGGCTCTGTGGTGACCTAGAAGGGTGGGATGGGGGGTTTGAGGGGGGGAGCCTCAAGAGGGAGGGGATATATGTATACTTATAGCTGGGTCACATTGTTGTACAGCAGAAACCAACACAATATTGTAAAGCAGTTATCCACCAATTACAAATAGAAAATAAATAAATGTTCGAGATGTTAGAAAGAATAGTTTTTCATGTTTCATGAGGCAGGACCTTATGACCGTCTAATAATAATGATAAGGCACGTATACTCTGGTTTTCAAGCCATTCACTTTCACTGTCTGCTAACAGAAATCCCCATTAGGGTCAGGAGCCGCGTTAGGCATTACTGACAAAATGGAGGCACGGCCCCTGCCCCCTCCCCTCATTCCGCAGGCACGGACCCAGGATGAAGGAGTTAGGCCTTCTAATTCTTACTTGTCTTTTCCTCTCCTCGGCTGAGTTGACTGAAAAGGAATATTAAGGTGCTTATTGTTCTTGAGAGGAGCATGAGAAGGCACAAAGCCTTCTGCAGCTGTGCTCGGAAAATAATTCATAAAGTATATCACTGACATTTGTTCAAGGACTTTTACAAAAGAGTGTTCCAGGATGAGCACATAGGCCGTAGCTTGAGGCCATGGGAGGGATTGCTATCTGAAGCCTATTTGTAAGGAGAATGTTTATGGCAAAGGAATTTATGGAATTTAGGGCTTAGAAATAATTAAAACAGAAGTTAAAGATGTAAGGAATGTTGTAAAGTTAGCATATTTTACTATAGCTTAAAGAAGTTAGGAATTTTTAGAGACACTATAGCTAGAAGCCTTTTTAAGAGATAGTGAGTGCGGGTGGCTGCGACGGCACACAGTGCGTGACCAAGAAGAGCTACCCCACTTCCGAGGTCAGGGGTGGCGGCCTAGAGTGCCAGGCTGCAATAGTGCAGGAATGGCCATAGAGGAGCTACTCCCGCCTGAGGCCAGGGGCAGTGGCCGGGAGGAGCAACCCCATGTTCAAGGAGCCGTGGCTGCGCAGGTGCAGGAGGGCCTAGAGGAGTTATTCCATGTTCAAGGTCGGGAGGGGCAGTGGTGAAGAGACAGCCCTCTCCATGGTAAGGAGCAGTGGCTGCGCTTTACTGGAGCAACCGTGAAGAGATACCCCACGTCCAAGGTAAGAGAAACCCAAGTAAGATGGTAGGTGTTGCAAGAGGGCATCAGAGGGCAGACACACTGAAACTATAATCACAGAAAACTAGTCAATCTAATCACACGGACCACAGCCTTGTCTAACTCAATGAAACTAAGCCATGCCATGTGGGGCCACCCAAGATGGGCAGGTCATGGTGGAGAGGTCTGACAGAAAGTGGTCCACTG
>NW_011495022.1:1167205-1167414 GCF_000754665.1 Bison bison bison | reverse complement strand
TATGAAAAGGCAAAATGATAGGATACTGAAAGAGGAACTCCCCAGGTCAGTAGGTGCCCAATATGCTACTGGAGATCAGTGGAGAAATAACTCCAGAAAGTAGAAGGGATGGAGCCAAAGCAAAAACAATACCCAGTTGTGGATGTGACTGGTGATACAAGCAAGGTCCGATGCTGTAAGAAACCTGGAATGTCAGGTCCATGAATCAA
>NW_011495022.1:1165291-1166885 GCF_000754665.1 Bison bison bison | reverse complement strand
TAATAGCGTTTTGCCAAGAAAATGCACTGGTCATAGGAAACACCCTCTTCCAACAACACAAGAGAAGACTCTATACATGGACATCACCAGATGGTCAACACCGAAATCAGATTGATTATATTCTTTGCAGCCAAAGATGGAGAAGCTCTATACAGTCAATAAAAACAAGACTGGGAGCTGACTGTGGCTCAGATCATGAACTCCTTATTGCCAAATTCAGACTTAAATTGAAGAAAGTAGGGAAAACCACTAGACCATTCAGGTATGACCTAATTCAAATCCCTTATAATTATACAGTGGAAGTGAGAAATAGATTTAAGGGACTAGATCTGATAGACAGAGTGCCTGATGAACTATGGAATGAGGTTCTGACACTGTTCAGGAGACAGGGATCAAGACCATTCCCATGGAAAAGAAATGCAAAAAAGCAAAATGGCTGTCTGGGGAGGCCTTACAAATAGCTGTGCAAAGAAGAGAAGCGAAAAGCAAAGGAGAAAAGGAAAGATATAAGCATCTGAATGCAGAGTTCCAAAGAATAGTAAGAAGAGATAAGAAAGACTTCCTCAGCGATCAATGCAAAGAAATAGAGGAAAACTATAGAATGGGAAAAACTAGAGATCTCTTCAAGAAAATTAGAGGCATGAAGGGGACATTTCATGCAAAGATGGGCTCGATAAAGGACAGAAATGGTATGGACCTAACAGAAGCAGAAGATATTCAGAAGAGGTGGCAAGAATACACAGAAGAACTGTATAAAAAAGATCTTCACAACCAAGATAATCACGATGGTGTGATGACTCACCTAGAGCCAGACATCCTGGAATGTAAAGTCAAGTGGGCCTTAGAAAGCATCACTACGAACAAAGCTAGTGGAGGTGATGGAATTCCAGTGGAGCTATTCCAAATCCTGAAAGATGATGCTGTGAAAGTGCTGCACTCAATATGCCAGCAAATTTGGAAAACTCAGCAGTGGCCACAGGACTGGAAAAGGTCAGTTTTCATTCCAATCCCAAAGAAAGGCAATGCCAAAGAATGCTCAAACTACTGCACAATTGCACTCATCTCACACGCTAGTAAAGTAATGCTCAAAATTCTCCAAGCCAGGCTTCAGCAATATGTGAACCGTGAACTTCCTGACATTCAAGCTGGTTTTAGAAAAGGCAGAGGAACCAGAAATCAAATTGCCAACATCCGCTGGATCATCAAAATATCAAGAGAGTTCCAGAAAAACATCTATTTCTGCTTTATGGACTATGCCAAAGCCTTTGACTGTGTGGATCACAATAAACTGTGGAAAATTCTGAAAGAGATGGAAATACCAGACCACCTGACCTGCCTCTTGAGAAATCTTTATGCAGTTCAGGAAGCAACATTAGGACCGGACATGGAACAACAGACTGGCTCCAAATAGGAAAAGGTGTACGTCAAGGCTGTATATTGTCACCCTGCTTATTTAACTTAGATGCAGAGTACATCATGAGAAACGCTGGGCTGGAAGAAGCACAAGCTGGAATCAAGATTGCTGGGAGAAATATCAGTAACCTCAGATATGCAGATGACACCACCCTTATGGCAGAAAGTGAAGAGGAACTCA
>NW_011495022.1:1157866-1165000 GCF_000754665.1 Bison bison bison | reverse complement strand
GCAGAGACATTATTTTGCCAACAAAGGTCCGTCTAGTCAAGGCTATGGTTTTTCCTGTGGTCATGTATGGATGTGAGAGTTGGACCATGAAGAAAGCTGAGCGCCGAAGAATTGATGGTTTTGAACTGTGGTGTTGGAGAAGACTCTTGAGAGTCCCTTGGACTGCAAGGAGATCCAACCAGTCCATTCTTAAGGAAATCAGCCCTGGGATTTCTTTGGAAGGAATGATGCTAAAGCTGAAACTCCAGTACTTTGGCTACCTCATGCAAAAAGTTGACTCATTGGAAAAGACTCTTGATGCTGGGAGGGATTGGGGGCAGGAGGAGAAGGGGATGACAGAGAATGAGATGGCTGGATGGCATCACTGACTTGATGGACGAGAGTCTGAGTGAACTCTGGGAATTGGTGATGGACAGGGAGGCCTGGCGTGCTGCAATTTATGGGGTCGCAAAGAGTCAGACACGTCCTAGCAGCTGAATTGAACTGAACTGAGTCAGGATGTTAGGGCCAAACAGGATTTAGGAATATAAGTAGTAAACTGAGGAATGTAGCATGAGTTACAATGTCATCACAAACTATAGGACACATTAGAGGAGGTAGATAATAGATGATAAGGCTGATTTGGAGAGAATCACTGAAGCAGGAACTCTGTTTGAAGAGCAACAATGATTTGTGGAGATAATAAATCTGGGAGAGGGGGAACTGAAAATGTCAAACCTCTGGACTAATGTTTTGGTAAAAGTATAAAAGAGAATCTTAAACTTGAAAAAAACAGGCAGTCCAAGAAAACTGAGACACTGTCTCATTGGCCGACACCGTTCACCTCTTCAGGTTGAATCCCTGGCTGCTGGAGCTGGACTCCGGCACATTAGCAGATTGAAACCATACACAGGGCCAGGGACTATTTCTAACCATCCCAACTGCTCTGTATCACCTTTGTGCTCAGACTAGAGATAAGTCCTGGACAGATACGTACTCAGAGTTCAGCAAGTTGGTGGACTATGGTTGAAGAGCTGCTTCCATTTACCCTGTTGAGGTAAACAGTTACATCTTCACTCTCTGCTTGGCAGAAAATCACAAGAAACACTAGGCCACAAACAAATGGGAGTCTGAGGTCACTTCAATTCACCTTCTAAGCTTCTCCCACTTTAAAATGGTAAAATAAAATATTCATGTGTTACCATTATGTGGTTGAACAAAGAAGGAGGCATTTCCTCTTACTTAAATTAATCCATGACTGCCTACAGGCTATACCAAGTCAATCGTTTATACTTACATCTACCCCATATATGAATGAGGAAGGCAGAAAAAAATAACGGCCATGCAAACAATGCTTGTCAAATCACATTAGAATCGACAAGTGAGACAACTAATCGATCTTCCTAACAGCATGGACAAATAGACTGAATCACATTTCAAAGATTCAATGGCGATTTGAACAAAAAACACACTACCTACTTCAACACAGAATGACCTATTTTTCCAAAGGATGTCCAAGGATGCCCAGGGCAACCTATCCTATCCTCCCTGAGAATTCAGAAAACATAAATGAATACTGGATGCAAGTTTATTTTCTGAATTAAAATTTCAAGCACTGTAAATGGAATGGTAATACTGGAAGTAATTTAAAATCTTTTAAGACAATTCAAAGTGCTTAACTCATTTAATATGATTATCTCTTAACATTGTGATATAGTCTCTATTTTCCCAGTGCTCTTTAGAAAGGACAAAATATTCTTCCTTATACCATAATTTCCTCCTTGTCTATATCTAATTGAAGAGCTTTCTATCAGAAAACTTGAAAAATGGATAATTACTGCTCTGGGGCCTCTCATCAACTATGAACTTGGGAATTAGAGTTTTGGGCCTTGCTTAATGAAAAGTGGCTGAATTAAATTTTCCTCATCTAACAAGTATCTTTCTTTTTCCTTTTGGTAAAAAGTTTCCCAGAGAATCTCTCTTAATAGCTACTGGCCAAGCCCATAATTCTACAATTGAAACAATGAGATCTATTTTCCAGATCATCAATCTTCATTCTCCAGACAGATACAATTGTTTGAAGAGTTGCAATTACATTATCCCTCGGTGCTTCTTCAGCCTCCACATTTGACTGATTCCACAGTTAACAATTAAAAGGCCAAAGGAATTCAGGATTAATTTTTATCTCTAATAATAAAAAGTTCATTGCATTGAATTTCTTGGTATCAGCATCATTGCCTTCCTAATTAAAAGTGCAATGGTTATATAATCCTGCAAAAGGAGAAATGGAAGTCAATACCCATTCATTGACGATATACTTCAAGTGAAGTAACTGCAATCATCCTGACTGTGTGGACAGCACAATCTTTCACTACCTACAAATGAGTCAATTTAAAGCGCTAGGCTTAGCCTATATTGCTTACATTTCATCTATCCTCTGATGTTAAACATAACACGTTTTTGAATAGCAGTCTGTGTTTATCAAGAAATAGATCTGGTAGATAACAAACCAAAAGTAGATAACCAGTATGACCTGCACACAGCATCATCGTGTGTATTGCTAAGCTATTTGTCATCAGAGGTCAACAGGATGCAGCGCCTAGTTGCCTTCTAGTAATCGGAAAGGGAGCAGAGCGTTCTTCCTCCTCACATTCCCTTCTCCTCCTCTTCAGCACTACTGTTTCCACCTCTCACTGTGTTACCATCGGTTCTGCTCATGTTGGCGTTTCCTTCAGTGGCTCCAGTGAGAGACGCCTCTCCTCCCCTGCCAGACTCAGAGGTTTTCGATCCCACAGGCCCCCTCTGGGACCAAGGAAGCTGAACTTTTCACCCGTAGCCAGAGCACCAATAAGGTATGGTCTTAGGGTGAAACACTGCCCCACACTGTGAGCTTCTAGGGTACTTCATGGTCTCTGGGTTCTGAGCGGTTGGCATGGAACCTCAGATGTGATAAAAATTCATGATAACACTGAAGAAATGTTAGCCTGGAAAAAGCAGGGTTTATATTAGAAACTAACTTGGGGAAAGGAAGGCTCAAGATTTGGTTCCTGTTAAGTTCCCTTTTACACACTTCTATCCCTGAGTCTTAACTTTTTCACCTGTAGAGTCTGGCTGTAGGAGAAGAGGCGGTTGGTACGCAGGACAATATTTTGAATGTATAATGTAGGACAACTTTCTTTGATCTCAAAAGCACAATCTCCTCAACTTGCCCTCCCATAAAGACAGGAAAGAAGAAAATACTCCACTAAATCATATCAGAATTCACCCAACAGATAGAACATTTATATTTTAACATTAAAACTCATCTTAATTTGCTAAAAACTGGATGGCTTTCACCCAACACAATTGATACTTTGTTTGAAAACATATGACACAAAAAATTACCTGAAGCCTGTAGAACAGTTACTCTGTGGGCTTCTGAGAATTACTTCACAACTGTTTATTGCCGATTTTCATGAGACAACTAGTCATGCCAAAATTTGTATAATTTTATCAAAACATCTCCACATTTTTATTCATTTCAGATGAATCAACACAAAAACTATCCAAGCCCTATTTTAAACTAGTTCCAGTACACTTCCTTCATTTCCCATTCCAATATAATTTGGCATAATTAAGAGCTATCAAGAATATCCATTATTGCTTGAGTCCTACAATAAGTGGGAACCAATCACAGAGGAGACAGTCCAAACCACTGGGACTCCCTTCAGGAAAGATGACTATTACAGGATTACCTTTTAAGGGCTAACTAATACACACCAATTTAAGACATCTGAGTACTGCAATCTGTCCCTTGGTTCCTGTTTCATAGGATCAGTCGCTATTTGTATTCTCGAGACTCACCTCATGAACTCCAGATTTCTCTATTTCAAGCTGACTGGCATGCACTGCACTGCTGCACCCCAGCATTCAGTGACTGCCCTGCACTGCTTCAGGCCATATCCCAGCAGGGCCTGCCAAGTTGATTCTTTCTCCCCTCTTAGAAATATCACCCCCTCTTTCCACCTAACTCTCCAGAAATTTGCTAAGAAGCTATTATATTAATATAGAAGATGTTCCTGTCATACAATGTTATAAAACGGGCATCATGGGACTATAGACCAGTGATAAAAAGAACACATCTGGAGTCTGATGCACCTGGATTCAAATCGTGACTCTGATGAATACTAGCTGTGACAACAATAAGGTGCCTTAGCCTCTCTGACCCTCATTCATTGCTTTTGTTTAGTCACTAAGTTGTGTCTGACTCTTTTGTGACTCCACAGACTGTAGCCTGCTGGGCTCCTCTGTCCATGGGATTTCCCAGGTGAGAATACTGGAGCAGGTTGCCATTTCCTTCTCCAGGGGATCTTCCCAACACAGGGATCAAACCCATGTCTCCTGCATTGCAGGTGGATTCTTCACCACTGAGCTAGCGGGGAAGCCCATCCTCATCCATAGAGCGGCGCTAACAACACTACTACTCACCAGATGTATGTGAAGATTGAAAATGCTGCGTGTATCACAGTACAGGACTGGCGGAAGTAGCTGTCCAACTGCTGGGTGCTTAGTACGATTATTAATGAAAAGGATACATGCTTTAGAGTCATCATTAGTTCAGATCATGGCTCTGCATTCAGCTTCATTTGTAAAGTTGGGCTGATACCGACTCGCTTACAGATTTTGTATGAACATTACAGATAAATATATTAAAATCCTTGGTAAAATGCCTGGTGAAGAGCAAGTGTTCCATGGATGGCAGCCACTGCAAAAATTACACGTAGAAAGTGACTTTGGTTGTGAGACATATGCCGCAAGTATCAAGTTGTTAAAAGTTTAAAAGACTTTTGACACCTTTCAGTGCCGCTGTTCTCACTCCAACACGATCTGAGAGCTGCGGAGGAGAATTTAGTCAAGAGTGCATGCAGCCTCTCTCATCCTCTATCTTCTAACAAGGCTCTGCCTCTATCAGCTCAGTTCTCTTTCCTTCTCTGTCTCAGAGCAGGGTTCTGTTGCCAGGCAAGTTCTCAGGGACTTTTGTAGTCTCAAAATGAAAGAAGGAAGATGCATGAGTTAGAGTTGGGGGAGGAGTCTGGGGAAGACTTTGAGAAAACATACTCGAGGAGCTGAGGGATGGTGGGGAAGGAGATGAAGTGGGGAGAGAATTTCCTGAAATAATGTTTTATGTATCATCTTCTGAATACTCAAGGAAAGTAACCACCTCAATTAAAAAAGAAGAAGAATGGGAAGAATAAGAAGGAGAAAAGAAGACTCTCCCATTACTGGATCATGCCCTTTGAGGACCAGTGCTCTGAGGCTGGGCCAAATGAGTTGTGGCTTCTGTGTGCATGCAGGCTAGGCCCCTTCAGTCGTGTCTAACTCTTTGTGTCCCCCTGGACTGTAGCCCACCAGGCTCCTCTGTCCATGGGATTCTCCACTCTCTGGAGTGGGCTGCCATGCTCTCCTCCATGGGATCTTCCAAACCCAGGGATGGAACCCGTGTCTCCTGTGGCTCCTGCACGGCAGCCGAATTCTTTACTGCTGAGTCATGGGCTTCTACTGGGCAATAAATACTAGGGACTGAAAACTTCCCCTGCTCCTAAGAGCAGAAATGCCAGAGGAAATCAAGCTCAGCATAGAGACAGGGGCTACTTGATCTCCTAAGTGGGTGGCCATTTGAAGAAAATAACTTTAGAACTCAACACTCTAGAGCAACCAGAGGCAGACAACTAGTTTACCAATGGGTGTGACAAGGAAGAAAGGCCTCCCAAGTAAAATCAGAAAACCAAAGAATCAGGTAACCAGGAAAGGACCTTTTAGTGGGTTGGGCCTCAGAATACATGTCCCTTGGTGCACCTGGAGACACACTTGGGGAGCACCAGGAGCTTCATGGCTACTGGACCCAGTGCCAGGATAACATGAGCTGAATACAGGAAGTAGCACTAGCTGCCCCACTGCAGAGCAGTGCACGGAGTGGGTGACTGCAGGAGACAGAACTTGGGAGAGCAAAGGAAGTGATGTGGAAAACAAGAGTGCAGGAGAAGGGAAGTTAGCTTACTGAGCTGTGTCACCAAGGCAGGAAAGGGCTGTGCAATGGATATTTTCCATCTGCCCTTCCAGAGCCAACATGCTCCATTCTCCACCCTGCTCTGTGTCCTGGGAGTCTGTGGGCTACATCGGTGACTCTCTTGTTTCAGGCTTCTGGTTGAGTTGAGTTAATGCTGGCAACCAGCAAGAGCTTGGGCTGCAAGAAGAGAGGGAGAGCAGCGGTTTGCTCCTTTGTTTATTCTGACCTTAGACTATGTTTTGTTTTGCTCCCCTCTGGTGGCAACAGGTTGGCTGTGTCCTTCCTGGAAGACAGCAGCACCTTACCTGTTGGCTGTCCCCTTCCTGCAGCTGCTTCTGGTACCTGCTGCCTTCCCTGCTGCTTCAGGGCCCAGGGACAGAAAGTGACTCTAGTTGTTGCTGTTTCCTGGTCTTTCATGCTCTCCCGTTTGTTTTCTTAAGCCTGCCCGTACATTTGAAGATACACCCTTAATTAAACCCTCTTCAATTACTTGGCTAGAGTATACCATCTGCTCCCTTCCCGGACTCCATCTGACAGATGCAGGTAAGATAATAACTGCACAGTGAGAAAATGCAGAGGGAGTGTATCAACCTCCTGCAGAAGGCAGAGCAGGAGAGAAAAATATGAAAGCAGAAGTGAAACACTGGACCAATGACCTTGGGTTAGAGGGTGTTTATTAATTTCATGTTAATACAACTAGATCAGATCAGATCAGTCGTTCAGTCATGTCCGACTCTTTGTGAGCCCATGAATCGCAGCACGCCAGGCCTCCCTGTCCATCACCAACTCCCGGAGTTCACTGAGACTCACATCCATCGAGTCAGTGATGCCACCCAGCCATCTCATCCTCTGTCGTCTCCTTCTCCTGCCCCCAGTCCCTTCCAGCATCAGAGTCTTTTCCAATGAGTCAGCTCTTCGCATGAGGTGGCCAAAGTACTGGATTTCAGCTTTAGCATCATTCCTTCCAAAGAAATCCCAGGGCTGATCTCCTTCAGAATGGACTGGTTGGATCTCCTTGCAGTCCAAGGGACTCTCAAGAGTCTTCTCCAACACCACAGTTCAAAAGCATCAATTCTTCGGCACTCAGCCTTCTTCACAGTCCAACTCTC
>NW_011495022.1:1148778-1157264 GCF_000754665.1 Bison bison bison | reverse complement strand
TATTGTGATCCACACAGTCAAAGGCTTTGGCATAGTCAATAAAGCAGAAATAGATGTTTTTCTGGAACTCTCTTGCTTTTTCTATGATCCAGCGGATGTTGGCAATTTGATCTCTGGTTCCTCTGCCTTTTCTAAAACAAGCTTGAACATCAGGAAGTTCACGGTTCACATATTGCTGAAGCCTGGCTTGGAGAATTTTGAGCATTACTTTACTATTAATTCAGATGTGAATGTTAATACAATTAGAGTCATGATAATATGATCTATTTGTAATTATTGTCAGTGATGAATTTTTCTTTTGTAAAATAAGCCAGTATAATAGTTCACAGGAATCTTCATTCTTCGAATGAGTTGATATGCATGATCACACCAAAGAGAGAGACTTAGGTTCAAACCCCTTTTCACCACTTATTATGCTAAGTTACTTTACCTTTCTATGCCTCAATTTTCACATCTGAAAAATGGGGGTCATAATATCTTCTTCACAGTAAATTATTTTTATTTTTAGATTAATTAATTTTAATTGGAGAAAAATTACTTTACAATAGTTTGATGGTTTTGCCATACATCAACATGAATCGACCGCAGGCATACATGTACCCCACCTCCCATCCTGAACCCTCCTAACACCTTCCCCACCCTCTCCCTCTGGGTTGTCACAGAGCACCAGCTTTGGGTCCCCTGTGTCATGCATTGAACTTGCACTGGTCATATTTTAGATATGGTAATGTACATGTTTCAGGGGTGTTCTCTCAAATCATCCCACCCTCGCCTTCTCCTGCTGAGTCCAAAGTCTGTTCTTTACATCTGTGTCTCCTTTGCTGCCCTGCATGTAGGATGATCACCAGCATCTTTCTAAATTCTATATATATGTATTAATATATAGTATCTGTCTTTCTGACTTCACTCTGAATAATAGGTTCCAACAAATGACAGTTGTTCTTCTTACTGTTATACTTCATCATTTCCTTTTCTACTTCAAGTCTCAGTTGAAGAAATCTAACAAGATTGTGGTTTGATCAAAGGTGCTTAAATCTGGGCAAACCTGATCAGTCCCTTCCGCTCTGATTTAGACCTAGATGAAGATGATTCTGCTCAACTCCACCTGCACCCACACTGCTGGCACAGATGCTGTGGCTGAGATCCAGCAATCAGTGCCTCTGTCACACTTCTCTTTGGAGAAAGATGCTCTTCAAAGTATTTATTTTTTTCAGAAATACATTCCAAATCAGATCCATTTATGTCACACCCCACACTTTAAATTTTTAAATTAATCAAAGTCCTGGGAATTACTCTCGAAAATTCTAATAAACTAGTGATACAGAACTTTCAAACCCTAATATGACTCAAAAATTGTTTCACAATCTTATCTTTCTTTTGTACCATGTTTTCCATAGTGAACATTCTTGAGACATTTGCTCAAGATCTGCTTTGCTGGAAAAGTGAAATGTTGGCCACAGAGAATATCTTAATCTGAGTTATGTTCTTTTGTGAAACATCCTACAAGCCACAATATTTGGAACATTCCCATACTTTTATTCACTCATTCAATAAATACTTGCTGAGTGCTATGCACTGACCTAGTCTCTGGGGAATCTCCAGGAAATAAAACACACAGAAACTCACACTCTGATGAAGTGTATACTCTAAACACAAGACTGATATATTTTCCTCATCTTTCTTATATCTCTGTTTACCAAAATGTACTGAATTTTCAATGTATCTTGTGTTTCCAGATAAAATATAGGATATCCACTTAACTTTGGATATCAGATCAACAACAATTTTTTTTTGTAAGAATGTCACAAATATTACACCTGACCTAAGGTACTCTTTGGACATATTTATATGAAAAATTATTTTGTTGATCTGAAATCTAAATTTAGCTGAGTCTGGCAGCCCCCAAAGGGCCTCTGCTCTGCTTACTAAGTGACTTTTGTGCACTTCTGTTTCTAGACCTAGGTTTGCTCATATATTAAATGAAGGAGCTGATCCAAGGAACATTTAAGGTCCCCTTCAACTCCCTGACTCCAGTTCTTCTCTAAGCAAGAGATATTGTTATCACATACAACCACCCCCTCTCCTCCATTCATCCACTTTAAAATTGCTGTCCATTCTCTGGTGCTACCACAACAATGTCTTCTTCCCTCAGTACCCCTTGAAATCCCCAGCTCCATGCTGGTTGACTCAACTAAGAATTAATGCCAAATGCCCTAACATTTCACATTGCACAAAGTATTTTCACACATAGTACTGTATTTTTGATAAACCAATTTCTCTCCTACATCCCATCCAAAAAGTTTTGCTGAAGTTGTCTTTCATGCCGCTGTATATATAATCTTTCTTATCCACCTCTGCAGGCATTAGCAACCTTCTGAGGGACTTTCTCTCAAATAAGTCTGCTTCACCTTTGAAGATCTTTCCAGGGCTCCTGGCTGTATCAGCGCTGTATGCTCAGTGCCTCTCCCTCGGCGGTCACTGGAGCTTCCTCTCTAGCTCTTTCTGTTCACAGGAGGGACTTCTTGCCTCCTCCCATGACAGGCCCTGTTCTTTCTCCTTCAACTCCAGTCCCCTGAGGGGCCACTGTAAGCCTGGACCACCGAGGCCCTGGCCACTCAGAGGGGTTCCTGCATCAGCAGCATCCCACTTCCCGTGAGCTTGTAAGCAAACACACCCTTGGACCCTGCCTGAGAGTACTGAAGCGGAATTTGCCTTTTTAGTTTTGAGAAGCACTGGATCAGAACACCTCTAGTCAGGAGTGATCTTTCCATATCTTCCGGGGAGATCTGAAGAAGATAATTTGGTCTCTATTTATTAGACTGAACCAAGAGCAATAGTTCCTAACCTTGTTTCTGCCAAGGTATATCCACAGAATGTCACAAACTGCCAGAAAGAAGAGAGGCTCACCTATGCAGTGATTCTCATCCTGCCCACCCCACACATGTCTTTTGCAAGTCACGCTTTAGCATCATATACTATGTACACAGAATGACTGCTGTGGGGTGGCAGGAAGAAACAACCCCTTCAGTCTCAGTAACTATAACACTGTCGCCTATGTACACGCACAATAGGAACAGATGAATTATGATCTTCCATCCTTTACAGGCTGCAGATATGACCAAATAAATTGACTCATTTTGAAAATGGGGAGAGTAATGCAGTAATGAATTATTTCTGATACAGAGATGCTTAATGAATAATTTAAAAGCACTTTACAACTTCAGAGTCCTCAGAGCTTGATAACTAATAAAAATGATCCAGAGTTCCAATGGCTTTTTTTTTTTTACAGTCGTGTTCTGCTCTGCAGAGCTATTCTTGGAACTGATAAACATATAATGTCATTCCAAATACTTTTTATGAAATAATCACAAGGTACAGAAAGATAGACAGGACCAACAAAGCAGTAACTGCCCGTCTTGGTAAACAGACATTTGGTCATTACAGCTTCTTCTACTACAAGGAACAAAGCCAACCAAATGTAGAGAAACCAGGTTTTTATCTGACTATAGTATTAGTCTTGGAGTGAAGAGGAACTAAAAAGCCTCTTGATGAAGGTGAAAGTGGAGAGTGAAAAAGTTGGCTTAAAGCTCAACATTCAGAAAACGAAGATCATGGCATCCGGTCGCATCACTTCATGGGAAATAGATGGGGAAACAGTGGAAACAGTGTCAGACTTTATTTTTTGGGCTCCAAAATCACTGCAGATGGTGACTGCAGCCATGAAATTAAAAGACGCTTACTCCTTGGAAGGAAAGTTATGACCAACCTAGAGAGCATATTCAAAAGCAGAGACATTACTTTGCCAACAAAGGTCCGTCTAGTCAAGGCTATGGTTTTTCCTGTGGTCATGTATGGATGTGAGAGTTGGACTGTAAAGAAAGCTGAGCGCCGAAGAATTGATGCTTTTGAACTGTGGTGTTGGAGAAGACTCTTGAGAGTCCCTTGGACTGCAAGGAGATCCAACCAGTCCATTCTTAAGGAAATCAGCCCTGGGATTTCTTTGGAAGGAATGATGTTAAAGCTGAAACTCTAGTACTTTGGCCACCTCATGCGAAGAGTTGACTCATTGGAAAAGACTCTGATGCTGGGAGGGATTGAGGGCAAGAGGAGAAGGGGACAACAGAGGATGAGGTGGCTGGATGGCATCACTGATTCCATGGACATGAGTCTGAGTGAACTCTGGGAGTTGGTGATGGACAGGGAGGCCTGGCGTGCTGCGATTCATGGGGTCACAAAGAGTCGGACACGACTGAGTGACTGATCTGATCTGATCTGAATAAGATACTAAAAGGCAGAAAAAGAATTCTTCCACATGCTGAATTCTCAAATAACTCAATTTTATGGAATCAGAAGTTAAAATACATTAGGTTTTTTCCCTATAAGAGCAATGTCAAGAAAAGAAATATCAGTGGCCCAAGTATATATGGGAGCTAAAAAATCAAGATAATGATTAAGAGACACATTTACATTAAAATATAGAAGTTTAGTGTTACACTCAAGGATTGAAACTCAAAGAAATAGCCAATTGTTAAGAGAGATACAAGAGAAAATAATTTCTTAAGGTTCAAATTCAGTATTATTATTATTAAATTTTACAGAAGAGTTTACTATGAATCTTTGTGAACTCATAGCCATGCAGATCTTTTATCAGGTTTAAAGCGCATTACTCTCAGGATGATTAAAGTGGTATCCTTAAAATGACAAACCTATGACAAACCTAGACAGCATATTAAAAAGCAAAGACATCACTTTGCTAACAGAGGTGTATCTAGTCAAAGCTATGGCCTTTCCAGGAGTCATGTATGGATGTGCCCATTGGACCATAAAGAAGGCAGAGCACTGAAGAATCGATGCTTTCAAGCTGTAGTGCTGGAGAAGACTCTTGAGAGTCCCTTGGACAGCAAGGAGATCAAATCAGTCCATCCTAAAGGAAATCAACCCTGAATACTCAATGGAAGGAGTGATGCTGAAGATGAAGCACCAATAGTTTGGCCACCTGATGCTAAGAGCCGGCTCACTGAAAAAGACCCTGATGCTGGGCAAGATTGAAGGTAAAAGTAGAAGAGGGCGAAAGAGCAAGAGATGGTTGGATGGTATCACCGATTCAATGAACATAAACTTGGGCAGATTCCAGGAGATAGTGAGGGACAGGGAGGCCTGGCATGCTGCAGTCCTTGGAGTTGCAAAGAGTCAGACATGACTTAGCCACTGAACAACAACAAACTGGTAAAGGGATGACAGATTCATTGCTGGACTATAAAGAAAGTGGAACAGCCCTCAGCTTAGTTTCAGTAACGCTTTTTTTAAAACCCTGGATTTATATCACTGAAGTCGCTGTGCAAATACTAGTCACCAATTCCAATAAGTTATAAAATTCACTTGTAAAATATGTATTTAATTTAAGAGAAAATACAAAATTGCCCATGAATTGATATTTTAAAGTTAAGAGACACCCTACTGAGCATGTTGGCATATAGCCACAGTGTTTCCACAGCAGGAATTGAATAAAATATTTTAGGAATGGAAAAGAGATTGGAGTTCAGAGTTTTTAAAGTACAGTAGTTATAGACTTTTGAAAGAAGACATTTGTGAGCTTTAGCTTATCTTCTTACCCCTTGACTCATTCTTTTTTAAAAAATTGCATTTTTTCTGTATTTTTTGAAGGCCATATGATTCTTGCTTTTGTATGTGGACAATCTGGGTTGGCTGACTGTGCTAGGGAATGATGAGATCACAGCTAGAGTGACAATATTCTCATAGGACAGGGAGCTTTACTCTGTTTCACTGACTACACCTCTGACTAGGGTGATCATATAATTTACCATCCAACTAGGGACATTTTGGCGTGCTGCGATTCATGGGGTCACAAAGAGTTGGACACGACTGAGCGACTGATCTGATCTGATCTGAGGGACATTTTGAGAGTGGAAGGAAGTGCAATTAATAGTTGAATTGGCAAAACTTTTTAAAAAAAAACTATTAAAAGAAAACATAAGAGTAAGTCTTCATGATTTTGAGTTTGGTCACCTACCTCTCATCTCACCAACTTATCTGACCAACTCACTTTCCAGCAAAGGACTGGTAAAATAATATGATCAGTTTCACACTTACACTGACACTGTTTGAAAATACAAGTCAAAAATTATATCCTAATAATAAAGTGGTTGCTGCTGCTACTGCTAAGTAGCTTCAGTCATGTCCGACCCTGTGCGATCCCATAGACGGCAGCCCAGTAGGCTCCTCTGTCCCTGGGATTCTCCAGGCAAGAACACTGGAGTGGGTTGCCATTTCCCTTTCCAGTGCATGCAAGTGAAAAGTGAAAGTGAAGTCGCTCAGTCGCGTCCGACTCTTAGAGACCCCATGGACTACAGTCTACCAGGCTCCTCCATCCATGGGATTTTCCAGGCAAGAGTACTGGAGTGGGTTGCCATTGCTTCTACCCATTTCCCTTGTTCCTTACAGAACTGGTCTAGTTGTAGAACAGTATTATACTTAAGAGACCCTCCAACTGGCCACCGTTCGCCATCCTCCAATGGATACTGTGGCCATGCAGCATCACACAAGACCAGGTGTGTCTCCTTTAAGCCCTGGGGATCAAATCTATCCCAGATTTTCAGGATACAGTTCAAAGGAGTGAGGCTGGAATTGTTAGCTCCCATCTGAAAGAGAGAAGAAAAGCAACCAGCACCATTTTTCTACTGGAGGTGTCCCTCCCTGCTCTAGATGGGGGTGTAGACAGACTTTACACCAAAAGATTTTCCTTCCCAGTCGGACTTAGTCTGTCCCTTACCGACACAGGCACCGTCCGCGTCCCTCCAGGTTCTACCACCGAGATGGGGTGGGGATGTACCAGGGGTAGACTTGATAGCATCCCTACTTGACGTCCAGCTCTTCACCCTTAACCTTGCTTGCCTCTGAAGCCACCCGGGGTGCAATCAGAGTAACCTTCTGGAATGCCTCCCAAGCTAAGGCCACTGGGGAAAACATTTGTCACCTGAGTGCCTGTAAACCCACTGCAGTCCAAATCTGAGTAACCTTTAACCTCAGAGATGTTCTTGGAGCTAGAGCTCCATCTAGCTTCTGAACTTTCAATTCCTAGCGAGGCTAGGTGCTTTCTTAACTACCAATCCAAGTTTGGGACCTAAACCACAGTACACAGTAACAGTATAGATCACAAGTCCCTTGAAAGTCTATGAAGTGGTTAGGAAAGAATTTCCAGACAATTAGAAAAAAATTGACTCATTTAGAAATATTATGCATAATGGTTTCTGTACTTTTCAATAAGCCTGAATCATCAATACTGTATTTTATAGCAGGTTAAACATATGCTTAGGGCACACACAAATCCAGGCCCTCCCTTTAAATAAGTTCAGCTATAGTGAAACTTTCAAGAACTTTCAATTTAGAAAATATAGAAAGAAGCTATTTTCATTATAACACACAAACTATGCATATAAAGCCTGAAATCGAATGGAATTCAATATCCACATACAGGCTTTGAAAGTTCAGTGTGACTTTTATTAGGAATGATAATATTCTCAGTGCTGGAACTATCTACAGGTCCTAATATAACCTCAGAGAGACGAAACTGTGGCCAGCAATAGTCAAAGAACAATGTAAAGTTCCATTGATCTACATACAGATAACCAAGAGGCACATGAAAAGATGCTCATCATTAATTATTCAGTTCAGTTCAGTCGCTCAGTCATGTCTGACTCTTTGCAACCCCATGAATTGCAGCATGCCAGGCCTCCCTGTCCATCACCAACTCCCAGAGTTCACCCAAACTCATGTCCATTGAGTCGGTGATGCCATCCAGCCATCTCATGCTCTGTCGTCCCTTTCTCCTGCCCCCAATCCCTCCCAGCAATAGAGTCTTTTCCAATGAGTCAACTCTTCGCATGAGGTGGCCAAAGTATTGGAGTTTCAGCTTTAGCATGAGTCTTTTCAAAGAACACCCAGGATTGATCTCCTTTGGGATGGACTGGTTGGATCTCCTTGCAGTCCAAGGGACTCCCAAGAGTCTTCTCCAATACCACAGTTCAAATCAATTCTTCGGCACTCAGCTTTCTTCACAGTCCAACTCTCACATCCATACATGACCACTGGAAAAGCCATAGCCTTGACTAGATGGACCTTTGTTGGCAAAGTAATGTCTCTGCTTTTGAATATGCTATCTAGGTTGGTCATAACTTTCCTTCCAAGGAGTAAGTGTCTTTTAATTTCATGGCTGCAATCACCATCTGCAGTGATTTTGGAGCCCCCCAAAATAAATTCTGACACTGTTTCCACTGTTTCCCCATCTATTTCCCATGAAGTGATGGGACTAGATGTCATGATCTTGCTTTTCTGAATGTTGAGCTTTAAGCCAACTTTTTCACTCTCCACTTTCACTTTCATCAAGAGGCTTTTTAGTTCCTCTTCACTTTCTGCCATAAGGGTGGTGTCATCTGCATATCTGAGGTTATTGATATTTCTCCCGGCAA
>NW_011495022.1:1142075-1148678 GCF_000754665.1 Bison bison bison | reverse complement strand
TCCAGCCCAGCGTTTCTCATGATGTACTCTGCATCTAAGTTAAATAAGCAGGGTGACAATATAAAGCCTTGGCATACTCCTTTTCCTATTTGGAATCAGTCTGCTGTTCCATGCCCAGTTCTAACTGTTGCTTCCTGACCTGCATATAGATTTCTCAAGAGGTAGGTCAGGTGGTCTGGTATTCCCATCTCTTTCAGAATTTTCCAACTATTAAATGAATAGTTTAATGTAAAACTCTTAGGACAGCTCCTAGCATATTTATTTTATTTAACTTTACAATATTGTATTGGTTTTGCCATATATCAAAATGAATCTGCCACAGGTATACATGTGTTCCCCATCCTGAGCCCTCCTCCCTCCCCATACCATCCCTCTGGGTCGTCCCAGTGCACCAGCCCCAAGCATCCAGTATCGTGCATCAAACCTGGACTGGCAACTCATTTCATATATGATATTATACATATTTCAATGCCATAAACTTTAAAAAAATGTTAACTGTTATTATTTCTAAGCATGTAATGGAACTCTTGAGTTTACATATAAATTGCATATGAAGAGATGAAAAAAATAATTCCAGGGGAATCTTTACTCTGGCTCTTATTCAGTTCAGTTCAGTCACTCAGTCGTGTCTGACTCTTTGCGACCCCATGAATCGCAGCACGTCAGGCTTCCCTGTCCATCACCATCACCCGGAGTTCACTCAAACTCACATCCATCAAGTCGGTGATGCCATCCAGCCATCTATTCCTCTGTCGTCCCCTTCTCCTCCAGCCCCCAATCCCTCCCAGCGTCAGAGTCTTTTTCAATGAGCCAACTCTTTGCATGAGGTGGCCAAAGTACTGGAGTTTCAACTTTAGCATCATTCCTTCCAAAGAACACCCAGGGCTGATCTCCTTTAGGATGGACTGGTTGGATCTCTTTTCAGTCCAAGGGACTCTCAAGAGTCTTCTCCAACACCACAGTACTGTTATTTTCATCAATGAGTGAGTAAAATTCTTGTCAGAAGTCAAGTGGGGAGAATTTCTAAACTGCATGTGAGATTTTCAAAGGGTTTGAGCCATACAATCTTGTCAGTATTAGTAACATATTCAAAAGGGAAGAAAGTGGCCAGTATTGCAATTATTTTTAGTTATGATAAATGAGAAACATAACACACTATCAGATGATGACAAGAGAAACAATTCATGATGACCATGAAAACCCACCCGGGCCACACTGTCTGCTTTCCCAGCCCCACCATCCTTCAAAAGGATGAATTTATTTAGCATCCCATGAAAACTGATTGCTATTTACCATTATCACTGAGAGTTTCTGAATTTTATAGGCACTGTTATATAAATATAACCTGAAGGTCAAGAGCTCACACTAGAAAAGAGCAGAATTTGCATGGGGACAGGGAGTTTGTGGCCTGCGGCATATTGATGTGGCAGTTTAAATTTGAAAGTAAAGATGAAAAAGCCAGGGTGAATGAGTATAGTAACCTCAGGCATAAAAAAGTTTTGGTGGAAAGGGATCTGTAACATGCCAGCAATGGAATGTGGATTGGATGGAACAAATATGGCCTGTAAGGATGCGGTCACCAAGTATCTGTTTATTATACAAAGCTACATTTTATAGACATGGGCTGTAGAACTTGAAGAGTAAGTGAAAACAGAGAAGGGTCGCTTACAGCAGACAGTTATATGCTTCCTTCCAGTTTGGTCAGGTCATCAGAATCAGGGGCCTTTTCAAAGTTTCTTTGCATAAAATGGTAAATTTTTGTGTATGTGAGATCTAGTTTATTTTCTACTTATTGACTTTTTTCTTTCATTTTTAAAAATTAAATTTATTTATTTTTTAACTGAAGCATAATCGCTTTACAGAATGTTGTTGTTTTCTGTCAAATCTCAACATGAATCAGCTATATGAAGTGAAGTGAAGTCGCTCAGTCGTGTCCGACTCTTTGCAACCCCATGGACTGTAGTCTACCACACTCCTCCATCCATGGGATTTTCCAGGCAAGGGTACTGGAGTGGGTTGCCATTTCCTTCTCCAGAGGATCTTCCCAACCCAGGGATCGAACCCATGCTCAAACCTCAACATGAATCAGCTATAGGTATACATATATCCCCTTCCTTCTGAACTTCCCTCTCCCTCCCCATGCCACCCTTCTAGGTTGATTCAGAGCCCCTGTTTGGGTTTCCTGAGACATACAGCAAATTCCCACTGGCTGTCTATTCCCATTGGCTATCTATTCTACATATGGTAATGTAAGTTTCCATGTTGCTTTCTCCATACATCTCACCCTCTACTCCCCTCTCCCCATGTCCATAAGTCTGTTGTCTATGTTTCTCCATTGCTGCCCTGGAAATAAATTCTTCAGTACCATTTTTCTAGATTCTGTATATATGCGTAAGAATACAATATTTATCTTTCTCTTTCTGACTTACTTCACTCTGTATAATAGGCTCTAGGTTCATCCACCTCATTAGAACTGACTCAAATGCATTCCTTTTTATGGCCGAGTAATATTCCATTGTGTATATGCACCACACTTCTTTATCCATTCATCTGTCGATGGACATCTAGGTTGCTTCCATGTACTAACTATTGGAAATAGTGCTGCAATGAGCAATGGGATACATGTGTCTTTTTCAATTTTGGTTTCCTCAGGGTATAGGCCTAGGACTCATTGACTTTTAAAAGCAATTCTTTCTACCTTATTTATTTTTAAGTTAATTTCAATGCTAATTCTAGAATTTCCCAACTTACACACCACTTTATGTATCTCCCTGTTCACAAAAGTGTGTCATCACCTGCCCATAGAGGATATAGTATATGAAAGCACTGAAAGATCCTTATAAATCCATAGCCATCCTTAGGACAATTCACAAAACACTTCCCTGTTAAGTAGATCAGGGTTATCATGTGGGTATATAAATACAACATGCTGTTTGATATTCGTGTTTCCTGTATGTATTCTGAATCTTTTAAAAGCAGGAATTATTCAATCATGTAAGAACTTACTATTCTATAACATTTGTAGTCTTTCCACTGATGTTTTAAAATAATTGCATAGCCCAAGTCCAAAATACATGACTCTTATATAACATCAACCAATGTGTCTGTAATAGCATAGGTACTAATGCCAGCCATATTCCAACAGATGACAGTGTTCAGTTGTTTCTAAAGACTGGGACATAATCTCAGTCAGTTCAGTTCAGTTGAGTCGCTCAGTCATGTCCGACTCTTTGCAACCCCATGAATTGCAGCACACCAGGCCTCCCTGTCCATCACCATCTCCCGGAGTTCACTCAGACTCACGTCCATCAAGTCAGTGATGCCATCCAGCCATCTCATCCTCTGTTGTCCCCTTCTCCTCCTGCCCCCAACCCCTCCCAACATCAGAGTCTTTTCCAATGAGTCAACTCTTCTCCAAATTTGCTGGCATATTCAGTGCAACACTTTCATAGCATCATCTTTCAGGATTTGAAATAGCTCAACTGGAATTCCATCACCTCCACTAGCTTTGTTCATAGTCATGCTTTCTAAGGCCCACTTGACTTCACATTCCAGGATGTCTGGTTCTAGGTGAGTGAACACACCATCGTTATTATCTTGGTCGTGAAGATATTTTTTGTACAGTTCTGTGTATTCTTGCCACCTCTTCTTAATATCTTCTGCTTCTGTTAGGTCCATACCATTTCTGTTCTTTATCGTGCTCATCTTTGCATGAAATGTTCCCTTGGTATCTCTAATTTTCTTAAAGAGATCTCTAGTCTTTCCCATTCTATTGTTTTCCTCTATTTCTTTGCATTGATCGCTGAAGGCGGCTTTCTTATCTCTTCTTGCTATTCTTTGGAACTCTGCATTCAGATGCTTGACATAATCTAGAGCTTTTTAATTGAAGTCTCTGCTTAAGAGTGTAAGTCCAACTTGCAAATGTATGTTTTTGAAAAACATATTATTTAAAATTGTTTGCTCCATAGAGGGGTAAGGGAAATAGAAGTTTAATGGATACTGAGTTTCAGTTTGGGAAGATAAACAACTTCTAAAGAGTGATGGTAGTGATGATTGTACAACAGTGTGAATGTACTCAATGCCACTGAACTATACATTTTAAAATGGTAACTTTTATGTTTACTTACCACATTAAAAGTTTTTAAAGGTGTCTTTTCCAAAACTAAAGGGCTTTCCAGCATATTTATAATGTTGCTTGATAACATTATTTTCCTTAAAATAACTCTAAAATGAATATGAACATGCAAGTAAAAATGCATGAACATGAGACATTTATCAACTTCAATATGGTAAAATTATTTAAATAAACTGGTTTTGGGGTGGAGAAGAAGCACATTAAAGCATTAGCTTGCAGACAGCATAAGGATGATCTTGATTTTATTCTAATCTTTATGACCTTGTAGTTTAGTGGAATGGTTTCTAGCTTCAATGAAAAGTTTAAAGATGACTTTTTATTGACTTTAGTCAAAGGAAAAGAAGATTATTCAGTGAAGACCATAAACATTAAACTTCTGGTATTTGGAAATTGTAGTAGATTGAATTTCAGGTATTATGTGCAGAATAAAGTGTGTTTATTATCATCACTCCTCTTTTCAACTCTCTCTATTTCCAGTTTAATGGCATAATAATAGTATGACTGGGATTTACCAGCCAGAGTTATAAATATGTAACATTCATTTCTAGATAATATATGACACTATTATTTTATGAAGAGGTAGTTGCCCTTGATGTAAAAATGGATATTTGATTTGAATAAATGATCCTGGAATTTATGTGTTACTCTAAGTTATCCTGTCCTCTCAGATGGGGAATTGCTTTTCTGCAATGCCAAAGTTGGATAAATAATAATTGCCTTCAAGAATTTTTAATATATATTATGGCTATTTTAATATCCAGTTTAAAATCTTTGTGACATAAATAATTTTTACCATATCTATCGCCATAGCCATGATTTATTAAAAGATATCTATGTCTCCTAATAACTATGTTTCCTTATTAAAATATTAACAGAAAGCTCTCTTCACATATATAAATTGTTTCTAGTTAGCAAGTTCTTTTTAATGATTTAATTTCTTACAGAATTCAGCTGTACAAGTCACACACAAATATTGTTTCAATTTACTGAAAAAGGAAAAGAGCACATAAATTTTTGTGATTAGCATCATCTTAAAACCTTAGCACTGGTAGAGATCTTGCATTATAATCACCAGCTGGACTGTAGAGAAGCCAAAGGCTTAACTCACAGTTGTTAACGGACACAGGTAGTGAAGTGAGTTTGACATTTACCCTACAAAATCAGTTGTGCAAAAAAAAAAAAAGTGGCATATATGTTTATTTTTGTAAGCAAAATTAAATCTCATTCCAAGATAGTGGCACATTTAATCTCAGTTAATTGGGCACCCCCCACCCCAAGGGTCATCTCACAATACGAAGTTCTTTCATGACCGGAACGGTGAGGGATGGGGGTGCTGCTTTGGTCTTTGTTTCCACTGGTCCTTGCTGTAGCCCTCCTGTCTGTGGCTATGTTAAGCTTGGATGTTGTTCTTAAAAAAATTTTTTTTTATATTGGAGCATAGTTGATTAACAATGTTACATTAGTTTCAAGTGGATAGCGAAGTGATTCATTTATACATATGTCTATTCTTTTTCCAAATTCTTTTCCCATTTAGGTTATTACAGAATATTGAGCAGAGGTCCCTGCATTATACAGTAGGTCCTTGTTGGTTATTTATTTTAAATATAGCAGTGTATGCATGTCAACCCCAAACTCCCTTTGTATCCTTCCCTCTCCCTCTTTCCCTCTGGTAACTTTATGGTTGATTCTCTAAGACTATGAGTCTTATTCTGGTTTGTAAGTAAGTTCATCTGTTTCATTTCTTTTAGATTCCCCATGTAAGCAATATCATATGATATTTGTCTCTCTCTGTCTGACTTACTTCACTTATTATGATAATATCCAGGTCCATCCATGGTGCTACAAATGGCATTATTTCATTCTTTTTAATGGCTGAGTCATAGTCCATTATACATGTACCACATTTTCTTTATCCATTCATCTGTTGATGGACATTTAGGTTGATCCATGTCTTAGCTATTGTAAATATTGCTGTAATGAGCACTGGGATGTATGTATCCTTTTGAACTAAGTTTTCTCCAGATACATGCCCAAGTGTGGAATTGCTGGATCATATGGTAACTCTGTTCTTAGTTTTTTAATTAACCTTTATATTGTTATCCATAGTGGTTTTACCAATTTGCATTCCCAGGTTCCCTTTTCTCTACACCTTCTCCAGCATCTATTGTAGACTTTTTAATGATGGCAGTTCTGATTGGTGTTTGGTGATGTCTCATTGTAGTTTTGATTTGCATTTCTCTAAAAAAAAAAAAAAAAATCTGAAAGACATGGGAATACCAGACCACCTCACCTGCCTCTTGAGAAAGCTATATGCAGGTCAGGAAGCAACAGTTAGAACTGGACATGGAACAACAGACTGATTCCAAATAGGAAAAGGAGGACATCAAGGCTGTATATCATCACCTTGCTTATTTAACTTACATGCAGAGTACATCATGAGAAATGCTGGGCTGGAAGAAGCACAAGCT
>NW_011495022.1:1105720-1141549 GCF_000754665.1 Bison bison bison | reverse complement strand
GTTCTTTGGAAGGAATGATGCTAAAGCTGAAGCTCCAGTACTTTGGCCACCTTATGCGAAGAGTTGACTCATTGGAAAAGTCTCTGATGCTGGGAGGGACTGGGACAGGAGGAAAAGGGGACGACAGAGGATGAGATGGCTGGATGGCATCACCGACTTGATGGACGTGGGTCTGGGTGAACTCCAGGAGTTGGTGATGGACAGGAAGGCCTGGAGTGCTGCGATTCATGGGGTTGCAAAGAGTCAGATATGACTGAGCGACTAAACTGAACTGAACTGATTCATTTAATCCTCATAGCAATTGTATCAGGTAGCAACAAATTATTATCCCCATTTGATACACTGTGCAAAGAAAGTAAAACAGTGATTAAGAAATTTGGCCAAAGCCACTCCGATCTCACGCAAGTTCACTGGAGATGCCAGATCATACTTAACCACCAGTTTTAGATGCCAATATTGTTTTTCCACATGTAACTTATCTTCATTTTCTAGTTTTATCTATTCATAAAAAGATTTTAGAGGTAAAAGGCAGTGCACAGTGCTTCTGTCCAAGCTCTGGCATTTGTTAGACATGTCTGAGATTTCTGCCATCTTAGGGCAATGGCCTCTGCTGGGCACTGTGGACATTTCCATTGAGTAACTAGCAACTTAATAATTTTTTAGCATACATTTTTATAAGAAATTCACTGCTGAATTTCATATAAGGGTTTCTTAACTTGTATAGTTGCTAAGTCACAGTCCTACCTAAATGACTTCTCAAGGTTGAAACCCAAAACTGAGAACAACTGGAAAAATACAAGGTAGGTATTCTATCACCTAGAAAATGGGTGTATGTTTTACTCCTCCATGTATTGTTATAAAAGTATCCCACGGAAAGGAACAGGCACTGCTCCAAATACAAACAGATTCTTTCGACAACTAGTTCTTGTACATCCATTGACAGGAGGATGTCGGAACCTACCAAAAAAAGGTACCCCATGTCCAAAGACAAAGAACAAGCTACAGCAAGACAGCAGGAAGCGCATAATCATGATAAAATCAAATCCCATACCCACTGGGTGGGTGACCCACAGGCTGGAGAATAATACCAAAGAAGTCTCGCACTGTTGCGAAGGCTCTGAATCCCTCATCAGGCTTCCCAGACTGGGGATCTGACAAAGGGACTAGGAATCCTCAGGGAATCTGACCTTGAAGGCCAGTGGGATTTGATGATAAGACTTCCAAAAGACTAGGGGAAACAGAGACTCCAGTCTTGGAGGGCACAAACAAAACTTTGCATGCACCAAGACTCAGAGGAAAGGTGCAGTGACTCCACAGGAAACTGAACCAAAACTACCTGCTAGTCTTGGAGGGTTTCCTGTAGAGGCATGGGTCAGCAGGGGTCACCACAGGGACAGGGGGACTGGCAGGAGCTGTCTGGGAAGGTCCCCTTCAGGTAAACCCTCTTGGAGGTCACCCTTAACCAGACCACAGACCCCAGGGCTGGGTCGCCTCAGGCCAAAAAACTACCAGGGAGTGCAACCCCACCCATCAGCAGTTAACTAAAGCTTTACTGAGCAAGGCCCTACCCACCATAGTAAGACCCAGGTTTTCCCATTACTAGTGCCTCCCATCAGGAAGCTTATACAAGCCTCTTAGCTTCCTCCATCAGAGGGCAGACAGAAGAAGCAAGAAGAACCACAACCCCACAGCAAGTAAAACAAAACTTTCATTACAGAAAGTTAATTGGCATGAAAAAGCAGAAAGTTACATCCCAGATGAAGGGATAAGATAAAACCCCAGGAAAACAACTAAATGAAGTGGAGATAGGCAATCTCCAGGAAAAGAATTCAGAATAATGATAGTGAAGATGATTCAGGAAAAAGAATGGAGACAAGGACTGAGAAGATGCAGGAAATGTTTACAAAAGACCTACAAGGACTAAAGAACAAACAGAGATGAATAATACACTAGAAGGAATCCGTAGCAGAATAACTGAAGCAGAAGCATGGATAAATGACCTGAAGGACAGAATGTTGGAAATGATTGTCACAGAAAAGAATATAGAAAAAAGAAAATATATATGAAATATATAATATTTAATGAATATAGAAATATAAAATATAGAAATATAAATATATAATGAATATAGAAAAAAGAAATATATATGAAGAGAAATGACAGCCTAAGAGACCTCTGTGACAACATTAAATGCATGACCATTCACATTATAGGGGTCCCAGAAGGAAAAGAGAGAGAGAAAGGACCTGAGAAAACATTTGAAGAGATAATAAATGAAAACTTCCCTAACATGGGAAAGGAAATAATCAACCAAGTCCAGGAAGCACATAGTCCCACGCAGGATAAATTCAAGGAGAAACACACTCAGACACATAGTAATCAAACAGACAAAAATTAAAGACAGATAAAATATTAAAAGCAACAAAGGAAAAACGACAAATAACATACAAGGAAACTCCCATCAGGTTATCAGCTGATTTCTCAAGAGAACCTCTACAAGCCAGAAGGGAATGGCATGATATATTTAAAGTGATGAAAGGGAAGAACCCATAACGAAGAATACTCTACCCAGCAAGACTCTCCTTGAGATTTGATGGAGAAAGCAAAAGCTTTCCAGACAAGCAAAAGTTAAGAGAATTCAGCACCGCCAAATCAGCCTTACAACAAATGCAAAAGGAACTTCTGAAGGCAAGAAACACAAAAGGAAAAGAACTACACAAAGTAAACTCAAAACAATTAAGAAAACAGTAATAGTATCATGTGCTGTGTTTAGTCAGTCGTGTCCGACTCTTTGCGACCCCATAGGCTGTAGCCAGCCAGGCTCCTCAGTCCATGGGGATTCTCCAGGCAACAATACTGCAGTGGGTTGCCATACCCTTCTCCAGGGGATCTTCCCAACCCAGGAATTAAGCTCAGGTCTCTGCACTGCAGGCAGATTCTTTACCATCTGAGCCACCAAGGAAGCCCAATAGGATCATCAGTTCAGTTCAGTGGCTCAGTCGTGTCCGACTCTTTGGGATCCCATGAATTGCAGGACGCCAGGCCTCCCTGTCCATCACCAAATTCCAGAGTTCACTCAAATTCATGTCCATCATGTTGGTGATGCCATCCAGCCATCTCATCCTCTGCCGTCCCCTTCTCCTCCTGCCTCCAATCCCTCCAGCATCAGTCTTTTCTAAAGAGTCAATTCTTCACATGAGGTGGCCAAAGTACTGGAGTTTCAGCTTTAGCATCAATCCTTCCAAAGAACACCCAGGACTGATCTCCTTTAGGATGGACTGGTTGGATCTCCTTGCAGTCCAAGGGACTCTCAAGAGTCTTCTCCAACACCACAGTTCAAAAGCATCAACTCTTCGGTGCTCAGCTTTCTTTATAGTCCAACTCTCACATCCATACATGACCACTGGAAAAGCCATAGCCTTGACTAGATGGACCTTTGTTGGCAAAGTAATGTCTCTGCTTTTGAATATGCTATCTAGGTTGGTCATAACTTTCCTTCCAAGGAGTAAGTGTCTTTTCATTTCATGGCTGCAATCACCATCTGCAGTGATTTTGGAGCCCAAAAAAAATAAAGTCTGACACTGTTTACACTGTTTCCCCATCTATTTCTCATGAAGTGATGGTACCAGATGCCATGATATTAGTTTTCTGAGTGTCGAGCTTTAAGCCAACTTTTTCACTCTCCTCTTTCACCTTCATCAAGAGGCTTTTGAGTTCCTCTTCACTTTCTGCCATAAGGGTGGTGTCATCTGCATATCTGAGGTTATTGAGATTTCTCCTGGCAATCTTGATTCCAGCTTATGCTTCTTCCAACCCAGCGTTTCTCATGATGTACTCTGCATCTAAGTTAAATAAGCAGGGTGACAATATACAGCCTCGATGTCCTCCTTCTCCTATTTGGAACCAGTCTGTTGTTCCATGTCCAGTTCTAACTGTTGCTTCCTGACCTGCATATAGGTTTCTCAAGAGGCAGGTCAGGTGCTGTGGTATTCCTATCTCTTTCAGAATTTTCCACAGTTATTTGTGATCCACACAGTCAAAGGCTTTGGCATAGTCAATAAAGCAGAAATAGATGTTTTTCTGGAACTCTCTTCCTTTTTCCATGATCCAGCGGATGTTGGCAATTTGATCTCTGGTTCCTCTGCCTTTTCTAAAACCAGCTTGAACATCTGGAAGTTCACGGTTCACGTATTGCTGAAGCCTGGCTTGGAGAATTTTGAGCATCACTTTACTAACATATGAGATGAGTGCAATTGTGCGGTAGTTTGAGCATTCTTTGGCATTGCCTTTCTTTGGGATTGGAATGAAAACTGACCTTTTCCAGTCCTGTGGCCACTGCTGAGTTTTCCAAATTTGCTGGTGTATTGAGTTCAGCACTTTCACAGCATCATCTTCCAGGATTTGAAATAGTGCAGCAGAAGCATGCCAGCTGCGATGGATCGTGCAGCAGAAGTGTGGCCGAGAGGAGCTACCCCATGTCCGAGGTCAGGGGCGGCGGCCGGGAGGAGGTACCCCACGTCCAAGGTCAGGAGTGGCGGCTGGGAGGAACTACCCCACGCCCAAGGTCAAGGGCGGTGGCCCGGAGAAGCAACCCCACGTCTAAGGAGCAGTGGCTGCACGGGCGCAGGAGGGCCTAGAGGAGCTACTCCATGTTCAAGGTCAGGAGGGGCAGCGGTGAGGGGATACTCCTCATCCAAGGTAAAAGCAGTGGCTGCGCTTTGCTGGAGCAGCCATGAAGAGATACCCCACGTCCAAGGTAAGAGAAACCCAAGTAAAAGGGTAGGTGTTGGGAGAGGCATCAGAGGGCAGACACACAAACCATAATCACAGAAAACTAGTCAATCTAATCACACGGACCACAGCCTTGTCTAACTCAATGAAACTAAGCCATGCCATGTGGGGCCACCCAAGATGGGCGGGTCATGGTGGAGAGGTCTGACAGAATGTGGTCCAGTGGAGAAGGGAATGGCAAACCACTTCAGTATTCTTGCCTTGAGAACCCCATGAACAGTATGAAAAGGCAAAATGATAGGATACTGAAAGAGGAACTCCCCAGGCGGGAGGTGCCCAATATGCTACTGGAGATCAGTGGAGAAATAACTCCAGAAAGAATGAAGGGATGGAGCCAAAGCAAAAACCATAGGATCATACATACTGATTTAATTACCATAAATGCAATGGATTAAATGCACCAACCCAAAGACAACTGGCTGAGCAGATGAAAGCATGTGCATGTATACACTTCCACTTACCACATCAGTCTGCTTGACCCCCCAAATTGTATGTAATTATTTTAAATTCTTAGGTTAATCATATTCCCATTATTGCTTGTAATTGTAATTATCATTTTCTGTGGTCTGGCTATTGATTGTGAACAGTGATCAACATCTTTCACTACTGTGATGATGTAATTATTACTCAATACCATTGTATAAGGATTGGTCAACAGAAAAATTATAGAATTCTGTATCACCAAAACTACCATTTAATAGAAAAATCTGTAATCACTTTTTAAAATCCATTAAGCATATCAAAATTATCTTGGAATTTTTTAAAAATACAAATGTCCTGGTATTTTTTTTTTTTTTTTTTTTGCCAGAGCTCCAGATATATTTCTTGGAGAAGGAAATGACAACCCACTCCAGTATTCAGTATTCTTGTCTGGAGAATCCCATGGACAGAGGAGCCTGTCAGGCCTCAGTACAGGGGGTCGCAAAAGAGTCGGACATGACTAAGCGACTAACACACACACCAGATATATTTCTAATGAGCAAGCTATGTTTAAAAACAACTGGACTATATGAGGATCTTTTATTATTATCTAGTTTGTTTCATTTTTTCTATTTCATATTCAGTGCTCCCATCTCATTTAATTTATGCTTTCCAATTTCTCCATCTCTTTTTTTTCTATTTGATGTTCTTTCTCAAGCCTTTATTAAGCATAGAAAAGCTTTTGTATACATATATATACATAATATATATATTTTAGAAAACTTATGAATTTTTGCCTAACTAAAAAATTCATGACAGTTTGATTCCACTTGTTTGACTTAGTATGAATAGAATGCTAGTTTTTTAATTTAAAAAATAGATATGCAATAAGAAACAAAGGTTTACTGTATAGCACAGGGAATGATAGTCAATATCTTATAATAACCTATAATGGAAAATAATTTTAAAAATAATATGTGTATTTGTATAAATCAATCACACATACAAAAAAGAATTCTACTTTTTGAAATTTAGTAATGTTTATCTTTTTGTCAGTTTTTCTAAATGTCCTATGGACATCTACTAACAATGTATGGATACAAAATTTTAAAAATATCTGTGTAGGATATGATTAATGAATTAAAATAAAATCTATTATAAATTATTAATGACATCATTCAAGATGCTCCTATCCTTATTTTTTCTGCACTTGATAAAATATTCTCAGAGAAATATTAACATGTCTCACTGTGATTATATATTTTTTCTTTTCTATTTCTTCTGATTTTTGCTTTATTAATCTTTGCTTCTTTGTTGTTAATGTGTCTAATGGTTTATGATGTTTATCTTCTTTGTGAATTTTACCTTTTATCATTAAAAATATTCATCTTTGTTTCATTTAAAATAAGTAAATAAAAAGAAGTTAGGCAGATTAAAAAAAAATAGATTCTTTCATCAGCCTCCTAGAGATGCATTCTTAGCTTATAAACGAGAGCAGAAAGGATCAAATTCCAGGTGTATCTAACAGTCTCAAAGAGACCAGTCTTCGGCTTCAAGAGACTTTTTACATTTTTTACATTTTTATGAAAAAAGTGATGCTCCCTGTATTAATAGACTTTTGTCATTATTTTGTACATATATCATATTCAAATATTTAAAAATTCATGCCAGTGCAAATCAACTGATAATAATATATTAAGATTTGTAACTCTGTGACTGCTTTGAATAATTAAATCAAAATAGAAAACAATTGATTTATTGTAAGTACTTTACTGCCATTTATAGCTATTAACAAGGTCACTAGAAAATCTGTGAGTAAAAGGCAGGATTGCTTTATTTATTAATTCATTTAGAGTCATCTGGACTCATTTACCGAAGAGTGATCCAGGTGCTAAGAAAATGCATTTGCAAAATTCAGGGAAATTTTATTACTAGAGCACCATGCTCCAAGAAATTTTATGATCAATATTACAACTGGATTTGGGTATTGTATGTGATGTGCTTATTAAATTATGAGACTGGTTCCTGTAAACACACATATACAAATGAGTCTCCTTAATTTATAATGACACCATGTAAATAAACACAAAAATGTTCACATACAGAGAACTCTCTGAGACAATTTCAGTTAAACATAGCTAGGATGAGTTAAGTGTGAGTCTGAAATTAGGCCAATGGGACAAAATCAAATTTGCTGGGTCAATAGAATAGAATTTTTATTGGTTTCATGTTTTGAGAGATTGAAAATCTTGGTGTTATCTGTGATCATGCTCTTTCTCGCACATTCCATATCTTGTCCATGAGCAAACCACATTCAAAAGAAATCCACAATTTAATCACTTACTGTTAAATGCTCACTGCCACCATTCTATCTAAACAACAATTTGTCTGAATTATTGCAGGAGCTACCTAATGTCCCCCTTCAGCCTGTTTTCAACACAGGAGGCAGAAAGCAACACAAATCGTATTACAAAGCCCTCCCACTCCCCCCACCCCATGGCTGCTTCTCTTTTCATTCAGGGCAAATTCCGAAGTTGAGACAATGCCATGACCACCTGCTTTGCTATCCCCACTCTTACCTCATCTATTTCCCTCTAGTTCTTCCTGACAGAATCACTGGCCTCCCTGCTCTTCCTCAGATATGTCTGGTGGGTTCTTGCCTCAGAGCCTTTGCACTTGCTCCTTCCTTAGCTTAGAAGGCTCCTTCCCCCAGTAACAGTGTTGACTAGCTCCCTCCCTTCTTAAGGAGACAGGTTCTCCCTCCCATCTAACCAATATCAATACTCATCCTCACCATCCACAACATCCACACACTTCAAAAACCCCTCCCCTAGGTTATTTTTTCTTCTTAGCACTTACCACTCTAACACAGCATAGAATTGACTTATTTACCCTATTTTTTGTGTGTTTCCTCATTGTAATGTAAATGCCAGGAGGTTTTGTTTACTACTTCCCATCACCTATAAGAGTAACTGGCATACAGCAGGCATTCAGTCAGCTTTTGTGAAATGGAATGGATGAATCAATGTTTTTCAAGATCAATAGAAATACAAACTTTAACAAAGAAAAGAGAATACTCATGAAAATACTTACAGTGAAGAGGAATGAAAAGGAAGAAAGGAAATACACAAGCATGCTAGTCATTTAGTCTTTCAGGCAAACAAACAACTATTGACTGCATACATTAACTCTACCCAGAGGGCAAAGCACACAGTGCCTCATGGAGTTTACGCAACTGGGAAGATGAACAAGTCAATAACACACTAATAATACACTGTGATGGAGATATTTTGTGGGCACCCAGGCAGGGCTGTATTGAAAAATCAGGATGGAGGGCAAGTTGGCTTAAACCAGATTAAAAATGACCCTCTTTTGTCATGCTAAACATTTGGATTTAATCCTAAAGGTCATAGGATGGAGAACTTCCAGCACAAAATTATGATCAGATTTTTGTTTTATGAAAGCCACTTATGTAAGGATGTTCATTACATTGTTATACATAGTAACAAACAAATAGAAACCCTATCCAACAATATGGAATTGGATAATAAATCAGAGAAAATCCATATAACAGAATACTAAGTCTGCACTAAAAAATGACTTAGATAAGAATTTGATAGAAAAGTTCCAAGATATATTGTTAGAAAGTAATATATTTTAAGAGAACACATATTACATGGCCTCACTAATTTAAAAGTGTATCTGTGTAGAGAAAGTCTGTGAAGACATATAGCAATATGTTAATAGTAGTAATCTTTTAGGTTGTAGATTTAAGATAATTTTACATTCTTTATTATGCTTTCTATGTTATCTGAATTAATGTTACAGTGAGTATGTATGGCTTTTTTATGAGAAAAAAGAAAAAACTTTAAAACATTTTGAAGGAATGAAAAAGGAGACAACTCTGGGGGACCAGATTGAAGGAGAGAGCCTACCAGACTAGACAGCAAACATCCAGGGGAATGCGAGAAAGGAATGGAGAGAAGTACAGAAGATAGAATGCAGATGACCTCCAGGTTCTAGCTTCTTGAGCACCAAGAAGCCTTGACTTGGTACAGTCATTGACTAATAAGCAGATGCCAGGGTCCAAAGGTACTCTGAGGAAGCCTGAAATCTCTTATCCACCAGGGCCTGTAGTCAATTTGTAACACTTGGTTGGAATACTGGGCATTAACTAAAACCATGGCCTGTGAGCTCATCTGGCTGGAATTTCAACATGGGGCCATCATTCCCGGTATTATTGAATACGGTATTTTCAGAGGAGCATTCTGTTCCTCTCTATCCACCAGATGACACTTGGTGCCAATTATTTAAAATACTGATGGCCACCTAAGCCCTGTTCACTCTACAAAGGAAACGCCTCCTGCCACCTGTTCTTTCCTTCACTCTCATTCCTGTACTACTGCTTTCCCCTTTTCTCTGGCCTGAATCTATAGAGTTTATTTGCCTCGCTCTTCAATCATTCTATTATTCTATTTTTCCTTCCAGAATTTTCATTCCATAGTTAGGAAGGGGGAGAGAGAGAGAGAGAGAAGGGGAGGGAGGGAGGAAAGAAGGAAGTTTGCTGACCCCTGAAATGGATCATCATTCTCTTGTCTTTCTCATTTCCTTTTCTTCCTGTTTTTTTGTTGGTGCCTAATCCTCCTTTTAGTCCCTAATTTCACCATTCTTTCATTATGGCTTCCCTGATAGCTCAGTTGGTAAAGAATATGCCTGCAATGCAGGAGACCCTAGTTTGATTCCTGGGTCGGGAAGATCTGCTGGAGAAGGAATAGGCTACCCACTCCAGTATTCTTGGCTTCCCTTGTGGCTCAGCCGGTAAAGAATCCTCCCACAATGCAGGAGACCTGGGTTCAATCCCTGGGTTGAGAAGATCCCCTGGAGAAGGGAAACACTACCCACTTCAATATTCTGGCCTGGAGAATTCCATGGACTCTATAGTCCATGGGGTCGCAAAGCATTGAACACAACTGAGTGACCTTAACTTCACTTCATTAACATTGACACTTCCATTGATGTACTGTTTCAGTTGTCTTTGCCAGAAAAACTCTAATCTTAGATTAATTCAACTATCTGCATTCCCTACTCCTGGGTTGCCAAATGATTACAGAGAAAATCATTCTTCCTCCCGCTGATAATTAAAACCATAATTCTAAGTCTTCAATCCCCAACTTTCACACTTCCTACTAAACTTTTACATTTGCTTAATAAGTTTTCTCTTTTATTCTCTCCATTAGCAACATTAAGACTATTTTACTCTTCTCAAGAAATCTACCCCACTAGCATCCTAGTTTCCAGCATATATCATTTATTTTAACTCATAAAGAAAAGAGGACATGTCAAAAGAAAACTTAGACATTTTCCTCTCCCACCTGCAAATGTTCAGTTCAGTTCAGTTGCTTGGTCATGTCCGACTCTTTGCGACACTATGGTCTGCAGGATGCGAGGCTTCCCTGTCCATCAGCAACTCCTGGAGCTTGCTCAGACTCATGTCCATCAAGCTGGTGATGTCATCCAGCAATCTCGTCCACTGCCATCCTCTTCGCCTCCTGCCTTCAATCTTGCCGAGCATCAGGGTCTGTTCCAATGAGTCAGTTCTTCACATCAGGTGGCCAGAGTATTGGAGTTTCAACATCAGTCTTTCCAATGAATATTCAGGGTTGATTTCCTTTAGGATTGACTGCTTTGATCTCCTTACAGTCCTAGGGATTTTCAAGAGTCTTCTCCAACACCACAGTTCAAGCATCAATTCTTCAGTGCTCAACTTTCTTTACGGCCTAACTCTCACATCCATACATGACTACTGAAAAAACCATAGCTCTGACAAGAAAGACTTTTCTTGGCAAAGTAATGTCTCTGTTTTTTAATATGCTCTCTAGGTTGGTCATAGCTTTTCTTCCAAGGAGCAAGCATCTTTTAATTTCATGGCTACAGTCACCATCTGCAGTGATTTTGGAGCCCAGAAAAATAAAGTCTGTTACTGTTTCCATTATTTCCCTATCTATTTGCCATGAAGTGATGGGACCAGATACCATGATCTTAGTTTTCTGAATGTTGAGTTTTAAGGCAGGTTTTTCATTCTCCTCTTTCACTTTTATCAAGAGGCTCTTCAGTTCCTCTTCACTTTCGGCTGTAAGGGTGGTATCATCTACACATCTGAGGTTATTGATATTTCTCCCAGCAATCTTGATTCCAATTTGTGCTTCATCCAGCCCAGCATTTTGCATGGTGTAATCTGCATATAAGTAAAATAATCAACGTGACAATATACAGCCTTGACGCACTTCTTTTCCAATTTGGAACCAGTCTGTTGTTCCATGTCCAGTTTTAACTGTTGTATGCTTCTTGACCTGCATACAGGTTTCTCAGCAGGCAGGTAAGGTGTCTGGTATTCCCATCTCTTTAAGAATTTTCCACAGATTGTTGTGATTCACACATTCAAAGGCTTTAGCCTAGTCAATGAAGCAGAACTAGATGTTTTTCTGGGACTCTCTTGCTGTTTTCTGTGATCCATTGGATGTTGGCTATTTGATCTCTGGCTCCTCTGCCTTTTCTAAACCCAGCTTGAACATCTGTAAGTTCATGGTTCACATACTGTTTAAGCCTGGCTTGGAGAATTTTGAGCATTTCTTTGCTAGTGTATGAGATGAGCAATTGTGCAGTAGTTTGAACATTCTTTGGCATTGCCTTTCTTTGGGATTGGAATGAAAACTGACCTTTTCCAGTCCTGAGGCCATTGCTGAGTTTTCCAAATTTTCTGGCATCTTGAGTGCAGCATTTTCACAGCATCATGTTTTAGGATTTGAAATAGCTCAGCTGGAATTCTATCACCTCCACTAGCTTTGCTCGTAGTGATGCTTCCAAGGCCCACTTGACTTCACATTCCAGGATGTCTAGCTCTAGGTGAGTGATCACACCATTGTGGTTATCTGGGTCATTAAGATATTTTTGTACAGTTCTTCTGTGTATTCTTGCCACCTCTTCTTAATATCTTAATATCTTATTATCTTCCATATCATTTCTGTCCTTTATTGTGCCATCTTTGCATGAAATATTCCCTTGGTATCTCTAATTTTCTTGAAGAGGTCTCTAGTCTTTCCCATTTTATTGTCTTCTCTATGTCTTTGCATTGATCACTGAGGAAGGCTTTCTTATCTCTCCTGCTATTTTTTTCGAACTCTGCGTTCCAATGGGTATATCTTTCCTTTTCCCCTTTGCCTTTAGCCTCTCTTCTCTTCTCAGCTATTTGTAAGGCCTCCTCAGACAAACATTTTCTCTTTTTGCATTTCTTTTCCTTGGGGATGGTCTTGATCACTGTCTCCTGTACAAGGTCATGAACCTCTGTCCATAGTTCTTCAGGCACTCTATCAGATCTCATCCCTTGAATTTATTCATCACTTCCACTGTATAATTGTAAGGGATTTGACTTAGGTCACACCTGTATGGTCTAGTGGTTTTCCCTACTTTCTTCAATTTAAGTACAAATGTACTGTCATCCAAACCTATATTTCCTTCCTTCCTGTCTTACTGGAAGTTGTTTGTTTCCTTCTACTTCCACCCCCAGCTCCCTCCCATGCATCTGCTTTCTTCTTTGTCTTTTTGGCTACTTCCACCAGCATTTTAATGCTTAATGTTAATCAGATTTCTCAGAAAAGATCAGATCTTGATAGGTGGGTGAACCAAAGTTTTATGAAACAGGATTATATCACATTAATACATGTATTATACTTAATATCACCTATTCTATAATATTTCATTTTTTTCCTATATGTTGGCCAAGACTCCCTCTATTGATTTCACACTTAATTAACGCATCTACCTGAAAAAACAAAGTTCATATGGGCAAAAGGAGACATGCATAAGAATTCATATTGCCAGATTCGCTGCAGTAGCAAAAAGGAGAATAATTTAAACTGTCGTCAACACAAGAATGGATATATAAATTATTGTGTGCACCTCATATGAAATACTACATAGCAAATAATAACTGCTGTTACCTGTACAAGCGTGGTTACACCTCAAAGACAAAATACTGGTTGATTAAAAAAAAATTACAGAAGTAAAACTATAATATTGTGTTAATACCTCCCAAAGGCCCTACTTCCAAATACCATTACATTAGGAGTTAAGGGCTTCAGTATATGAATTTTGAGGGTACACATTCAATCTATAACATTTTTCCCTGGTCTCCTTCAGATACATGTCCTTCTTTCATGTGAAATACAGTCATTCCACCCCAATAGAACCAAGAGTTTTAACTAGTTTCAGCATCAATGCTGAAGCCTAAGTCCAAAGTCTCATCTAAATACCACTGAAATCAGATATGGGTGAGACTGGAGGGATGATTCACCCCCTTGGAAATTTCCTCTCCAGCTCTGAACTTGTGAAACTAGACAAGTAAAGTGTTTCCTAAATACAGTGATGGGACAGGCCTATAATAGGCATTCACATTCCAAGTGTGAGAAACAGGGAAGAAAGAAGTGGTGATAGACCACAAGTAAGTCTAAAACTGTTCAAGGTAAATGCCATCAGATCTTAATGCTCAAGAATAATCCTCTTTGGTTTGATGTTCTGCCTTTTAGACTTAATGGGGCAGCAGCTCTGCCTTCAGGACCCACTACAGTGGGATCTGCACTGCACTCATGGCTCCTGCTGGCAGGGACTGTGCTCCCTGGGGGCTTGGCCAAGTGGCCCCTGCCTGGCCTGTTGTAACCAACGTGACAGCTTCTGTTTTGAAACTGAAGAGGGAGCTCTGATGATCTCTAAATTGCCTTTGGCATCATTTTCCCCTTGTCTTGAAGACTAGTGAATGTTCACAACCAAGAGTTCCGTGATTTGGTCCTATAGGATCTAAATTGACAGGCTTCCTTATGTTCATCGTGCTTTCTCTGCCCCTTTTAGTTCAAACTGGCAGTGTCTTTGCTGATAATTTATTTTCTATTCCTGGTCATGGTGGAAATGACTGATTAGGCCATATTTCACACCCATGCTAATATCCTTATAAAAGGGTCACTCAGCCACAGCCTTGGTGTTCTCTTCCAAACACACTTTCTCATTTTTTGCAATATGCGCAGGGTAAGAATTTTCCAGATCTTTAAATTCTGATTCCTTTTTGCGTAGCAATTTCTTCTTCTGTACATTTCTCTCTTCCCCCAGCAGTTAGGAGGAATCAAGCTGCTCCTTCAATACTTTTCTTAGGAATCTTCTCAGCTAAATAACCAATTTCATCACTTGCCTGTTCTCTGTACACAAACATGTGTACACCTGCATGTTCTCTGTAGACTACTAACACGATTCAGACAAGTTCTTTGCCAGTTTATACCAAGTATCACCTTTTCTCCACTGTCCAATAACATGTTCCTGGTTTCCATCTGAGACTTCAACAGAAGTCAGACTTCATCACTGAATTTTCTAACAACATTCTGTTCATGGTTATGTAGGTATTTTCTAAGAAGAAGTCTTCAGTTCTTTCTTCCCTGAACTCTTATTCTGAGCTCTTACCAGAATTGCCTTTTGCAGTCCCTTCATGAAAACTTCTGTTTTTCCTAGCATACACCTGAAAAGTCTTCCAGCCTCTATCCATTACCCAGTTTCAAAGCTGTTTCCACATTTTTTGGAATTTGTTACAGCAGCACCTCAAGTGTCTCAGACAGCTCAGGCTGACTATACATAATACCATAGAGTGGGAGGCTTAAACAACATTTATGTCTCACAATTCTGGAGGCAAGGAAGACCAAGATCAAGGTGCTACAGATTGAATTCTTGATGACTGTCCCATTCCTGGCTTGTAGCTGGCTGCCATCTTGCTGTGTGCATGCCCTCTTCTTTGCATTCTCTCAGTCTTCTTTTAAGGATACTAATTCCATTATAGCAGCTCTGCCCTCATGATCTCATCTAAAAATAAATGCCTTCCCCAAAGCCCCACCTCCTGTTACTATCACATTAGGGGTTAGAGCTTCAACATAAATTTGGGGTGGGAGGTGGGGGGCATACAAATATTCAATCCATGATGAATAACATTTATAAAATTTGACAACATGCAAAGCAATGCTATATATTTCATGGTTGCATGGACAGATGGAGATACATGCATATCTCAAGTATAAAAATATACATAAAAGTAACAAATAACAAATTCAAGATAGTGTCTGCCTCCAGGGTGAGGTCTACCAGTGGTGTCTTATTTCTTGAATATATGAATAAATATGGTGAACATTAATACACAAAAAAGCTGTGTGGTAGGTACATGGTGTTATTACATTATTCTATGTTATTTTAAACATTTAAACTATTTCATGAAGAATATGCTAATGGTGTAGGAAATAAATATATTAAACTACTTAGTAAATGTTCATGCTCTTAAAAGCTCACATCCATGGCTCCTAATTTTTTTCATTCTATATCCCCTTCCTAGGAGATCTTCATACAGGGTTTAATTTGTCGTCTATGTGTTGGTGACTCAAGTTTGTATTTCCAGTCCAGATCTCTTCACTGAGCACACACACACACACATATATATATTTTTTTTATCTAGGTCCTTACTACTCAAAGATTTCTGAACAAGAAGCACCAGCATCACTGGGAGTTTATTAGAAATGCATTCTCAACCCCAACCGGAAATAATGCATCAGATTGCATTTTAACAAGACCTCTCTAGGGGTTTACATGAACGTTAACATTTGGGAAACATTGTATTCCTAATGATCTCCCTATAAACTCTTATTGCCCTCCTAATCCATTATATTTTGGGAAGTGGGAAACAGAACGACAGGGTTGGAAGGAAGAGAACTAGCTCTTCAACTTTATCTACCTCTTCAACATGCTTTCTAATTCCTGTGACGCCTCCTCTTGGCTCTAGTATCAGTGGGCTTCTTTTAGCTCTTCAAATGCATCATTACACTCTCTGCCTTTGTTTAAAATGCTCATTTCCTTCTTTAACCAGTGAACTCCTATTTAATTTTCCATCTCAGCCAGCTTCTTCTCTGATCACCATAACTGCTCCCCCACCCCCAATTAGAACCATCCTTCCTGCCATTTACTCTTATTTTTCCTTAAGCATTTCCTCCACAGTGAAAAAGTAAATGTTACTATTTAACTAATACTGATCTTACCCATTTCACTGTAAGCTCTATGAGGACAGAGTCCAAATTTGCTTATCAGGTAATTCAGTGCCTAACACAGAGAGCTTGACACAGAATAGGTGCTTGGTAAATATTAAATTACTGTCTAACTGAATAAATAAATATTATAAAAGGAATGCCCCCATTTGGGTGAGGGATGGGACTAGATGAGCTCTGTTGCTGCTGCTGCTTAGTTGCTTCAGTCGTGTCCAACTCTGTGTGACTCTGTGGACTGCAGCCCACCAGGCTCCTCTGTCCTTGGGATTCTCTAAGCAAGAATACTGGAGAGGGTTGCCATGCCCTCTCTAAGGGTTACTAAAATCCTGAGCTGTGTGGTTCTGTTTCTTATTTGATTCATAAATGTTCACATTGGCCCACTCAACATATAAGAATCTTAAAATTCTAGTCGTTCCTACCTATGTTAGGTAAGATTAAAACGTATTAATTTTCTTGACAATCTAGCCTCCAGAATAGACATTATAAAAACAACACACTTTGAGAAATATTTGTAATGTCAGGAAAGGTTCTAAGTCACAGGAACAGAGTGAGAAATACATTGGTTGGTTGGTTGGTTGGGTTTAGTCGCTAAGTCGTGTCTGACTCTTGCGACCCCATGGACTGTTTCTGCCAAGTTCCTCTGTCCATGGGATTTTCCAGACAAGAATACTGAAGTGCGTTGCCATTTTCTTCTCCAGGGGATCTTCCCAACCTAGGAATTGAACCTGGGTCTCCTACATTGCAGGCAGATGATTTACTGAATGAGCTAAATATGGAAAATCAAGTGAAATGGCAAGTCAGTTTACTCTGGCCTGCATGGAGCCACGGCTAGTCAAGCAAACCTGATGAGGATTAAACTTAGAAAGAATAAGGCAAAGGAGAGGCTGGAGGCATCAGGGAGGAAGTGAGTGGCTAAAGTAATAATAATAACAGTGATCATAATTAACATTTATTAAGCACATGTGCCAATGCGTGTTACTTCAGTAACAGTATCTCAGCTGATTCCATGACAAGGTCATAAAGTAAAGACTATTTTACATTTTCCATATTAGCTACATATAAAAAGTGTTCCAATTTTATGTATAAGGAAACTGAAGCAAAGACCTTTTATGTCACTTACTCAAGGATGTCCAGTAAGTAGATGATGGATCAGGGCTTTGAACACAGCAATTTATTTTATTCTCAACCATGCAATAATGCCTCTTTAACAAGGAGGTAAAGTGTTTGCAGAGGGACTGTAGATGGCTCTAAACAGAGGGAATTTCTAAGAACACATTAGGACCAAAATCACATTTATAGCTGGTTCCTTGAGTTAAGAATGAAAACTAATGTATTCCTGGCACCTAGAACTCTCTGAAATAATTTAGTTCAGAGTCTTTCACAGTTGCACATCATAAAAGCTAGAACACAGAAACAAAATTTCTCTGTTCTGCATGATAATGCACTAAATTGATGTTGATATATGCAAAATCTTTTAGTTTATGATGGGTAAATAATGAGTTAATTATTACTGTTCCGCTTTTGTCTTGGCTTCACTAAAAATGTTGCACTGGTGTGCACATTTAAATAATTTATGCCCATATTTTGTCTGGGTTTCCCAGGTGGTGCTAGTGGTAAAGAACCCATCTGCCAGTGCAGGTAGATATAAGAGTCTTGGGTTCGATCCCTAGGTGGGGAAGATCCCCTGGAGGAGGGCACGACAACCCACTCCCGTATTCTTGCCTGGAGAATCCCATGGACAGAGAAGCCTGGCAGGCTGCAGTCCATACGGTTGCAGAGTCGACACAACTGAGCGACTGGCACACACACATTATGTCTGCTTTTCAATATTGTTGAATTCTGTGCCCCAATGCAAGGCCTAAGAATCAACTCAGATACTTTGTCTGACACACTGCTCCATCAATCCTAATTACCCATGATTTTGCTAAGTTCAGTGGGTAATGTTTGTGATGTATAGTTTAGTTCAGTTCAGTTGCTCAGGTGTATCTGACTCTTTGTGACCCCATGGACTGCAGTACGCCAGGCTTTCCTGTCCATCACCAACTCCCAGAGCTTACTCAAACTCATGTCCATTGAGTTGGTGATGCCATCCAACCATTTCATCCTCTGTCATCCCCTTCTCCTTCCATCTTCAATCTTTCCCAGCATCAGGGTCTTTTCCAGTGAGTCAGTCCTTCGCATCAGGTGGCCAAAGTATTGGAGTTTCAGCTTCAGCACCAGTCCTTCCAATGAATATTTAGGACTGATTTCCTTTAGGATGGACTGGTTGAATCTCCTTGCAGTTCAAGGGACTCTCAAGAGTCTTCTCCAACACCACAGTTCAAAAGCATCAATTCTTTGACACTCAGCTTTCTTTATAGTCATTTGGAAAGAACAGTCACAATTTTATCTCTACAGAATTAATATAAAGAACTGCCCAGTCAGTGTCCCAGTGACAACATACAAATAGGGAAGGTTTAGGTTTGGGGACAGGCATTCTGAAAGTATCATCTGGGCTTGAATAATGGTCTTAATAATTAAATAGGTCATATTTTTCCATTTGTAAAATCTCAGTTATGAAGAAATATGTCTTCAATAAATCTCACATGCTTATAAAGCTACATGTAATCCTTGATCGTTTTTCCATTTTATGTCATAATATAGTTCTATTGCAAGGTCATCTGGACAGTCTCCATATTTTGTTGAGAAAATGGGAGCATTAAAAATCCTTGAGTTAGACTATGCTTAAAATACTGCCTACAAATTATATATCTGATTTATATAAAAATGCATAGCAAATCACGTATTCCAAAGATGTCTTTACTTCCATATGCTCTTCTAGGAACTTCCCATTCCCCCATCAAAAGCTAGAGCCTAATTCCCTTCCTTCTGATTCTGGGTGAGTTTGTGACTTGCTTTTAACCAACAGAACATAACAAGTGACAATGAATGCCTAGGTCATAAAAGGTGATACAGCTGAGATAAAAACTAAAACACTTAGACTTGGCCCCCTAAACCACAGCATAAACAATGAGATTCCCCTAAGGCTGCCATGCAGTGAGGAAGCCCAAACTAGTCCTCCTGAAGAGACCACGCCGAGAATCCTTGAGACTACACTGATGGACACATAAAGATGCTCAGCCCATGTCCAGTTGCTCCAGTTCCAGTTACTGCCTAATTGCAACCACATGAGAATCTATGAGGCCAAACTGCCCAGCCAAGCTTTTCCCAAATTACTGAACCATAAAAATTCTGTGAAGTGAAAGTTGCTCAGTCGTGTCCAACTCTTTGCGACCCCATGGACTATACAGCCAGAATACTGGAGTGGGTAGGCTTTCCCTTCTCCAGGGGATCTTCCCAACCCAGGGATCAAACCGACATTTCCCACATTGCAGGCGGATTGTTTACCACCTGAGCCACAAGGGAAGCCCAAGAATACTGGAGTGGGTAGCCTGCGCCTTCTCCAGTGGATCTTCCCGACCCAGGAATCAAAATGGGGTCTCCTGAGTTGCAGGCAGACTCTTTACCAACTGAGCTATAAGGGAAGCCCTTAAAAACTCTGAGACAGAACTAAAATGACTACTGTATATTAAGCTACTAAGTTTTGGGGTGATTTGTTATGCAGCACAGTAATAGGTACAAACTGTTAAAAATTTTTAGGCTCTCAATATTAAAAAAAATAGACTAAAAGCATTAATATTTATATACAATTAGAAAAGATTACTTCCAAGTGATCTTTCACCTATTTCCTCAAAGCAAAGAAGTTCCCATTTTTGTCTCCATGAAAGTGAATGGAGTTAAAGAAATATTTACAAAATTTAAAACTTTTGAGGGGATAATTACCAATTTTCTTTAGATTTTCCTTAAATATTATCCTTTGCCTAAGAACATCACTTTTATCTTATTCTGCCAAGACAAAGAAATAGATGGATTAGATGATGGGAAGGGGTGGGTATTGAGAGAGGTGGGGAGAATAGGTAGGGAAATGACATAACTGATACAAATTTGAAAGGAATTGCATTATCTACCATGTCATGAAAAGGTTGTCTGCTTTGCTTTTACTGAATCATTTCCTAATTCTCATTATGCTTACAAAAATAATTTTGAGAGTAGGAAAGAGACGAGCATGGGACATTATGTATCTGTTGTGTTTTTTAATGCTTTATAATTTCAAATCATACCCTCTATGGTGGAGTGCTGTAGCTATGATTGCAATCCAAGTTTTATGGAGACAGAAACTTACACAAAGTTGGAGATTCTCTTTAAGAAAAGGAATATAAAATTAAAAATATAAAATTAACTATGGAAATAAGTATTAGACTGAGAAGAGAAATTACAACAAAAACCAAATTTTGAAAAGCTAACAAATTCTACCATCACCAATATTCACACAAAAAATGTATTTATATTAATTAACCACCTGACACATATCTGTAATACTTCTAAACTATATTTGGGGGTTGTATTTATTCACTGATTACTTCAAATGACAATGATTACATTTTACAAATTAAAAAAAAAGTCATTCCTCTAGCATGATTTGTTGAAATGAATATTTTAATTATCAATAGCTTATAAGTTGTATGATACAGTTAAAATCATATAGGCTGTATTATTGAATATATACATATATGTTATGTGTGTGTATGTATGTATACACTAAGAACCAAATTCTCCATTTGAAAGCTGCACTTCAGATGACTGAAGATTGTTCTACCAACCAGCTTCTACCTTTATACATTTAAAACTTAACCTTTTATTCTACATACAACATGTTGCTTTAAGAGATATTCATAGTGTAATACTGCTCCACCAAACAATTTGGCCCAGTATGCAATATGAGTATTTTTAGAAGTCATTGCTATACCACAATAGCTAATTTATTTAAATCAATAATTTAGTTATGCAAGGAGGTGACTAAGAAACACATAAATATATCCCCCTAAACTATAACGTATCCCCAACTCAACTTCTCCTTACCTAGATCCCAAACATGCTGTGTGGCCACTCCTGGGCCACCTATCATAAGGGAAGATGGAAGGGAAGTTAAGAGATGAAGAAAACAGTGTTCTTAACTGACTGTGGTTAAAATATCCATAAAATATATGCTCATGTGACCATACTGAAAGGCTGTCCCAGAGTTTTGGAAGGAGTCCATGCACATAAAAGGCTTTAAAGCTGAGGCTTCACTGGGTTCATAGCAAATCTACCTTACCTATGAGTCTATATATTTTTCCACCCCAACTGGAGTATCTTAAGGTCACTTAGGGGATTTCCCCATTCTAGGCCAAGTCACAGGGGCTGTCATTCATGCCTGGCTATCCCTAAGAGAAGATCTAATCAATGTTACTACTCAGAATTACTGATGCTCAGATCTTATGTAACCCATGAAAGGCCAATGGAACCCAGAAAAGATCACATAATTCAAGAGGGGCCAATGAGAATTTCCTAGGATTTATATATGGCTGTTAAGGGAAAGAAATCTTCTTTCTACTGGGGCTGCTAAACAGAAAAGGAGTTTGAGGCTGCTGCGATCAGCTTTTTCCTACATGAAAAGACCTTGTTTGAGAATCAAACCAGCATTTAAAAACATTCCTGGGAGATAGAGGCTAAAAACATTATTTGATCCTCTTGAGCCAGCTGTGCACCCTGCCTAACTCCTCCCTGTTGTTAGATAATAAATTCCCTTCTTACTTACTGAATTGAATCTTAGCATTTAGGGACCCAAACAGACTTGAGTGATACATTCTTTCTTTTGCTACATTAGAGTGTTTGCTTCAGATTTTATGTAGCAACTATACAAAATGTAAATTTTAATAACAATGAATTCATAAACATCTCTATCATTTTGACAATTTCTCAGATCTGATAACATAATCAATATGAAAATACCCTGCACTCAGGAGAGGGGGAAAACACACACACACAAAAAACTAGTAATTGTGTTAAACTAATAAGTTTTAAATAAGACAAAATACAAAGAATAATTCATACTAAAATAGGCCTGGCAGAATAAAATACAAATCTTATTAACTGCAAATCATTTCTATAGGGTATCTGTATTCTCTAATCCAACAAAAAATATCATAATTTTTGTGATATGTGAAATTATGTGAAATATCATATGTGACTATCATATGTGAATTATGTGAAAATATCATAATTTTCAAATGCATAATACCAGCTATCAGACAAAATATCAAAGAAAAATAGTTGGAAGTCCCCCAAATAGAATCAAAAATATAAAATTATATGGTAGAGGAAGTATTTAAGATCAATGAGAAAACCAAAGATTACTTGAACAATTGTGCTGAAAAGAGAAACCAAACTCATAGCCAAAGTAAAATTAAATTCCTTGTGATTTAAAGCTTTACATGTAAAAAATAATGACTAGAAGAAAATATAGAGAGATATTTATGTGGTCATTGAGTGGTAAAATATAACACCAGATATAGAATTTCATAAATGAAAAAATAGAATTCAATTTCATATATCTTATATGAATTTTGAATCATATATCAAAGCATAAATTTAAAATAAAATATATAAGACAGAAATATAAAATCAGAATGCAAATGACAAGCTGAAAGGTTATATTTTATATATGCTTGACAGAGTAAAGATAATATATAAAGAACTCTTGCAAATCAATAAGGAAAAAAAGTCAGTCCTCAAGTACAGAAGTAGATAAAAAGTTTGAGACCCCTGCTCCAATACTAGAGAAGACACATGACATGCATCAGCATGTTGACAACAGCTAGATCTGAACAGTAGAATTACAGGAAATTTTTATTTACTATTTTGTGTTTTTCAAGATGGAGCATGTGTTCCTTCTGTAATTAGAAAAAGTAAGCAATGGCTATGTAACCTAAAACATTAAACTTTAGAGGAAAAATAATCTGTAGAAAATTTACTGCAGAGGGTAAGGCCCAATCCTAACCAGGATGTCACTTTCCATGAAACCATTTGTTTCTAGCTCACATTGTGCTTTAGAAACAAAACTGAATGGATAAGAAAGCTGTGGTACATATACACAATGGAGTATTACTCAGCCGTTCAAAAGAATACATTTGAATCAGTTCTAATGAGGTGGATGAAACTGGAGCCTATTATACAGAGTGAAGTAAGCCAGAAAGAAAAACACCAATACAGTATACTAATGCATATATATGGAATTTAGAAAGATGGTAACAATAACCCTGTATACGAGACAGCAAAAGAGACACTGATGTATAGAACAGTCTTTTGGACTCTGTGGGAGAGGGAGAGGGTGGGATGATTTGGGAGAATGGCATTGAAACATGTATAATATCATATATGAAACGAGTCACCAGTCCAGGTTCGATGAATGATACTGGATGCTTGGGGCTGGTGCACTGGGACGACCCAGAGGGATGGTATGGGGAGGGAGGAGGGAGGAGGGTTCAGGATGGGGAACACGTGTATACCTGTGGTGGATGCATGCTGATACATGGCAAAACCAATACAATATTGTAAAGTTAAAAAATAAAATAAAATATTAAAAAAAAGAAACAAAACTAATCAATCATAAAACCCTTTATAATCTAAGTACTTTATTACATGCACCTAAGTCCTTTATCTGTGGTGTCACGGACTCCAGTCTGGACCATCATCTTAGCACTCCACACTGGGTTCAGATTATCAGTGTTGCCAACTATCATTTCCCCCTATGAAGGTCGGTTGGTGCCTCAAAAGGGCATATTTTATCTCTATAGGCCCAGGCCCTAGATCAGGGCCCAATCACAGAAGTGCTCAATAGTATATTAGTCCAACAGAATTAAACTATGCTGCTCTGACTGTGAACCCTGATCCAGCAAGAGATGGTAAATCAGAGTCAATTAGTCACTGTGTGGCCCTTTACATGGTTAAGTATTTCATGAAAGTTCATTTATTAATTTACTTTGAGTCACTTATGTTTCCCCATTAATTTTCATTTGGTTCACATACCCAAAAAAGAAACAAGCAAACTGTGAGATTTTAGTCATTTAATGGATGACTGCAGCCCACCAGGCTCCTCTGTCCATGGGATTCTCCAGGCAAGAATACTGGAGTGGGTTGCCATTTCCTACTCCAGGGGATCTTCCTGATCTAGGGATCAAACCCTCATTTCTTATGTCTCCTGCACTGGCAGGCTGGTTCTTTACCACTAGTGCCACCTGGGAAGCCCAATGTATGGAAACATATGATGTTTATGAAAAAAATTAGAAATTTTCTCAGATAGTTAATATAAAACCATGGTCAAGACTAATTTGTGCATGCTAAGTCGCTTTAGTCATGTCCGACTCTGCAATCCCATGGACTGTAGCCCTCTAGGCTCCTCTGTCCATGGACTTCTCCATGCAAGAATACTAGGGTGGGTTGCCATTTCCATGACTGATTCAGACTAAAGGAATGTCCAAGTGAAACCAGTACTATCAAGAGAAGTTTGCATGCATGCTCGGTCATGTCCAACTCATTGCAACTCCACAGACTGTAGCCCACCAGGCTCCTCTGTCCACGGGACTCTCCAAAGCAAGAACATCGGACTAGGTTGCCATTTCCTACTCCAGAGGATCTTCCTGACCCAGGAATCGAACCCACGTCTTTTGTGTCTCCTGCATTGGCAGGCAGATTCTTTTTCACTGAGCCTGGGAAGCAGTACTACCAAATCTTTGATTATATTAAATTAGAAACTTTCACAACTATTCATAACTTCCAGTTAAAGCACTGTTCCTAAAAGGACATTTACTGAATATGCTTTTAAATGTCTAATTTATCACGAGTTATTTGCATACATGTATCAAAATCCTTGAAAGCAACTTTTCATCACACAGATTAATACTGTCATCTGAAGACTTATTTTTGCTATTAAATTACTTGGCAAATAGGTTTCTTGATAGGTAGCCTAATGTTTATGCTAGGCTAAGCCAGTGACATTCATAATGTCTTAATTAGTAAAGGCTGAATTAATGAGACTTCATTATTATAGCAATATTTTAAGTATAACATGATAGGAAGTGCAAGCATTTCTAAAGAACAATCTTTACTAACACAAAAGGTATTGTTTTTTAATGCAGAATGCATCTATCTAAATTTTTATTTATGCACAGCATGTTAACTCTGAAATAATAAGACTTTTAGCTTCACTTGTTTTGAACAGTAGATTTTAAAAGTGTGTCCCTGATTTTATGATCAAAAAATATATATTTCTTCTGTTATAGAACAATTCCAACATCTGTACTTTGAGTTATACTTAAGTGTACTTTTACATTTCATTACACACTAAATCATCAAAATAAACACTGAGGATTATGAATTTCTAACTCTTAAATAACTGTTTTGGTATATTGTTTCTTTATAAATCACTGTTTTCATTTTAAAGATAATCAATCATAGAATCATATAGTAACAGAACCAGGAGATGATTCTCTTACAAATTTAGGAAGGTTACAAATTTACTTACACTTTGCAACTCAATGTGTTTTAAAAACTGTACCTTTTTAAAAACTGGTCTAATATTCTTCAGGCATCTTCTTCACTGAGCAGCTTACCATGAACTTCCAGGAACTCCTGGCTGCATGGCTCTCACACGTAACCACTTCTACTTTCTTGGGCTTCTACATGTTGCCTACATACAGTGTAGTCAAGTGGGTCTCCTCTTCCTGTTTCCATCCATGATCTGACCCCATGTTTCAAAGGAAATCAAAGATAAAGGACCCTTGTTTTGACTTTGCCATTTACATATTTGAACACTATGACTCTGATTCCATGAGTCAACCAAGATGAGAAAGAGGCAACCATTATGTTCACAAACCTCTGACCTCCTCTAACTCTGCCTGTCTCTTCCAGTCCTTGTGTGCATGTGCTACTCTTTGGATTGTAGCTCGCCAGGCTCTTTAGTTCATGGGATTCTCCAGGCAAGAATACTGGAGTGGGTTACCATGCCATTCTCCAGGGGATCTTCCCAATCCAGGAACTGAACCCATGTCTCTGTCTTCTGTATTGCAGGCAGATTCTTTAACCCACTGAGCCATCAGGGAAGCCTCTTGCTAACCCTTACTGTACCCAAATAAAAGAGGCAGGCTTTCCTCCTCCTTTTTCATTATATATCCATTATAAATATTTCACATCCTTTTCCTTAAGGTGTCATGTTGTACTGCCTTTTCTCCAGAGGTCATAATGGCGGATGAAATACAATGTTATCTTACTGCCGTCTGAGCATCAAGAAGAAGGGATGAGCCAAGCTACTGATAAATGGGTTGCAATGCCAACTCTGTATGATCAGCTTGGGTTTAGACTGACGTTCACACTTACAGGACATAAAAGTCTTTAATACCACCAGGTTTACTTAGAAAGATACAGCAGAGGAAATACAGCATGTCCACATGATAGCATCAAATACATCTCCAGCAGAAGTTCTTAAAGCTGACCAGGCACTCCCTCCCAGATCCCATTAAGATTATGCTTAACAGTTGTACAGAAGGCCAAATGGCCAAGAGAGATATAATTCCTGAAGAAGAAAAGTAAGGAGGGATTTTTGGCAGCTGTAAATACATTTTAGAAGTCTGTAGATTTTAAGATAGTGCAGGATAGGGGTAAGGACAGACAAACTAACTTGATTTTTTAACACAATCGATATTAAAAACTAGTGGGGAAAAGAAAATATTCACTGAGAACTCTGAAACAATTGGTCCTCTATATAGAAGAAAGAAAACTGCATAAAGTTGATTGTGTAAAAGCAATTCCAGGTAGATAAAAGATTTAAAGCTAAATGTACATTTGCAGAAGATTAATATGTTTACAACCTATATGACCTTGGGGTAGGGAAAAATTTTTAAAGCACAAATCATAAAGGCAAAGAAACATATGATTATATTAAACTTAAGGATTTTTTCAAGAGATAAAACCAGTGAAAACTCAAGCTATAAACTGAAACGATATCTGCAACATATAAAACTGAAAAGGAATTAGTATCTGTGTGTGTATGTTAGTCGCTCAGTTGTGTCTGACTCTTTGTGACCCCACAGACTGTAGCCCACCAGACTTCTCTGTCCATGGAATTCTCCAGGCAAGAATACTTGAGTGGATTGCCATTCCCTTCTCCAGAAGAACTTCCCAACCCAGGGATTGAACCCTGGTCTCCTGCATCGCAGGCAGATTCTTTACTGTTGAGCTACAGGGAGTCCTAGTATCTATACCACATGAATAACTATAACAAATGAGTATTTAAATAACTCAAATGGTCATTGAATATTAATAGGTATTTCACAAAAGAGTCAACATAAATGGTCAATAAACATGAATAGATGTTCAACCTCATTAGTTATGAGGGATATGCAAATTAAATCCCCAATGAGACAGCATTTCATAACCACCAGATTGTAAACAATTTTAAAAAGTCAGTCTCAAGTGTTGCCAAGGATGCGATGCAATAGAATGCTCATTTTCTCTTGACTAGAGTATAAATTGATATCTCAACTTAGGGAATTACTTTGGCATTCATTCATTCATTTAATGTATGGTAATTGACTACTATGCATGTGGTACTATTATTGTGCTTCAGCATGAAAAAAAAAAAACATAGAAATGATCATTTTAAGTTGAGCATGCAAACCTCATATAACCTAAATTCCACTTCCTGGAGAGAACATACCGTACAGAAGATAAATATATAACCTAGACAAATCTGTATATTTGTATATATGTAAATGTTCAAAACAGTACTGCTTTCTAAGTGAACTGAGAAAGATGGTAACCAAACGTGCATCGTCAGTTGAATGGATAAACAAATTGGAGTGCTGAATATAAAAGAAGACAAAAAAAAAGCACTGAAGGTGAATTAACTATGGATACATATCAAAACAATATGAAATTCAGAAACTATGTTAGTGGAAGATTACGTAACAATAGATAAAAAATAAGCATCTTCTGAAGTCATATACATATTTAGTAGTAAATTATAAAGAAAAGCAAGGTAACAGTTAATACACACTTCCAGAGAAGAATTACCTCTGGGAAGTAAGAAAAAAGTAGGGGGCTTCTGAGGTAGGGCTTTACTTTTGAAATAAGTGATAGGTATATGGGAGTATTTTTTTAAAACTACATCTATGTTTTACATATATTTTGAAGATATTTTATATTTATAAATACTCTATGTCCTTAATTTATTAATTAAGCTAAGTTTCTTTGCTTAGTTATCAATTTAGACCAAAACAATAAAGTAGTAAAATCAAGGACTCACAAATGTCACTGCTTATACATTATGTGAAAAATAAGTATACTCTATGACCATTAGTTGGAGAAGGAAATGGCCACCCACTCCAGTGTTCTTGCCTGGAGAATCCCAGGGACGGGGGAGCCTGGTGGGCTGCTGTCTATGGGGTCGCACAGAGTCGGACACGACTGAAGCGACTTAGCAGCAGCAGCAGCAGCATGACCATTAGTTGGAGAAGGCAATGGCACCCCACTCCAGTACTCTTGCCTGGAAAATTCCATGGACAGAGGAGCCTTTTAGGCTTTAGCCCATGGGGTCGCTAAGAGTTGGGCACGACTCAGCGACTTCACTTTCACTTTTCACTTCTCTGCATTGGAGAAGGAAATGGCAACCCACTCCACTATTCTTGCCTGGAGAATCCCAGGGACAGAGGAACCTAGTGGGCTGCCGTCTATGGGGTTGCACAGAGTTGGACACGACTGAAGTGACTTAGCAGCAGCATGACTATTAGTATAATCTTGTCTCAGTGAAAGTTAAAAATGCAACTTTAAGTCATGAGAAAACTGAACAAATATATATATTAATTTAGTTATCATGAGATAAATTATATAATATTATAAAGTTTTTTGAAGGCTCAATTGAATTAGCACTCAAAAATATTTATATATCTAAATTACTTCATAGAAATACCTACCACAGTAGAATCACTCTATAATTTTCTCCATTAAGCAATAAGCCTTGAAAATAGTTAACAAATATAGAAAATAATGTGTAAGACTTTATAAAATAGAAACGCATTCATATAAATTGACTCATCATAATATTTATAATATTAGAGATCATACTTAATGAACATTATTCAAACATATTTCAGCTTAAGACTAGCAGATGAGGCTAAGGCAATGCTTTTCCAAACAGAAATATCAAAGTGAAGGCTGTTTCTTAAAGGCCAATAATTATTTTGACCCTTTAAGCCAAATTCTAATAAATAACTCTTCTTAGACATAACTGGGATGTTAAGGGAGGAAGGGACGGTATCTATTGTCCTTAACACACAGAACAGTGCTTGTGCATAAAAATGTATTATTTTTACAGAAAATTCTTAACCTGAGATTTTTGTACTCTAAATCATTAAAAAATTTAATATCTTTAACAGTCAACATATATCTTAAAAATGAATTCAAAATTTATGTCACTATTTGTAGGCATATATACATATATGAGGAAATTTTTACAATATATGTAAGCAAATGAATATTACAATGAATTAATATTGTTTTTAATAATGTTAAATTTTAATAATGATATTAATATTAATGAATTCATATCACTACTGTATACAGTAAACTATGCAACATTAATCAAACTTAAAGAATGAGTATTTAATTTTACCTATCATCACAAACTATACAAACATATTTTTCAAAATTTCGGTATGGTAAGGAAAAAAGGTTTCTGTGACTAAAGGTTCAGTGCATACTGTTCACTCAAATAATCTAATTTCTAAACACCTAAGTATTTAGAAATGTCAAATGAAATTACTCTAGAGTTGTCAATTTTCAGTGAAAAGGTTACTCATAAATGAAAGACTGCTTTAACTACATTTTCCTAGGACATACTTTAGGTAGTCCATATCAAAAGATTCAGTTACCTTAAAATTACCCACCATATACGTGAATGTCTGTGTGTATGTGTGTTTATGTATATGTGTACATATATGTATGTAAGCATATATACGTTTCCATTTTCCTTTGAGATACACATACATAAGAAGATGATTTTAAACATTTTTCCTCCCCTGGTTGCTGTAAATTAGGGTGTTGGCTTTTTACACAATGTATTTTTGGTATGTAGTCATAATGTTCTCCATTTCTTTAGCTCTGTCAGTTTCACACTGCTCTACAGTGTGAAATTGACAAGAAATGGTGCAAAACAGACAACCGGGAGCACAGAAATTTAACACGAAATTACTGTGAACATTCTTTGGAAAAGGCTAAAACAAAATTTGATAGCAAGAGCTATAATATGTTTCAACTTAACCAGATGTTTCAGATAAAGAACTCTAGATTTTTCTAAATGTATAAGTTTTTATATACGTACAAATGTTTGAAAATGAACGAATAATCTAGACAACAGCATACTACCTATAGGCAAAGATGTATCGTGTTCTTAAAATGAAATCTGATAGTCATAATGCCTGCTTGTCTCCCTAGAATTAAATTGTAATTCCCACTTTTGCATTCTTGTAGATAAGGCTATGGTCATTTCAAACTCTCTCTCCACAGCAATCTTTTCAACATTTTTTACAACAAGCATGAAATAAGTTAAAGAAATGGTATTGAAAGTCAGCTTAAAATAATGTTCTATATCTTTCCTTTATTAAAATATTTTGTCTGTTCGTTGCCCCAGTGTTAGTTACCATCATTTGGGTTCTAAGACGTAGACTACTATCTCTTTTCACCTTCTTAAAAGATGCATTACACTCCTGCATATCAGAAAATTATGGGCTACATTTCTATTTAATCATTGACTTGCAATTATGATTAGAAGGAAGAACAAATAATATTAGTAAAATATTGTTTTGTGCTTTATAAATGTCTTTCACAGACATCATTTTATGTAATAAACATAGCATCTCTGGGAGCTTTGTAAAGCAGATGTCATTTTTATCACTTGAAGGGTGAAAAATTAAACCACAGAGAGGTTGAATAAGTCAACTGAACATTGAACACTGAGACAGTCAATACAAAATAAAGACCAGAACATGCCCATGTATCCCACAATGTGTGATTTAAACAAGCATGCCATTCTACTTTGAAATATTAATCTTCTGGTGGCCATAAAGTTTCATGTGTATGTTTCATGGAACACTCAGGCTATAGTGATCAGTGCAAGTGAAATGAACAAATGTTCAACATTAAAAACAGATCACAGCTGTAAGATGGTGAGTATAGAACAAAAGAAATTTTTCAGGTAATCCTTCAATTTCTATGACTTTACTTTTATAAATTCAAAATATATTAAACTCTAACTTGAATTATCCTACTTAATATATTCATCCCTATTATCCTTCCAAAATTAACATTCCAAACAATGTAAAACACAAATGATTTATTTTCTGGTCCACAGAACTTTCAAGGAAAGTTGTGTTAGCTAAGCAATATTAGGATCCTATGGAATGAACCATTTTATAATAAAACTCTTGGGAAAGGTCCTATATAATTGGGAAAATAATATCTGAAAATATATGACTGCTACAGTTTTAAATAATTACTTCTGGCCTTTTAAGGATTAATCATTTGTTGTTCAGTCACTCAGTTGGTTCCAACTCTTTGCAGCCCCATGGACTGCAGCATGCCAGGCTTCCACGTCCTTTACCATCTCCCGGAGTTTGCTCAAATTCATGTCCACTGAGTGATGTCATCCAACCATCTCATCCTCTGCCATACCCTTCTGCTCCTGCCTTCAATCTTCCCCAACATCAGGGACTTTTCTAATGAGTCAGCTTTTTGCATCAGGTGGCCAAAGGATTGGAGTTTCAGCTTCAGCATCAGTCCTTCCAATGAATATTCAGGACTGATCTCCTTTAGGATGGACTGGTTGGATCTCCTTGCAGTCCAAGGGACTTTCAAGAGCCTTCCCCAGCACCACAATTTAAAAGCATCAATTCTTCGATGCTCAGCTTTCTTTATAGTCCAACTCTCACATCCATTCATGACTACTGGAAAAACCATAGCTTTGACTAGATGGACGTTTGTCAGCAGAGTAATGCTAACTAATGATCTCAGTTTGTTTCCAAGGCAAACCATTCAATATCACGGTAATCCAAGTCTAAGCCCCAATACTAAGGCTGAAGAAGCTGAAGTTGAATGGTTCTATGATGACCTACAAGACCTTCTAGAACTAACACCAAAAATAGATGTCTTTTTCATCATAGGGGACTGAAATGCAAAAACAGGAAGTCAAGAGATATCTGAAGTAACAAGCAAGTTTGGCCTTACAGTACAAAATGAAGCAGGGCAAAGGCTAACAAAGTTTTGCCAAGAGAACACACTGGTCATAGCAAGCACCCTCTTCCAACAACACAAGAGATGACTCTACACAAGGACATTACCAAATGGTCAATAACGAAATTAGACTGATTATATTCTTTGTAGATGAAGATGGAGAAGCTCTATACAGTCAACAAAAACAAGACTGGGAGCTGACTGTGGCTCAGATCAAGAACTTTTTATTGCAAAATTCAGACTTAAATTAAAGAAAGTAGGGAAAACCACTTCGCCATTCAGGTATGACCCAAATCAAATCACTTACGATTTTACAGTGGAAGTGACAGATAGATTCAAGGGATTGGATCTGATAGACAGAGTGCCTGAAGAACTGTGGACGGAGGTTCATAACATTGTACAGGAGGTGGTGGTCAGAACCATCCCCAAGAGAAAGAAATGGGAAAAGGGAAAATGGTTGTCTGAGGAGGCCTTACAGATAGCTGAGAAAAGAAGAAAAGCAAGAGGTCAAGGAGAAAAGGAAAGATATACTCATCTGAAAGTGGAGTTCCAAAGAATAACAAGGAGAGATAAGAAAGCCTTTATAAGGGAACAATACAAAGAAATAAAGGAAAACAATAGAATGGGGAAGACTAGAGATCTCAAGAAAATTAGTGATACCAAGGGAACATTTCATGCAAAGATGGGCACAATAAAGGACAGAAACAATATGGACCTAACAGAGGCAGAAGGATTAATCATACTCACCACTCAAAAATATTTATACTCTACCTAAGTAGGGGGGTCGCAAAGAGTCAGACACAACTGAGCGGCTGATCTAATCTGATCTGATCTGAAGTAGACTATCATCATGTAGTCTTTCTGCATAGATATATTGTTTACATAAATTTATAATTACATGCAGAACAAGGATAAATTGGGAATTATATGATTAAAAATGTAACCAATGAACACATCTAAATAAAAATTTCTTTGAATAACCACCATGGAAAAACATCATGTCACACCTAAATGAACGTATTTAAGCCATATGGAACATATCAGAGCTACCATAAAGTGACTAAAAAGATTTATTTTGAACACTGAGGAAATCTTACTTGTGAGCAGATGCTTAGTCTAGCTTAGAGGCAGCAGGTTTTCACTGGGTGACTGATCACATCACTGGGACATTTTTTATGAAGTCTAGAATAGGATATTTAGTAGTAAGATGCCTGCATATTGATGACAACATACAATACAGGCACTTCAAGATACTTCTGAAGGACATCGCAATCACAATAAATGCTCTAGGTCTTAAAACAAAGACTGTTTATCCCCATTTCTCAGAGAGCAAATGTTCTTTTGTCATGCTTAACTCTTTCAGAAAAAAATCAGTGAGATATTTGCCTGAACAAAATGCACATGATTAAACTCTTGCAACTTAGCTCCCTGACTAATAATCTTTCACTTAATTATTCATATTTTTAGAGCAGCTAGACATATTGTGAGGAGAAGGCAATGGCAACCCACTCCAGTGTTCTTGTCTGGAGAATCCCAGGGACAGTGGAGCCTAGTGGGCTGCCATCTATGGGGTCGCACAAAATCGGACACGACTGATGCAACTTAGCAGCAGCAGCAGCAGACATACTGTGTGTATGTGTGTGAGTCATTCAGTCATGTCAGACTCTTTGTGATCCCACAGACTATAGCTCGCCAGACTCCTCTGTCCATGGAATTCTCCAGGCAAGAATACTGGAGTGGGTCATCATTTCCTTCTCCAGGGAATCTTCCCAACAAAGGGATTGAATCCTGGTCTCCTGCATTGCAGGCGGATGCTTTACCATCTGAGCTATTAGGGCAGCCCATTAGAGAAACTGACAACACATTACACATTTTCTTCTCTTTTTTAAAACTACGAATGCAGTCAATCTTTAGAAATCTATGTGAAGCGTAAAAAAAAATGGCAATGAAATGTTACATGAAACATATCCTTAGGCTTTTCCAGCTTAAGTTCTTGTGTGTGTGTGTGTGTGTGTGTGTGTGTGTGTGTGTGTGCTCCATCACGTCTGACTCTTTGACACCCCATGGATTATAGTACACCAGGCTCCCCTGTCCAAGGAATTTTCCAGGCAAGAATACTGGAGTGGGTTGTCATTTCCTCCTGCAGGGGATCTTATCAAACCAGGGATCAAACCCACATCTCCTCTATGTCCCGCGTTGGCAGGAGGATTCTTTATCACTGAGCCAAAGGATATTAAAAATGTAGCCTGAACTTCTCATTGTTGAGAGAAGAACTTAGGAGCCCAGAGAGTTATACGACTTACCCAAGGTCTCACAGACAAGTGGTAGCAGCCTCGAGATAAGGTTCCAAAAAACTCAACACTCATCTGTTTTTTTCTCAGCACATGATGACCTCTTTCATACAGAAGGGAGCAGTCAGTGTGAAAGAGCCACATTTATAAATTTTTCTTAAGACTAAAAATTTATCTTTATTACAATCATTTTTTTTGCCCAAAACAAAATAGCATTATTGCATGTATAAATACTTTTTAAAATAATTTTAAGTCTACTGTTACCTGGTCTCAAAATGTCATACTTTCTTCTCCCAAAACTGATGTCATCAGAAATCCTTATTACTAGTTAGCAAATTGCAAAAGACAACATCTGTAAACTCAATTGGAAAGACTTTAGGGCAACAACAACAAAAAAATCAACGATAATTTATTGCAAGACTGAAAGAAATCAATTGATATATACTCTTCAAAAATGGGCTTCCCCCATGGCTCAGCAAGTAAAGAATTCGCCTCCAGTGCAGAAGACACAGGAGATGTGGGTTAGAGCCCTGAGTCAGGAAGATGCTTTGGAGAAGGAAATGGCAACCCACTCTAGTATTCTTGCCTGGAAAATTCCATGGACAAAGGAGCCTGGTAGTCTACAGTCCATGGGGTCGCAGAGAGTCGGACACACTGAGTGACTAAACATGCATGCTTCAAAAACAGTCATATCATTTATGTATTTATATCTTTAAAACCCACTTACAAATTCCTGATAAAAGATCAAGTTAGAAAATTATTGAAGATCATTAAAACAAGGGTAGCACAAATAGTTTTCAAATTTTTCTTAAATCTAACCCTCAATGTCTTCTGAAAAGATTCAGGTAGTTAACACTTTCAAGTATCAGACAGAGCATAGACTAAATCCTAAAAAACACTGTGGAGTTAAAACATGTCTTCAAAAAGTGTAGTTCATTTAAATATATACACTGCGGTCAAAATTAGATTCAAGAAAACTAATGAGAATATTCTTCTCTACTAAAAAAAAA